>NW_026706990.1:7500-326267 GCF_024137745.1 Phymastichus coffea
TAATGTAAAGAACATATATGCTCTTATTATTATAAAAAATTTATGTATAACTAATACCATTATATTGATAAATTAATAAAATTTAAATATAATTGTGTTATTAGTATAATGGTATTAATTATATATAAAATTTTATAATAATAAGAACATATCTATTTACATTTTAATGATTTTGTTCTTTATATTATAAAAAAACAGAATGAGAGAGAGTAAAAGAGAATGAAAAAAAAATGATACTTACAATAATAATGTCGTTGGTGGAGGTGTCAGCGGCATCCGTATTGTTGCCGCTTCGTGGATGTCGTCGCCGTTCCTCCTCGGCGAAGGTGTTCGCGGCTCCTCAACGACGACTTCGTCCACCGCTGCTTCTTGTACCGGTAAATCAATCAATCCGACGACTTCATCTTCGGAAAGATCTATGTCCTCGCCCAACGCCTCGATTGCTTCATTCAGTGCGTCTTGCCACGGCACGTTGTCCGGCGAAAACAATTGTTCCAACAATTCATCACTCACTGCTTTATCGTTTTCACGCTGCATTTTTCTTCACTGAACTTAACTTCACGACAAAAAAAATCACAATGACGTATCGTTGCAAGGCGTTCGAATTTTATTCATTTTTGAAACACTTGCCGCGTTTTGGTCATTGGTCGAAGATTTGGGAGTAGGGACGCGAGACTACGCGACAGCACTGATTTTGTCGCGCGCATAAGACGATCATAATTAGTGGTGGGAGTAGCTAAAGAAAATGTGATTAGTGCGGAGAAAAGACGCCAATGTGTATTAATATAGGATCGCGATAGCGCATACGCTCTTTTTTTCTCACGCAACGGACGAAGAGTAGGTGGTGGCAAGCCGTTGGTAGTGACAAGTTGCAGCGAACGAACGATCGGCCCTTTTCTGGGCCACTTTTTTTTCAAGTTGACGGAGCTGTACAATCCCGACAGTTAATCGATATCATGATCAGATCAGATAAATTTAAAACAGCACTTTTAAGTGCTATTCAAACGTATGTGCAAATATATTAGTGCTAAATTTTCAATAAAAAACTTATATTATTTTTCTATAAATCAGCACTTTTAAGTGCTATTCAAACGTATGGTTAAATATAACATAGACTAACTATTTGTTTAATAAAAAACTTATATAATTTTTTAATAAATCAGCACTTTTAAATGCTATTCAAACGTATGTGCAAATATATCGTAGCCGCAAAGGTAAGTACTAAAAACAATAACAATTTGAAATTACGAATAAATTTAACCTTGTGTTTTTCTTTATTCTTACCCCCTCCATTTTCAGCGAAACGAGCAGGTAAGTATAAGGTAAGTATTTTTTTAATTAGTTAAAAATTAGTTTTTAATTATTTTTTTAATTAGTTAAAAGTATTTTTTTAATTAGTTAATCAATATAATATTTAAAATATACAAAATTAAAAAATAGTTCGTTTAAATCAGTGTACAAAATAATATTAAAAAAATGATAATTTTTTTCCTAAATCATAAAGTAATAGACAGTTAGTATGCACTATCTTTAGAAAGAGCGACAATGACTCAGACGGTAGACCACTGTCGTATAAATGCAAAGGAGGCTAGGTTCGATTCTCCTGTATGTCTATTACCGAAAGATTATTACGAGAAAAAAATTCGATAAATAATGTTACTAATTTTTTCTTATAGAGTATTAGATGTAGACAATTAATTATTAAAAACAACAAATGTCTCTAAAAAATCAGTGCGTATATGCGACAGTTTTAAATGACGTCACTCGCATAGGCCGTTGAGTCAATTCCCCACAAGTTGTATGCTTTACATACACATACACGCACGCACGCGCGCGCGCACGTGTATGTATAACTCATAAAAATTAAATGAATTTTTTTTTTATGGAATGTATGGTATGTATGGAATGAATGGAATGTATGGTATGTATGGAATTTTTTTTAATGGAGGATGGAGGGGGGAAATCTTAATCGTCCGTTATAAAAATGAGCTGCATCTCATCAGCAGTCGCATTCGCATCCAGAGTGAACTAGTGTAAAGTGTGAAAGAGAAAAGGTTATACGAACATTCTACAATGAGCTCCTACGAGATTGACTATAGGTAATTATTTGTTTTATTGTTTATAGAACATACTTTATATATTTTTTAAATATTTTTTTATTTGTGCAGATTTGAGCAAGCGAGGCTGGATAGCTTCACGTCTCAATGGACATGCGCACACGTACGACCAGCAGATCTTGCTGCGGCCGGTTTTTATTATACGGGGCAGATCGATCAAGTACGCTGTTTTGAATGTGGTATGGAAGTCTGTCGTTGGGAAGAAGGTGACGACCCTATGACGGAACATAAGCGCTGGGATGGCGGCTGCCTTTTCATTCGTAACAGAAGTTGCGGCAATGTGCCGATCGGATTGAGCCCCGTACCGGTACCTCCTCCTCGAAGAAAAAGTAAAGATGTTTGTGGACCGTATAAGCTCGAGTATCGGGCAGCAACAGCGTGCGCAACAACTAGCCCACTTTCGAGTACAGACGAGCCTGCGTTATCGTTATCGATTGAGAGTCTTGTTACCAAGCTTTTTTCCGATTTACATTTGACGGAGAAATGTGCTTCGAAAACCATAGCAAATGCAACTGTTGGTATGGTATCTGTTTGCGAAGAATTTGTACGCGGTTATAAGAAGAGTATCTATAAACAAAATGAAAAAATGAATAAAATTCGCGAAAGGGTTGAAAAGTCTCAGCGAGATATAGGCAATATTTTGCGTCAACTTGAAATTACCAGATGTAAGATATGTTTGGATGCTAGGGTCGCTGTACTTTTTTTACCTTGTGGACATATCACTGTATGCATGGAATGTGCATCAAGAATTGACGATTGTCCAATATGTCGTCAAACTATTAGCAAACGCGTTCGTGCTTATTTTGCGTAAATTAGTTCTTGTTTGGTTTTAATAAAGTTCCTATTATTTTTAAAAAATGTTTGTGTACTTTTTTTCTTTTAATCTAATATTTTTTTTGTATTTTAATGTTATATATATATATATATATATTATAACGAATCGCTTGTATATTCGTTATGTCTCTCTCTCCCCAAGAAGCCAGTGACTAATATATTTATTAAACATTATAAATTTTCATATCGTTTGAATAGTTACAGCATTGCGGACGTCAGCGAACTGGTAAGCGACGCGACTGGCGTACGATAATCGATATCGACTCGCGGCGCGGACCTCGCGGAGAGACGCTTCCTTGCGAGGAGAGAGAGAGAGTTTCGAAAATCGAGACAGTTGGCTTGCAATCCGCGACCGGCTAAGACTTCTCGCACGAGTCACCACAAATTCTCCGGCTTTTCTTCGCGACGAATTGGTATTAGGAGGTAGCAGAGAACATCGCTGCAGCGGGGCTGAAGCAGAGGCCTGCTACGGACGATCAGCGCCGCTCCTATCAGGGGAGAAGCGTCATCGCCAATTTATCGACGACAAGAGCGGATACACGACAGAAGCGAGTTCGCTACTTAACGCTCTTGGACAGCGGCTAGATTAAGCGTGCAAGCGGCGATACTGTAAGTACCAGGTCTAGCGCTTGTCTTCTCTCTCTATACCGCTCTCTCTCCCTTTTGTTACGTTAATTAAGTCGCGCGTTTACGCTCGCCTTTTTCTCTTGTACGCGTTGCGCCGCGACCACCGTTGATACCGGCATGTTCTCTCTCTCCGCGAGTGCGCTGTCGCTTTCGTACTTTCGTCGTACTTTAACTGGATAAGTGCCGCTTGCCGTGTGTGAACACCCGGCTCCTACAAGGCGATTTTGCTGCTACTTGATCCGACAAGGTTAAGCGCTGTCGCCTCCTCGTTCGAACGGTGCGCGCCGGTTCGCTGTCGTCATTGTGCACAGCTCACAACAGAGCGAGTGCTTGCGCGACCATAACCGCACAGCGCGTGCGCAGCCTCGTCCGCTTCACCGTCAAATTATTGCGAGTTTCCTTGCGTTACGATTGACTTTGTTTATATCGACGCGTTGTGATATTATGTACTCCATTGTTGCTAATTAAAATTTACACGCATCCACTATTAATCGTATTTGAGTGTTTATTGTCCGCCGACTCCCCGTTCCTCGAACCGTAATTGTGCGTGCGACTGTACCCGCGCGAGTCTTTCTTCTTGGACGTCGCGCATCTTCACGCGTAGCCTACGACACTCTCCGCGGGCCAAATTTTCGACTCGAGAAGGAGGCAACTGAGCTGCTGGACCCAGGACGTTCGGTGCAGGAGCGCCGATCTGCTCTGGAGAGCCATTTATCTACTTTTCCGCGGTTACTTTTATATAGCGTGTCCCGCTCGAGCGAAGCTGAGCAGGAACCCCGTTATAATATATATATATATATATATATATATATATATATATATATATATATATATACATATATATATATATTATAAGTGAGTAAAAACAAGGATTGATCGACACGTTAATTTTTAAAATTTATTTTCAAACTTAGATATAAAAAATCAAATTACATATCACGACTTTTGTGAGCGAGCATCCATCTACTGATAGCCAGCGCGTTTTTAAAGGCACACGGTGGATTTGATAGATACGCGTTGTGGTTACTGCATACGGAAATGCTATCGTTTGAAATATTCTTGAGTGATGGACAACCCAAATCTTCAACGTTAACCACAGTCGTTCTGTAAAAAAAAATCATTAGATATCATTTTTTTCTCTTTAAGATGATACGCGACGAAAAGACACTTACTGTGCATTGGTCAACAAATTTCTCAGCCATTTTGTTTTTTCAAGACCTTTGACAAAAATAGTTGCTCCAAAAAGTGTTTTTTTGATTATTTTTCCAAGATCGTCGTACGGTAAATCGCCAGATTCCCACGGAATACCATGAAAATTTCTCGTTAACCACCGGTTTTCACACTGATTTTTCTTTAATAACCACTCCCATGGGTAAGGTGGTTTAAACAGAAGCACCGATGGAGTTGGATCTTCTTCCAGAGGACAAACAGCAATCTCCTTGAATACGAATTCGTTTAAGCTAGTTTTGAAGCCCTGTACGTCTACAACAAAATTCATCGTAGTAACTGAGGAATCGACGTCGACGACTGCGTCAATACAGACGAATGAATGTCTTTTTATACTGAGCTTGCACTTGTTGATGCCCCACTATAATTTTTCGATCAATCACAATCGTTCACCCCCTCTATACTTTTTCGAACCAATCAGCATTGACGAGTAATGAATATAATGCGATGGATTTGTCAAATCTGCTCAGTTGAGTAACTAGCATCATGGCTGAGTATTTCAAGAACACAGCTTTGTTGCTCTTGCGCGCACATCGTCTGGCGAATGCAGGTTATGCTAGTGTCGAAGACATCGAAAGATGGTTGACACTGGGTTCATTGGCTTTGCGCAAAGCCGATGAGCTTTCTCGTTCGCCTAGCTTGATCGTGTCTGGCAAACAGAAGCTGCAGGCAACTATGTGCATGATTAGAAGCGTTTTACATCTGCTAAACGAATACAAGAGTAGGCTGTTGGCACAGCCCCCCATTGCCACCTCATCGATTGCTGAACCTGTGGTGAGCAAGCATAGCGAACAATCCATATCCGAACCTCTCGTTATTTTAGATGTAGTTGGTGAAGGTCTCGAACCGGCTAGTACTACTACTACTCCTACTACTACTACTACTACTACTACTACTACTACTACTACTACTACTACTACTACTACCACTACACCGGCTGTTGTTAATCCAGCTCAAGACTCAACAGTTCACTGGAACGACATCAATAGTGCGTTCAAAGGCAGAATAAAGACTGGTGTGATAACCAATCTGAAACATCTGGATTTGAATGCGTTTTTGAGGCATGCCAAACCATTATTCCATGCTCAAATTAAGGAGACCTTGAAGAAACATAGTTCTTTAAAAGTTAATGCCGTACTGGATGCCGAGTATGCAGTCGAAAAGAATAATTGCGATGAAAAGCTCGATGTGAAGCATTTCAATACGAAGATGGCGCCGATATACCTAACCACAGACATAGACGAGTGGTTCGTCGAAAACGTTTTACAACCAATTAGTAAGAGCACGGAAGAATTTCAAGAGCAAGACTCAGGCTGGTCTCTTCGCGTTATATTAAACTTAACCGTAAATATCAGCAAGTACAATCCTATGAGAGTTGGTTCTTACGTTGAATTGCCCAAGCCTGTTAAAAATAAGAAAGCCTGTGTGAACGTGCGGAACAACGATAACGAATGCTTCAAATGGGCCATCCTTTCGGCGTTACATCCAGTCGCAAGGAATGCATGCCGTGTCACTGCCTATACTGCTCATCAAGATAAATATAATTTCAAAAATCTATCATTTCCGGTACACCCGAAAGAAATCGTGAAATTTGAAAAGCAAAACAACGTTTCAGTGAACGTGTACTTTTTAAATTTGAATAATGGATCCTACGATGTGTTGCCGCAACATTTGACCGATGAGAAAAAAGACAGGCATGTGAATCTTCTTCTAGTGGAAAATTATTATATCGATGTAAACGAAAAGCAGCAGCAGCAGCAGCAAATGGAACGTCCCGGTATACCATACAAAGTGCACTACGTTTGGATAAAAGACTTATCTCGATTGATGTATCGACAGTTGTCATTTCGCAAATGTAAGTCGTATATATGCGATCGTTGCTTGCACTATTTTCTAACTGAAGAGAGATTGAAAACGCACGAGATCGACTGTAAAAATGTGAATAAGTGTAAAATTGTGCTTCCCAGTGTCAAGGATAAATATTTACAATTTGAAAACTTTAAAAATGAGTGCGCGGTACCGTTCGTCGTGTACGCCGATTTTGAGAGTCTCTTGGAAGCGGTGTCCAACGACGAGCGGATCTATCAACGTCACAAACCGTACAGCGTTGGCTTTTTCGTCAAGTGTAGCTACGATGACTCTCTTTCGCGTTATCGAAGCTACAGACAGAAAACCGTCGATGACGTTGGTCCGGCCAAGTGGTTCGTTCGCAATCTTCACGATTTGGCCAAGTATCTGCAAGAGTTGTACAGAAGCCCGCAGCCTATGGAAAATTTAACGTTCCAAGAGGCAATTAGCTTTCTTCGTGCTACGCTATGTCATATATGTAATAGGCCTTTTGTCGAGAATGAAAAAAAAAAAGACAGAAAAGTTCGCGATCATTGTCACTTTACGGGAAAGTATCGTGGAGCTGCTCACAGCACGTGTAACATTGCTTATCAAGAATCGCGAACTATACCCGTTTTTTTTCACAATCTCAGCGGATACGATGCGCATCTATTTATCCGGGAAATCGCGAACGAATTTCCCGGTCGAGTGAGCCTCATTCCTCAAACCAAGGAAAAATACATATCTTTTACGAAGTACGTGGAAGGTACCGATGTAAAGCTGCGTTTCGTCGATTCGTTTCGATTTATGGCGTCTTCGCTCGACAAACTATCGTCGTACTTGGAAAAACACGATATTCTAGAGCGACATTTTCAGCAAGATGACGGATACACACTGCCGCAGATTGCCCTACTCAAGAGAAAAGGTGTATTTCCGTATGACTATGTGTCGTCGTTTACAAAACTCGAGGACACGACGACGCTTCCACGAAAGCAAGATTTTTACAGCAGTCTGTACGATTCGGATATCAGCGACGAGGAGTACAGTCACGCGGAGAACGTTTGGAGAACGTTCGACACCGCCGATCTCGGCCACTATTCGGATTTGTATCTCAAGACGGACGTTCTCTTGTTGGCCGAAGTTTTTGAAAATTTCAGAGCCAAGTGTCGAACGGCGTATCGTTTGGATCCGGCCCACTACTATACGACGCCCGGACTGAGTTGGGACGCCATGTTGAAGTATACGGGTGTAAGGTTGGAGCTCTTGACGGATATCGACATGCTCATGTTTGTCGAGCGCGGCATTCGCGGTGGAGTTAGCCAGTGTTGTAATGGGTACGCTGCCGCGAACAATCCATACATGGACGACGACGACGACGACGATAACTACGATCCACAGAAAGATGACAAATATTTGATGTATTTTGACGTCAATAACCTTTACGGTTGGAGTATGACCGAGCCACTTCCACTCGGTGATTTCGAATGGTGCGACATTGACGCCACCGCCAACTTTTCCTTCGATATTCCCGATGACTCAGCCTTCGGTTACATACTCGAGGTGGATTTGGAGTATCCAGAAGAAATTCACGATGCGCACAGAGATATGCCATTTTGTCCGGAGCACAAAGCCGCTCCGGGATCCAAGCAGAAAAAGCTCATGACGACTCTCCATGATAAGGAGCGTTACGTAATCCACTACAGAGCTCTGAAACAAGCAATAGGGCATGGCTTGCACCTCGCGAAGATACATCGGGTTTTAAAGTTTAAGCAGAGCCCATGGCTCAAGACGTACATCGATTTGAATAGCGAGTTGCGTAAGCGAACGGCAAACGAATTCGAAAAAATGCTGTACAAACTGTTCAACAATGCGGTGTACGGCAAGACCATGGAAAACGAGAAGAAACACATCGACGTGAAGTTGGTGAACAAGTGGGAGGGGCGATACGGTGCCGAGGCTCTGATAGCTCGACCAAATTTCCACAGTAGCGACATTTTCGACGACGAACTGGTGGCGATTCAACTGTTGCGTACGGAAATCACCGTGAGAAAACCCATTTACATAGGTCTCGCTGTTCTCGACTTGTCCAAGACGCTCGTGTATCGATTCCACTACGACTACATGCTCGGTGCCGCCATTGGCGAGGAGCGTTGCAAGCTTCTGTACACCGACACGGACAGTCTCGTGTACGAGATCACCAATGTAGACATGTACGAGGTCATGCGTCGTGATATTCACGAATTCGATACGTCGGATTTTCCAGAGCCGAATCGCTTCGCGATTCCCAGAGCCAATAAGAAGGTGGTCGGCAAGATGAAGGACGAGAACGCCGGAATGCTCATGCTCGAGTTCGTGGGACTCAGAAGCAAAATGTACAGCGTGAGAGTTCGGAATAGAGATGCGATAAAGAAGGCAAAGGGGATCAAGAATTCGGTGCTGAATACCACGATTACGTTCGCCGACTACGTCAAATGTCTCCGAGAAAATGTGATTATGAGCCGACAGCAAAAGTTCATCAGATCGCGTCATCATCAATTGTACAGCGAGAGACAAACAAAGATCGCGCTCAGCGCGCACGACGATAAACGCTTCTTGCTGCCCGGAACCACCGATACGCTTCCTTGGGGCCATTACGGCATTCCGTTGGTGGAGAGGGAGGGGCGGATAGAGGCGTTGGGAATGATCGCAGTCGAGCCAACGGTCGCTGCTGCCGCCGCCGCGGCCGCCGCCGCCGCCGCTGTCGAGCCGCCGTCGCCGAAAAAGAGCGGAGTGGGGGACGGGTTATATCAATCGACGCCCGAGGCTTCGCAGCTCATTCTCATCGAGACAAAGTTACCAGCAACGTTGACGACGACGACGAGTAGCGAGCAGCAGTCTTCGAATTTCATTCTTAGTCAACTTGCACCGAGGAAAAGAAAGTTACTGGAAGCTCGGTTCGTCGATAAAATTAGAAAAAAATAAAAAAAATTACACGAGGTAATTGTGATTTTGTGTGTGTGTGTGTGTGTGTTTTGTTTCAAGTCGACTGAGTTTAAATATCATTGTTTTTTTTTCTACAGATGGATCTCGCGCAGCTGAATAATTTAGCTTGTAATCAATTCAAACCCACTATGAAGATTCGTGAATTGGACACAGAATCCAAGCATATGATCACCAGACTCAAACAAGTTGAAACAAAAAATGCAAAAATCGTAGCCGAAGTGAACGAGGAGTTTCAGCTGTTTCTACCAAACAAGGTATCGAGTGCGCTGATCGTGAATGAAAAGCTGTACAACGATATGTCGGATTACGCTAATAAACTTAAATTATTTCTCCGCCATAAGGGTAATGGTTGTATAGAATTTACAACTGCATAAATATATGTATATCAATGTACGCATAACAAGAAAAAAAAAAAGAAGAGAATAAACTTCCTTTATATTTTTTTCAATCAAAATATGTGTGTGTGTGTGTGTGTTTATTTATTTATTAATTCTTCAATCTACATAGTTTTTCTTTTTTTCTCTACAATACGGTTCTATTTATCCAACTATTGTGCGAATCATCAAATCCTAACCACTTTACGAAAACTCGATTACCACGCCTCTTAATAACCTTTTCCACTAGATAGATGTCGGGATATTTGGTTTTCTGAAGTTCCTGTTCGTAGAAGCCACCTAGGATAGGCTTATTTTGATAATCTTTCAAATGATAAGTAGTTGGATTTGTTGGTGCCACGCGCACAATTGTAAATATTTCCGTTGACCAATTTGGTGTATATCCCTTTTCAAATACTTGCTTCGCTTTGCTCACTCTGACTTTGTCGCCAACTTTGAACTTTGGCTTTCTTCTTCCCACGTATTGTATAAATTTTTTTAATACTTGAGCTTGATTCGCCGCTGTAACTTGGATAGGTTTTATACCAATAGTTTTGTGTTTGCGATTATTGTAAGCAGCTGTGAGCTCCGGTAGTACGTCGAACCATTTGTAGTTCCCACGGAGACTAAACTTTTTCCACATAGCGTTCTTCAACGTGCGATTAAATCGTTCGCATATCGAAGCTTTGAGCGAACTATTGGTAGAATACAGATTGATATTATATTTTTTCACGAGAGCTTGAAAATCTGTATTGTAGAATTCCTTGCCTCTATCCGTATGAAGATTCTTTGGCCGTCTACCTTTCGCTAAAATAGATTTCATGGCCGCTGTCACATCGCGACCGGTTTTCCTTTTCACTGGCACAGTCCACGCGTGCTTGGAAAAATTATCAATTATCGTGAGAAGCCAATTATAGCCGCGATTTTGTCTAGAATAGGCCTGCATATCGACGAGATCGGCTTGCCACGTCTCATCGATACCTCGAACGTCGTACTTTCGTCTTGGATAATTACGTCTCGTTGGTTTGTGCAACTCCTCCACCACCGCTTCCATCTAATCGACTGTTTTCTAAATTTTCAACACTTGACTTTATTCGTGGTAATTCCTCTTTGATAATTGCATCCAAATCCTCAAGATCACTCCTTAATCGTGCGATCACGTCTCTCGTAGATTTGATTGCCATCTGAACGATGTTTTCCGCAGTTTCCTAATTTATAGCATCTTTAGCCTTCCGCAGAGGAGCAAGATTTTCCAATCTTTTATTCTCTAGATCGTAATGGTACTCGCTCGTGAGCTTGAACCCAATACCAGGCGGACCGCGAAGACCGGGAACTCCTTGCTCTTTATATTTACGTCCGAATACGTCGACGTTCATTTTGATAATGCTCGAACGATAGGTGTGCTCTTAGTATATATATATATCCACCCTCGCGTAATTCTTCGATTATCGAATGAATTTCGTTGATGTGATTATTGTTACCAGCTGATTGCTCAGCCAATAACAATCGAAGACGATCAACGAGCTCATTCGGATCATCCCAGTATATGTAATCCATAGAAGTATTGTTTCGAGCAATCTTGTAGGTAGGCAAAGACGTATCAGTCGTCTGTAGCAGCCCCTCGCCTCCTTTTGTATTTTTTTTAGTCAAACCAAATAACGGACCAATTATGTTATTGAATTTATTACTATTGTGCGCTCGTATAGCCTCGTTTGGATTATTTTTCTTCCTATGAATATTAGAAATCTCCAAGATTTCTTTGTAGCTCTTAAGATCATTGGAAGTGATTAAACTTTGATCAGGTTGCTTTGCAACCAGTAACTCCATCAAACCCTGTGTTTTTGGGTACTTGAAATCATCGACGTCTACGTTATCTTTGTCAAAAATCACCGTAGATTTACCAAGCGTGTATGATCCATTTCGTTCTTTACGTACTCCATAAATCAAGTCCACAAAATTCGAATCACTTTTATCCAATGCATTCGTGTACTTGTCGCCAGCTAAATGCTCATCCTCGCTCGGTTCGTCGGATAAACTGTTATAAAATTGTGTAGTATTGTGCGTGACAGTAGCATCGCTATCTCCGCCACTAGACTGAGCGGTTTCGTACTTGTCGACATTATCAGTCGAATTGATTTCGTATTTTAATTTTTTTTTGTTTAGAAATTTCGGCTTTTTAATAACTGTAACGGGAGTTTCGGGGGGAAGATTTTTTTTTTGTTCCTTCTCACTTATTATGACTTTAAGAGGATCGACTATTGGTTTGAATGTTTTATTCAAGACTTCGTCGGTATACTCTCGGTTATGCTTCAATAAACTATATTTTCGTCTTATCGCGTCTTGCGCTTTTACGAGTTGAGAAAGCACATGTTTTTCCCTTTGATGATCAGCCATGTTAACGCTTCGACGATCATCGAGAGACTGTGTACCGCATTACTATCGTGATATATTTATAACAAAACAATCAAAGCCCTTTCGATATCTTCCACAGTTTATAGCTCTGTCTTTGTCGATCACTAAAAACCCATATTTATCATCCAACCAGCATTTTGCACAAAGTTCTTTAAATTGATTGTAAGTCATATCTGAATTCACATGATCGTCGTATATATGTTTCATATTTGCTTCGTCTTGTCGAAAAATTGCCAATAAATTGACGTTATCTCTCACGAGATGCTTAGGAATACGCGCGTACGTTTGCGAGAGATAGAAACAGTCGACGCTCCTATGTCTGCCCATACAAAAGAAAGCGCGTACATTGTCCTGTTTCTCACAGGCGATGTCGTCGAATATCATAATTGAATTAGGCAATGCATGCTCGGGATCGATCACGGATTCGTGCTCCTTGAACGGAAAATACTTCACTCCGTCTATCGGCTTTAACATCTCTTCCAATAATTTATACTTTGGCTGATCGAGCGATTTCGAGTACACGTAAACATTTTCGAATCTAACGCCATTGGGGTGAGTGATAAGCGCCAAAAGACTGTTGGTCTTGCCACAGTTGGACGGACCACAAAAAATAGCTCTGATGCTATTCGGCAGTAAATCTCCGTGACGCTTTGGTTGTTTATCCTCCCGCACGATGACGTCAAAATTTTCTACGGGAAGTTTCACAGTTTGTTTCTTGAAATTCATACTCACGAGACAGAGTTCGAACGATAACTGACCACATGGCTATATATATACCTGTTTTTATAGTTTAAAACGTTAGTCGTGTGTTGGACTTGGTCGAGGGATGATCATATGCAAACGTCAAAGAGCAAAGAAAGGACGAGGATTCGTCAATAATATCATTAATAAACTTCCGTTTGAACTCCATATTCCAGGCTATCAATATTGCGGACCAGGAACTAAGTTACAGACACGTTTAGCTCGCGGTGATCCAGGAATCAATCCTCTCGACGCAGCTTGCAAGCAACACGATATAGCGTACTCGAAAAATCGAGAAAATATCCAGGCTAGAAATATCGCAGACAACATTTTAGCTGAAAAAGCGATCAAAAGAGTCTTCGCTAAGGATTCTAGTTTTGATGAGAAAGCAGCTGCTTACGCTATATCTAACGCCATGAAATTAAAATCAAAGTTTGGTATGGGTCTCGCGAAGAGAAGAAAGAAAACCAAGACGAAAGGACGCAAGAAAACGAAAAAGTTAGTTAATTTGAAAAGCGTGATCAAAGCGGCCACATTCAAATGGTCCAAGGGTAAATGTGCGCGCAAAGTCATCGGTTCTGCTTTGAAAAAAGCTCGTACAACCGTTAAAAAAGCTGGTGGAAAAGCAAACATCAATGTTCCACGAATTCTACCAATATCAACTAAAATTGGTGGAGCTTTGCCCTTCCTCATACCACTTTTTGCAGGCTTGAGTGCAACTGGCGCTCTAGCTGGTGGCGCCGCGGGAATCGCAAAAGCCGTGAACGATGCAAAGTCTGCAAAACAGCAATTGGAAGAGAACAAGAGACACAACAAAACGATGGAGACCATTACTCTGGGAAAAGGCCTGTATCTCAAACCTTATAAAAAAGGCTATGGACTTTATCTCAAACCTTATCTGGGATCAGGTTTAAAAAAAAAAAAGTTCGTAATAAATTTACCGGATAGAGCCCTCACAAATGCCGACTTGATGAAGTATGCAAAAGTTTTGAATATACCAAATTTTCGCGGAGTCTTCATGAGAAATGACTTACCGAGTTCTGGACCATATTATCACGAATCAGCTATAGTCAATCTTGACGGCGTCGAAGGAACAGGAACGCACTGGGTGGCTTATCGCAAAATCGGAAAAAACGTCACATATTTCGATAGCTTTGGAGATCTTAGACCACCTATTGATTTAATGATGTATCTTGGCGATATCGAGATCAAATATAATACGAAAAGATATCAAGATTTCAATTCTCACGTATGCGGTCATCTTTGCTTACAGTTTTTGTGCGAGGGTATAAAAGTAAAGGCAACGTGAAAATATCGCTAGTCATGTTCACACAGTCATGGAGGATTCGTTAACTCTGACGCTCTCGGGTAATTCTTCACTGTTGGAAGCGCACTATTTCCCACCAATCGAACTATCACAGCATAAACATTACAAGTTGGGCTTAGTCGAGTTTCTAACGTTCAACTCGATACCTAATATCGACGTACATAATAATAAATTTTACGTCGCAAATCAAATTATCGACATACCTGTCGGGACCTACGAGATCGACGACATTGATAAATTTCTTCGCAAAGCTGTGCAGCCTCTCCGTACTGATAATAATAATAATATAATATTTAGTTTGAAACCAAACAACAACACCTTGCATTGTACAATCAAGTGTTCCGAACCTATCGATTTTCGTCCGCAGAATTCTATCGGACGATTGTTGGGTTTTTCACAACGTACATTAGAGGCAAACGTTTCTCACAACTCTGATCTTCCCGTCAGTATTCTCAGAGTGAACGCTGTGAGAGTCGAGTGTAATATAACCGCTGGAGCTTACTTGAACGGAAACACCGTTCACGATATTCACGAATTTTGTCCAGCAGTACCGCCTGGATATAAAATTATTGAAATTCCCTCTCGCGTGATTTATCTTCCAGTTACGAAAAAGTCTATAGATTATTTACAATTATGCATCGTCGATCAAGACGGAAATTTAATTAATTTTCGCGGTGAAGTCATAACCATCAGATTACACCTCAAAAGCGTATAATGGGAATTGTTTACGATTCAAAGAGTGGTAGGGACTATATAAGCATTGAAAAATGCAAACCCATCATCAGTCGTCGACTGAAATTGAAAACGTCAACACGACGAACTCCAGTCATCAATCGTCATCGGAAAGCGAAAGCTTTAACACGTCAAAGCATAAAGTTCCTAAAAAGTCTTGGGTTAAGAGTAGTTCCAGGTGGAAAATAAATTGCCTAATTTTTTCTTTTTGCTGCTTCTGCTTTCAACGAAACAATGGAGAACATTCTCGAAATACAGTCACCTGTCGTCTTCGATGAATCTTTGGCTCATTACGAGATCCACGCTCATCAACCTTACACCAATTCATCGTTCAAAAATAGTGACGAGATTCGTATATCAATTCAACATCAAGACTTGTGTCTTTTACCATCTCGCAGCTCGTTACACATTTGTGGACGATTACGCAGCAACAATAACACTTTGTTAACGAATACTGATTTTGTTAATAATGCCATTTGTCACATGTTTGAAGAAATTAGGTATGAGCTGAATGCTATAGAAATAGATAAATGTAAGAACGTTGGTCTCACAACCATTATGAAGAACTGGTTATCTCTCACTCCAAGTCAAACCTTGATTGCCGAAAATGCCGGATGGATAAATACCTTAGAACAAGAGGACCGTAAAATAACTAATGCGAATGGCGACTTTGACATTTTGATTCCTCTGAGCTTCATACTTGGATTCGCTGAGGACTATCGCAAAGTGCTAGTGAATATGAAACATGAATTAATTCTCGTAAGATCGAGTACTGATTTAAATGCAGTTTATCAAACGAAGAAGACCGTGGCTAACGTTGAAGCTTACGAAGAATTCAAGATTAATGTAACACGTCTCGAATGGCTTATGCCCTATGTGACTGCATCGAATGAAAAGAAAATACGTCTACTCGACTTTCTAAAAAGCGAACGAAGTATTTCAATGAGTTTTCGTAGTTGGGAACTGTACGAATATCCAGCGCTGCCTGCAAACACAAATCACGTCTGGACAGTTAAAACGACAAATCAGTTGGAGAAACCACGCTACGTCATCTTAGCCTTCCAAATCAATCGAAAAAATGAACCAAACTCTAACGCTAGTATATTTGATCATTGTAACATCAGAAATGTAAAACTGTACCTCAACTCTCAGTGCTATCCATACGGTAATCTCAACATTGATTTCAGTAAAAACCAGTACGCAATGTTGTACGATATGTATGCCAATTTTCAAAACGTATACTACGGTAAGGATGCCGAACCGATGCTCAAAAAACTCGAATATAAAAATTACATGCCACTCGTAGTGATTGACTGTTCGAAACAAAACGAATCATTAAAGACTGCTCCAGTAGATGTGCGCTTGGAGTTCGAAACCAGAGAAAATATTCCCGAAGGAACTACAGCGTATTGTCTTATTCTACACGATCGCATCGTTCAGTATAATCCGATAAATGGAGATGTGAAGAAACTTATTTAGGAGGGGGGGGGGGGTATTAAAGAATTGACTCTTTCCTTAAGCAGCTCAGTAGTAGCTTTCTATCGCAATGGAGTACGTAGTGGATATGCAAGGCTTCATGATGCCTGGCAAAACTTATGCCGTGAAAGAGTTAGCGATACTCCCAATTAACTACAACGAAGAACCGCTCGTACGCTTGTTCAAACCTCCCTTTCCATGGCGAAGGCTAACGGAGAAATATAAGCGAGAAAATCTCTGGTTAGAACTCTACTATCATGGATTAACATGGAACTCTGGCGATTATAAATACGAAGAGCATAAATTCATCATCACAGATACACTCAAAGATGCCACAAAAATTTTCGTTTCCGGAGATTTGAAAAAAGAGTGGTTAGAACGATATGGCCTCAAAGTTTTCGATTTGAATGATTGGGGCTATTCGCCTTTCGAAAAATTAAAATTAGTTACCGTGTGCCCTAATCATAACGGCAAATACGTAACGACATGTGCACATCAAAACGTTAAAATAATTAAAAAGTTTTATATCGATGGCTGTTGTATGGATTGGGAAGAGAGTGATGAAGTTGTTGAAGGATTTCTATAGTGATTTTGTTTTTTAAGTAAATACTTTGTAGAATAATATGTATTTTTTTAAGAACATGTAGAATAAGATATATTTTTTATCAATAAAAAAAATTTTTGTTTCAATAGATACAAAAAAAAATATTCTTTTATTTTTTATTAAACCATCCAAAAAAAAAAAAAGCGAAATTCTTCGCTGACTCTGACGATGACAGCAGCAGTAGCAGCAGTTCATCTTTTTATAATAAATTTTGTATTTTTTTATCAACAAAAAAAAAATTTATACAACATAGAATTTAGACAAAAAAAATGTTTATTTATTAGTTGAGGTGGTGTACAATGATGACATGTATAAATATGATTATTTCTTCTTTTCGTTATTGAACTGCTGATAGCCTTTTTGTTCAGGAAAATTTTTAGTATTGCTCGAAAATTTCGAAATACTTTGTTTCCATGTCGATGATTCTTTGTTCTTCTTTTCGTCCGGGTCTTCCTGTGGAAGACGAGAGTACTTTACTTTAGAGTAGCGATCCATTTTATGTGAATGCTGGTTGATGAAAGATTCGATAATTCTTACGCTGTGCTATTTATAGTAGCTTACAACCACGAAGTCTACAAATAAAAGAAAGTAAGCAGGTACTTGCACGTTTTTTCTATTAAACCAATTTCGGTAGATAAGACACGCATGCACGCACACACACACACACACACGCGCGCGCCCGCGCGTACACATCGAACATAAAAAAATTATTATTCGTTATATACCAATTATAATAAATATTTATGTATGTATTAGCAGCAGCAGCAGCCGCCGGCGCCGCCCCCCCCCCCCCACATATCAATCGCGTGTGTAGCCAGTATACACAATACGGTATTGCCCGTGGTAACAGTGGCTGTAGCTCTAGCGGTAGAGCATCGGCCTGCGGATCCGGAGGACGCGTGTTCGATCCCCCGATCCGTCCGTTTTTTTTCAGATAAATCTAAAAATTTTTAACACACGCGCGCACACACACACACACACACACACGCGCACACGCGCGCGCACACACACACACACACACACACACACACACACATGCGCGCACACATCGAACATAAAAAAAATTATTATTCGTTATATACTAATTATAATAAATATTTATGTATAATATTTATTATAATTAGTATATTTATTAAACTTTATTATCATTTGTATGTATTAGCGCTTGGGCCCTCCCCAGCAGCAGCAGCAGCAGCCGCCGGCGCCCCCCCCCCCCCCACATATCAATCGCGTGTGTAGCCAGTATACACAATACGGTATTGCCCGTGGTAACAGTGGCTGTAGCTCTAGCGGTAGAGCATCGGCCTGCGGATCCGGAGGACGCGCGTTCGATCCCCCGATCCGTCCGTTTTTTTTCAGATAAATCTAAAAATTTTTAACACACGCGCGCACGCACACACACACACACACACACACACACACGCGCGCGCACACACACACACACACACACACACACACACACACACACACACACACACACACAATAAGAAAATCAAAACGCGAAACACAGAACGCGCGCGCGCGCGCAGTGCATAGGAAATCAAATCAGTGGGAGAGGGGGAAGTGCTGCAGAGAACGCGCACGCCACATCAGATCAAGCCACATCAGATCAACTCAGTAGGGGAGGGGGGAGTGCGTAGAACGCACCGGTATAACTCAGTAGGAGGAGGGGGAGGAGGTGATGCGCGCATAGGAATCAAATCAGTAGGAGAGGGGGAAGAACGCACGCCACATCAGATCAACTCAGTAGGGGAGGGGGGAGTGCGTAGAACGCATCGGTATAACTCAGTAGGAGGGGGGGGGGGAGGTGAGTCGACAGCGCACGGGCCGATCGGGAGGGGGGGGGGGGGGGGAGTGAGGTGAACATGCACACACCTCAACTCACACGCTTCAACTCAGTGAGCTAGTACCCCTCTGAGTTGATGCCCCTCTAGTTTACCTACTACCATCTAATGTTCCAACATTATGGTCAGTGTTATCAAATATAAATTGAACAAATGGACTATCAATATGTTGAATCGGCGGATTAATGATTACTGCGGCTTCATATAATTGAATAGATGCATATGATGCGCTGACTCCAAATTTCGAAAGAAGGTCAATTGCAATTCTCGATCCCGTTTTTCTATAAACATACATTCCAACAGCTAGTTGTAAGTTTGAAAGAAAATATCTCGGACGTAACTGAGCCACTATACTATGCGCAATCATGTCTATTTTCGCGTGAGTTTCTTCAGTACTTTTCTTTTTTGCTTTATCAAGTAACAGATCATAGAGGAAATTTTGTAATAACTCTGGAATCTCTGAATTGACGTTATCAAGAAAATTTTCAGCTGGTGGGTATGTTGAATTCTCGTATTTTGCGTTTATAATATCAAATTTCAAAATTTCTGCAGCAAAATGTATAATAGCATTCTTTTCGAAATTGCTTATAGATTTTTTAGTGACCCAATCGCTACATGTTTGAGTCAAATCTATTTTTTGAAAATAAATAAGAGTTTCGCGACCACGATGTTTTAAAATATAAATATCATCATTGTATTTCTCTTCCAATCTGTTACAAAGTACTTTATTACTGATTTTTTCATTATTCAAACCTTGCAATTCCGATAAAGAAAAACGAAATTTACCACTTTCCTCCATGTACTCGTATATAGCTTCAAATACATCATCGTTCGATGGAGCATTAGGTGGTTGAGGGTTTTCGTTATGTATTTCGGGTACTGGTTCTGCAGTTTGTTCTGTTAAAGGCGCCTTTGAAGAATCATACAAAAAATGTTTGTAACACAAATAATGGTACTGAAAGTAATTTTCCCTAAATGGCGTATTAATTAGTCGGTTTGATACTGCTACGCCGAGTTCATCATTTCTTTTCGAAGCTTTTAGTACAAGATTATTATAAGTATATAGATGTTGTAAAGTAGATACTTTTTTGTGAATACGATCTAGTAGCTTGTTGCAAATAAAACAATACTCATCAAAATTGAACTCAATTGAAACGTTGGTTGCTGTAGGGAAATTTAGTGGAGGTAATTCCGATGAATCTCTCTTTCTCTTCTCCGTCAACTTTAACGCCGAATAACGTTTCCTACAACTCTCGTGAAATCTAACGCTTTCTTTTCCTTCCCATCGTTCATGAAGTCCATCTTTTCTGCATTGACTTTTGTTTATGAAAGTTTCGAGGCCTTTAGATTTCACAAGAGTAATTTTATCGGTACCGGTTTCTTGTAGTAGTGTACCACAGATAGTGCACATGTTTCCTTCCTCCATTATTAAAGTAAACTACAAATTATTATATATTACAAAATAAACGTATGATAAAAATCGGCATTGAAGTATCCATAGCAAAGAATCTCAAACATTGTATTATTCAAAAACATATCATTGGCATGTGGCATATCCGAAAAATTTCTGATTGATGGTAGCTTTCTAAAAAAATTGTTATTGTAACACCTGCGTTAACTTATTCTTTTTGTTTTCAAAAGTGAAACTCTTACTCGAGTTTTCAGCTTATTTAATGCTTTACTCAAGTTGTAGGGGATAATATTCTTTTTATTAGTCAAATATAAGGTTATTGAAATCGATTCACGTGCATCCCAAATTGAGATGCAATTTTGAAATTTTAAGTAAATATTCTCGAAAAAATATTTTATTTCTGATTTTCAATAAACCATTTTATTAATTTTTTAACCACGTAATCAAACATTTTTGTTCATCGTTTACGTTAAAAACTGCTCTTTTCTACATAAAAACTATTTAAACTGTATTTTAATCACTGAAAATCGAAATTTCGGAAAACAGCCTTTTTGTAAATCATTTGTAGGATACATACCCAAAATTTCAAACTCGCATCTCAATTTTGAATGCTAAAGGGTTACTTTAAAGTTGGAAAAATACAAATCTGGGCAAATGCAAGTTTTAAAAAAAATTTTCCATGTGCTACAATGTTATTTAAAATTTAAAGTAATCGTTTTTTGATATAAAAAATAATATAAAACAAATTTTTTTTCACCTACAATTTGGTAGAAAGCTACCTTCACCTAAGTAATTAAATCTTATTTAAATAGTAGTAGTGATTTTAACTATTCAATAGTTGATGATAGATAAGTTCAATTAATTGTTATTCGACGAGGATGCTGTAGCATTAAAACGAACTACTGATTGAACATTGTCAGAGTTAAGTGGAGCGGCATTTACGTTGTCGCCTTCTCTTTGGTTGGTCATATTAGCCGTATTTTCGCTTCTTACGTAGAATTTGCATGCATTAGGACACGATATGAGAATACACATTTTAAAAGCACTAAAAATACAATGATATACTCGTAGTTTGAATAATACATAAAGTATTGCAATTGTGGCAATACTATACATAGCATAATGAAAAGTGCTGTGACCAGTTTTAACCCAGGTTTTATACTTCCGATTTGATGTAATTATTTCTAATTCTTTCGAGAGATAATCTAAATTTTCTCCGTAATTATTTATTTCATTCAAGTCAACGGACTTAGATGTCAGTACAGGGAGTTTGAGGTCTGACATATTCAAAGCAATCTTTTCAATCGGCAGAAAATCAATTGTTATTTTATATTCTGATATTTTTATTTTTTTACCATGACTTCTGGGTAAATATACATGGTATGGAGAGTACGCTTTACAATCTGAATCAAGTTGAAATATTTGAGGTTTACTAATGGACACCGACATACCAATAGACATTCCACAATTGATCTGGATATTTTCTGACTCGTTTCCTGGTAAGATATACCAACTAAACCCGTCATTTAATGCCAAAACAAAATCAGATTGCAACTTGAAATATTTTCTAGAACACCCTTTATCGTCTTTGTATCTTATCAAACGGTCATAGCAACTTTCATCTCTACCGAATTTATACATGGCCGATGTTATTTCGCAAATTTGAATATCATTAGCAGGTATACAATTTTTCAAGTCGATTTCAGAATACTCTGTAAATGTTGAATCAATAGCAATAGGTTCATTTTTAATACCATCAAATATGTAATACTGTGCCCACCCAGACATAGGTATCGGTGTAAATTTGTACACAGTATAATCAGCACCAGTTGGTATCGGTGTTTGAATTTTAAATATGAGCCGAGTACCAGATAAAACAACATTAATCTTACTTAATTTCATGTAGAAAATATAATAATTGTTTGTTAAGGGAAACAGTAATTGCTGGTAAAAATTCTTTTTAGCAATCTTACTAAGAGCGACCAGGAAATTTGTTGGTGATATCAATCTTGGGGACACAACTCCCAATTTTCCGTCGTTAACTGACTCATAAACTAAATTAACGTTTTCATTTATATCTGCAATGTGCATTTCTGTATCAGTTATGCAATCCATCATTCTACTATTAAATTGTAGTCGGAAATTACCTTGAAAAGCAAGACTAACCGTAGCATTCAAATACATAAGGCTTTCTCGGTAGTAATCATTCAAATCAACAAATTTCCGGAGAGTTCTTTGCATAATTGCGGTTTGATTATTTACAAGTACTGCTATATTCCTAGCTCTACTATACACGGCGTCTATTTGTTGATTGATTCTTTCAGCATCACTTGATGACATAGTACCAAATACATAATGTAGCCCTTCCCCAACGAAATCGAATAATCCTCTTTTTTCTCTTTTCTCATAACCTAAAGAAAGTAGTGACTTGATTTCACGTTCGATTTTCTGAAATTTGTTGCGGAGTGTTTTCAAAGTTGAAGTATGAAAACAGTAAAATATATGTTGAGAACACTGATTTTCAAGATATTCTATAATTATATTCAGCTTTTCTGCGCTGTTTACGAGGTCGTTAATATCAACGAAATGTATTGTTGTCCAAATTTCATGGTATAGTCTAGCTTTAAATAATTCTTCTTGTAATATAGGCGTGCTAACAGGTATCAAATTATATTTTTCGAATCCGTGTGAATATACTATAATAGACAATGAAAAAACAAGTAAGCGCAACATCTGAAACAGTAAAATTTATACATTCTAGTTTGTCTCCTGAATTTCAGTTTACTGAGTATTATAATGATATCTATTCAGAACCGTTAATTGCCCATATTTTCTAACATCGTTAAATCTATATTGGTTATGAAAAGTATGTAAACAATTTTGTCTAATTTTTGTTTTGTTTTGAATATTAATTTCAGCAATGTCATTCGAATATAATAGGTTACAATTTTTTTTCTCGCTATATACGTAAAAATCAAATTGAGTAACCTATTTTTCTCACGTATAAAAAACATAAACTTTCCAGTAATTACATAAATATATTTATTGAATTAGGAAAATGAACAAATCATTGATAGCATTGGATAGTTCAACTCTCCAATTTTCCAATAGTTACTATAAAAAATGTGATAACTTACATTTCAATAAGACCATCAGCCTTTGGAATAAAAACGTTTTTCCGAAAATAATTTTCAAAGTTGGCTCACAATGTTTTTAATATTTATTTTCATTGAAAATAATCACAAATCTGATGAAACCACGATTTTATCGATTTTTAAGTCGAATTTTCATATCATTCAAATATAATGATCAAATACCAAAGAAAGGAATTTTCTATAAAAGGCAATTACTTGGTTGCTGTTATGATTATCGCGATGAATTTTTGTACGAAACACGCGCGATTATTACATGTAAAGCGTGGAAAATGTACATTGAGTAAACATTGTTTATCGCCAAAAAATGAACATATTTTTATAAAAAAGAACGTACTGCATTTTTGCCATAGTATACTTTATAATTTGACTGTTCATTCTGTTTGTCTGAATTGTTTAACACAGTTACTAAAAGCGATACAGTGAAGCAGTCTGCACGAATGCAGATCACAATTGCGTAGCTGGACAGTATGAATTGAAAAAATTTACAAATTCATATTGAACCATTTGGAATGAAATGGAATTGTGACCTCACCTGTACCTGGACTGTTTTAATGTATCGTTTACATTTGGCTGTTTTGATAGTGGACAGAAATTTCAATACTGTTCTATACGTAAAGGAAGATCAAGGAATACAGTGAAACAAATTTATTTAAAATCTAGATTGTACCGTGTCGAAATGCTAATAAAAAATACCGACTCACCGTTTATTTTTCATGTCAAAAGTTGACATCTTCACGCGTATTTCACAAAGATAATTCATCGCGATATTTGTCATAGTAAACGACTGCTACAAATTCAACATAAAATTTGTTGTTTCTTTGTGAACGTTATTTTCATCTCCGCAAATTGCAAAAAACATGGTGTAGCTACTGGAAAATTGTGGTAAGTAGAAAATACGCAAATGCTTACTGCATTTTTAATTTTGATTTCAATAATAAATATTGAGACTCTTTGCTTTGAATACTAAAATAATTGTATTGTACCCAAATGAAAAGAATCTAGTAAATATCAAAATATTCTCATCAGATTTTCAAATTGAATACAAAAAGCTCAGACAATCGACTATTGAAAAATATTTTTGACAGCTACTTTTAATCTAATTATAACCAAATATAAAAAAAAAATTGTTCCTTAACAATAACAATAACTAAAATAATTTAAAGCAGCTGCTTTAAACTTTTATAACATCCAAACTTCTTGAAACTTACAAAAAACTGTTATTCCAAAAAATATACTTTCGCGTGGGTACTGATTGTGAATATATAAAAAAAAATAATGTTCTACGTACTTTGAGAATCTTGTTGGCACAACACAAACTGATTTACACACAATTTAACGATGGTATTGAAAAAATATTTTTAAATGAAATTTTCGTTCAAGATATTGTAGATCGATATGACTTGCACGAGAAGCAGTGCGTTAATGAGCTTTGATACAGATCGTTCAAAAGCTGAAGTCATCTATTGCGAATGAAAAAATGATTACCGCATGGCGTTCCAATATATAAACATATCGTGGCGAAAAGTTTGGATATAGCTGCACCGTTTACGCTATTCTCACGTCGAACGAAGCGATGAAAAGGGAAACGCAATATTCATCTTTTAAACATTTCTATTTGATAATCATTTTGTCTTTTACAAAGTTATACATGCAACGTTATTTCAATTATTATCCTTGATTTAATGACAATAAAATAATATGAACATACAAATACACTTATCTATCTATTTCCATGCTAAGTATACGGAACTTTTATTCCTAGTGATGCTTATAAGAAAATAAACGCATCTTCTCTGGTGCTCTACATTATTTAGCACTCACACTCATACTTGACATTCGTTTAACAGCTCTTACCTTCTTGTTGCAGCTTTTAAAAAAATAAACGGACGTTGTTCTTCTGCTTAAAAAGAATTGTTTTAATTCGCTAGGGCCACTGCCGCCTTAACTTTGCCAAATTTCACGTATATAAATGTATTGACAATTTTCCCAGGAGCATACAAATTTGTTTTTCCTTTTGCGGAAAAAAGTGATTATATTTAGTATTTCAAAATTTTCGATTATGTAGAGAATTCTTGTTTTGACCATAGTGTGACGTCCGCCGTATATCTACATTTTTTATTTAAATATATATATTTATTAAAATCGAATGTCGCATACGCGTCATTTCGAAGATAAAGCAAAGCTGTCTCTTTCCCATGCCGAAAGAACCACTTTAAATATTTAGAATTGGGTGTATCTGGTCTATATCTCGAATCAGACGCAAGCCCAAGTCAGTCACGAGTAAACGACAATCATTATACGATCACACGTATTAAAAACGCAATAGAAATGAGGAAGAGAGTAATATAGGGCGTTGACTCATAGTCCGTATGTGATGCGCTTGTCGCCTAATGAGGGGAAAGACTTCCTCTCCTTGAGCGGAAGAAAGAGTATCGTCTCCAAATTATCTGGAGTAGGAAGTATTAACCGAGGCTATGAGTTAGTGCTCTCATATCGATTAGTTCGGTTCGATCTCAGCTTCCAAATCTGTTCAATCTCTTCTCGTTTTCACTAAATTCGTCGATCGAGATCCTTTGTAACAAAGTAAGTAAACAGTAATAAAATCATATTGACTATAAAATCTTTCTTTCATCTATAATTTCTTTCTTATACTGCTTTATCTAGTTTTCCTTCCAAGCGTGTACTAAGTGCTTGTAAAGCCGAGTACTGTTCACGCTATATTCCCAATTTTTCCAATCCTCCATAAGACTCCTTTGACGTGCGCCCTTTAATGTGCAGTACGAAAGGAGCAACTTATCCAATCCTATCTACCAACGCCTATCCCAATTAGGATATATAAAATAAATATAGATCGTTTGTTTTTCCCGGTTATTAGAGGCAAACTCTAGACCGAAATATACCTCGTATTAAAACTGTACGGCATCCTTGGATGTTATAATAGTTTCACTAATTAGCATTAAAAAATCAAGGTGCTACATCAAACAACGTTAATAAAACAAATATGCACAAAACATTATTCATTATTCGATAAACAAATGTAAAAAAAAGGCTGCGCAAAAGATTATTTCATCCAAATCGAAATAAAAAAAATGATAATTAAGGGGGATTTGAACTCACGACTGCAAAATAGAAAATATCAGTAGTGCGCCTTGCCCATCACGGCTATCAGTGTACTGAAAATTGATAGCATGTAAGTTACATATGTTTATCAGGGAGCATGTGAGTTTGGGAACATTGATTTGTGTTTGATCCGATTATTAATTGATCAATTACACTGTACTTATGCTAAAAATATCGAAACATAAATTTTGTTTGCTAAATGTCAAAGCGCGAGAAGCTCAAAAATCCTGGCTGAGCTCAAGTTCGATAAAATACTTTTTTATTTTAATTCATCTTTTTTATACTTTTATAAAATAATGAATAGGATATAAAATGGCAATTGAAGTGACACTCGAGTTTCTACAAGTTTATATACTTTGTACATAAAAAATAAAAATAAAATTGTATGTAGATGTAAAGAGTATAATTGATTGTGGTAAACTAAGTTGCGAATAAATGGGCAGCAGTTTTTAATTTTGTTTGAAATATTTAGAATCCTTTCGACGTGTTAAAGATTATCGTATAGCATTCCAATTATAGGACACGAGTTGTACAAATAAATAATACAGAGCGCCGTTGCTAACTTTTTTATAGACAATCAAATTCATCTCATTGTATAAACAGTTGATTATACCTCCAAAAAAAGTTTATTTGTATATCGATGAAAACCTTTTTATTATCGTTATTATATTTGTGTGTAAAAAAGAAAAAAATATAAACTGTGTTGTTTAACATTCGTGCAATGTATCTTTATAAGATATGGAGAGAGTAATTGATTATTATCAACTATGCATTGCTAGGGTTTTTTTATTTTGTTATTGAAAATTGAAATCCCCTCAATATGGTAAGGATAGTCATATAATATAGAACGCCAGAAAATGTTGTTAATTTTTTATGGAAAAGTCAATTTCTATGTTATGTTTTTATTTCATTTTTATCTAATCAATGGTAAAATGTAAAATTATATTGATTCTATAACTATAAAAGACAAAATCCTTTTTAAATAGAAATTTATGACAAATGAATATTGCTTTTTATCAATATACCAGTATACATTTGAAAGTAACGTAAACTGTGAAGTGGTTAAATTATATCCACTTAGTGACCTCATATATAAACATATACTGTCACGAAGTGTTTATATACTTGAACGCTAGAGTATATATACCGATATCGATAAAAGAAGCAATATTCACTTGTCATAAATTTGTATTTAAAAATGATTTTGTCTTTTATAGTTAGAATCGCTATTCTTTTAAATTTTACCATTGATTACATAAAAATAAAATAAAAACACAACATAAAAATGGACTTTTCCTTAATAAATTAACAACATTTTCTGGCGTTCTATATTATATGACTATCCTTACCATATTGAGGGGATTTCAATTTTTGATACCAAAATAAAAAAACCCTAGCAATGCATAGTTCATAATAATTAATTACTCTCTCCATATCTTATAAAGATACATTGCACGAACGTTGAACAACACAGTTTATATTTTTTTTCTTTTTTACACACAAATATAATAACGATAAAAAAAAAGTTTTTCATCGATATACAAATAAACTTTTTTTGGAGGTACAATCAACTGTTTATACAATGAGATGAATTTGATTGTCTATAAAAAAGTTGGCAACGGCGCTCTGTATTATTTATTTGTACAACTCGTGTCCTATAATTGGAATGCTATACGATAATCTTTAACACGTCGAAAGGATTCTAAATATTTTAAACAAAATTAAAAACTGCTGCCTATTTATTCGCAACTTAGTTTACCACAATCAATTATACTCTTTACATCTACATATAATTTTATTATTATTTTTTATGTGCAAAGTATATAAATTTGTAGAAACTCGAGTGTCACTTCCATCGCCATTTTATATCCTATTCATTATTTTATAAAAGTTTGAAAAAGATGAATTAAAATAAAAAAGTATTTTATCGAAATCGAGAAAATAAAATAATCGAGCGGGATTCGATCCCACGACCGCAAAAACAAATGTAGCATGTACGTACTTTAACCATCACGACTATCGACGAACTGGATTATCAAAGTATGAAAGTTACATATGTTTATCAAGGAACATGTGGGCTTATGATTAAATTATGTGCTTGACCCGATCGTTAATTAATCAATTACCTCGTACTGATGTTAAAAATAAAAGCAAAGGAATTTGTTTGTCTCAAAACGCGACAGCCTCAACAATCGCCGCTGAGCTCCGAAAGCCCGAAATGCTTTTCGAGCAAATAGAGTCAGCAGCGTGTCTCCCCTCTCGCCCGAGGATCTAAATTTTCAGATTAGTTAGAGGACTAATTTTTCAGATTAGTTGCAAAGAGAGAATCCTAAAAGATCATAATAAGACTTGTTTCCGACCACCGCTCCATCGCCGGCCACCAAATATCGAAAATAAATTCAAGCGCGCGTACATGCACGTTTCCCCTCTTCGGCTGCTATAGGCCGACGATTGCCGAGTGTCGTCGACTATCTGCACACGCTTGAAGGGGCGGCGGAGGAGAGCGAAACTATACTGCGCCTTCCCCAGCCTTCCCCTTCTACCTTATTCACGTAAAGTTTCTAATTTATTTTTTATCCCAACATTTTCCACTCATCGATGTCCGGTTAAACATTGTTTCTGATGTAAAATTTCACGCTCTTTCGATTGGTGCATGTTATTTTGTCGTACGTTCAGCCGTTCGCGAGATACAGGCGAAAACAAGTTTCAAACGTGATTTTCTCATAGAACCCCTGGACCTAGAACTCTGCAAATTTCAGAATCGTCTTTTTCGACCTCAATTTACCATATATCAAAAATGCATCCACTTCCGTGACAAAAACATTTCAGGCCTATTTTTACTGGACCTTATTTTTACTGGACTACAATAAGCCAATCGCATTTGACTTGCGTATAGCGCGCGCCTGCGCATTGTCAGATATTAGACACCATTGGCATACCGCGGAGTCTTAACTAAGAGACCCACCGCCATCTAGTAAACTGAACTGGATATTAGACACTGTATAGTTTAACTACAGATGCTATTTTGAGGTCAGTTTGAGGTTAGATCACGTTTGCTGTCGTGTATGTTTATTATAATATATCCGTCATTTATTCATGAAAATTCGAAATTGTTTCAAATTCATACGGCTCTGTTTTTGATAAAGTATTATTTTTTACTTGTTGAACAATAACCCTAGTTAATCATGGGAGTACCAGCATTTTTCCGGTGGCTTAGTCGAAAATATCCATCTGTAATAATCGAGTGCATAGAAAACAAGGTTTGTACAAACACATTTTTATCATACTATTTAAATTACGCTAATAATGATTATATATATAATGTATAAATAGCCTGTTACTGTTGATGGAGTTCAAGTACCAGTCAATACATTAGAACCCAATCCAAATGGTGTAGAATTTGATAACTTGTATCTAGATATGAATGGTATTATACATCCTTGTACACATCCTGAGGATAAGTAAGTTTTCACATAAATATTTGAAACTATAGTTTTGATGCTTAAATAGCAGTGTCACTTAACAAGGAATAACATTTCAGGCCTGCTCCAAAAAATGAGGATGAAATGATGGAGGCTATCTTTGAGTGTATTGATAGATTATTTCGGATAGTAAGACCTCGTAAATTACTATATATGGCTATTGATGGTGTTGTAAGTAATATAATAGTTTCTCAACTCTTTGTTGTATAGAAAATATTCATTTTTTTTAAGTCAATTTTATAATTTAAGTATTTTGAAAGTTATTACAATTAACAACTTTTCACGTAGGCACCAAGAGCAAAAATGAATCAACAAAGATCTCGACGATTCAGAGCATCTAAGGAAACAAGTGAAAAACTAACTGAAATTGCAAGAATTAGATCAGAGTTAGCATTAAAGGGAGCTTTCTTACCTCCAGAAAAGCCAAAAGAAGATCACTTTGATAGTAACTGTATTACACCTGTAAGTAATATTAGAAGTAAATAATTTTTAAATATCTTTGTTTTATTATTTTGTATTTTATTGCATTAGGGTACTCCATTCATGGCTCGTCTATCTGCTTGTCTACATTACTATATACACGATAGGTTGAATAATGATCCAGGTTGGAAAAATATCAAAGTTATTCTCAGTGATGCTAATGTTCCTGGTGAAGGAGAGCATAAAATCATGGATTATATTAGAAAACAAAGAGGTTTAAACATATTTGTATTTTCTAAACAAATAAATCTATGTTAGCTTATGATTTTAGTTAAAATAAACCAATTAATTTAATATAGTTCCTAGTATTTTAATGTTATTGTCAACGTATCAAATCTGAATTTTATTTTTAGCACAACCTGATCATGACCCAAATACGCAACATGTACTCTGTGGAGCAGATGCTGATTTGATCATGTTAGGATTAGCAACACATGAGCCTAATTTCACTATTATTCGTGAAGAATTCAAACCAAATAAGCCAAGACCTTGTGATATTTGTGGTCAGTTGGGTCATGATATGCAAGATTGCCTTGGTGCAGAACCAAATCAAAAAGAAGAAGAGAAGATTTTTGGTTCTGAATGTCAATTCATATTTGTGCGATTGAATGTGCTTCGAGAATATTTGGAACGAGAGTTACAGATGCCAAATTTACCTTTCAAATATGAATTTGAAAGAGCAATAGATGATTGGGTGTTTATGTGTTTTTTTGTAGGAAATGATTTCCTGCCTCATCTACCTTCTTTAGAAATCCGCGAAAATGCTATAGATAGACTTGTTAATTTGTACAAAAAAACTGTTTATAAAACTGGGGTACAAATGAAATCATAATTTTTCAATAGCAAGAAATGTATTTGTCAGTTTTTTACATAATTGATTTGATTTTTCAGGGATTTTTGACCAATAGTGGTGATGTAAATTTAGATAGAGTCCAACTAATTTTATCTGATCTTGGGAATGTTGAAGATGAAATTTTTAAAAAACGTCAACAAAATGAGCTGGCATTTAAAGCACGAGAAAAAAATAAGAAAAGAAGAATGGAAGCGATTAGTAATTATAAGCCAAGCTGGACTCCCATGGGTCAATTTGCACCAAATGTAATTAACGTTTAATCATTATATTCTGTATCAATAAATATAAAATAATTAAATGTTTATGTTTTAGCCACTGGGTAAAGAAGTGAAGCCAGTACAAAATGCACGATATGAAGCTTTTCAAATGCGTATGCAAGGCAGAAACTATAACACATACTCGGTCGAACGTGCGTTGCAAGGTACCAATGCTACCTTGGCTCTTGATCGAATGATTGTTCCTGCGGTACGTACAAAACAGTCAACGTTAATTATATTTCTGAAATATTGAAATACATTTGTAAACGTTAGTTTCATTATTGTAGAGTGGTACTTCTAGTAATAGAAGCGATAACAAAGGTCAAAAACGTAAGCACGACGAAGTTGAAGAAGAAGAAAAGGATGATCAAGCACACGATGAAGTCCGACTGTGGGAAGATGGTTTCAAAGACAGATATTATGAATCTAAATTTGACGTATTACCAGAAAACTTAGCATTTAGGTGAGTGTAAATAATTTTTGTTGACAGTATTTGTTACAACCATCGATCGTTAATTTTCATTATTTTGCAGAAACAACGTCGCTCTTCAATACGTAAGGGGCTTGTGTTGGGTATTGCGTTATTATTATCAAGGTTGTGCATCATGGAAATGGTATTTTCCATATCATTATGCTCCATTCGCCAGTGACTTTGTCAACATAGGTGGCTTGTCAACCGAATTTGAAAAGGGAACTGTACCAGTAAGTATCCTAAGTTTCTTTTAATGTATAAAAATTCATGAATAATATCCTTTTACTACAATAATGTAAGATGATAATATTTATTGCATAACAATAATTATTTTATTATTCAGTTCCGACCTTTAGAGCAGTTAATGGGAGTATTTCCAGCTGCTAGTTGTAAACATGTTCCAGAGCCTTGGGCAAAATTGATGAAAGACCCGGTCAGTTTTTTTAATATATAGAAAAAAATCAAATCTATTGACATTTAATTTTAAAAAATTCATTAAGCTTACAAAATAAAACATTATAACTTGCAGAGATCTACTATTATCGATTTCTATCCTGAAGATTTCAAAATTGATCTCAATGGAAAGAAATTCGCTTGGCAAGGAGTAGCTCTACTGCCGTTTGTCGAAGAAGACAGACTTTTTAAAGCATTAGAGCCATATTACGATTTATTAACTCCTGCAGAAAGTAAGAAAAGCGAATTTTCAAGAAACAGTAAAAGCTTCAGTAATTTATTTAAACTGTTATTTTAGAGAGGCGAAATGTTCGAGGTGACGATAGACTTTATGTTGGACCAGATAACAAAGGCTATCAATTCCTTCAAGGCCTGTATGAAAATAAAATAGGTTACGATAACGAAGTTGAAATTTGTATAGATGGTATGCGAGGAACCGTTTTACTGGCTCATGATTGTGTAGGAATTGGAGCCACACTTCCTTCACCTATCAATACACTGCCAGTTAGAAATAATCAAGTTATTTGGTATATAGCTTTTCAAATGATATTTTGTACTGCCGTCAAAACGATTACATGCTTACATTTTTTTGTTTTGTAGTGTAAGATTTAGGGATCCTAAATATTCTGACGACTACATGTTCCCTGCCAAACGTTTGCAAGGAGCTGAAGAGCCACCACGAGTTCTCAAGCCTCAAGATTTTGAGCAGATGAATAGAGGAAACAATGATTGGAAACCTCAAACTGGATTTGTTCCTTCGAACAAGGTTGCAATGTTGGGTGATGCAGGTCACCGAATGCTAGGGTACAATTCTTTTGTTTTCATTTTAATTAAATTGAATTGATTAAAAGTATATTTAATTTTAAACAATCGTTTCTTTAAAGGCGTAACATAAATAATTCAAATCGGCAACCAGGAGTTTACGGTCATGTACCACCACCTGCATCTTTACAACATTCTAGTAGAGGTGCGTAAACATACATAAAAATATATGATATATAAAGGTCACCAAAACATACCTGCATCTATCGATTCACCGAACGTAAATTTGACCTAAAATTTACTTTATCATACTAAATTCAAACAAGCGTAACAAATTACCGCAATCCATATAGCTTAATTTTGTAAATGACGTAAATAAATAGAAAGTAATAAGATAGTTATGACTTTGAAAATTATAAATAAGACTAGTATTTATGTGCGATTATAATTAATTAATGATTATACGGTAAATTCTAAAGTCGAATTCCCGTCGAATAGTTAAAATAATGTATAGAAGTATAATATTAGATTTTCCGTACATCCTATTTATTGAAATTATGAATACTTTTTAAATCTACGATATCTTTCATCAATCTTTTATTAAAACAATATGTGGATTATAGGTTACCAGAGCGGCTACTCATCAGATCGTCAGAAAGATTCAAGGAACCATCCTGGTTATCAGACAGGAAATTTAAGACAGAATTCCTACCAGACAGTGGGGCCATGGGCTGGTGGCTATACTACAAATAGTTATCAGCCACAGCAGTCTTATCAGTCGTATCAACAGCGAGGTTATCATCAACAAATGCAACAATCTGGGCAGCAAAGAATTGTGAGACCCTTTCAAAATCAACATCAGCAAGATCGTAATTTTAATCAAGTAAGTGTTTGAAAAAATGCTGCATTGTCAAATTCTCTCTGACTTTGATATTTTTTTTCTATAACATTGGTAATTCTTTAGTCACAAAGAAATCGAGGAAACAACAGACCTGGTGGTAGTGGTGGTAATAGGCGTCGCTAAACAATAGTACATCCTAGGAACCATCGTCAGTCGTTAAATGTCACGTCATGTAATGCACACATGATTTCTACAGTGTGTAACTAGGATACTCATCGTGAAGATAATAACGTTGCTGTAAAATATTAATGATTATTGTAATTATAATTTATATTGTGTCAATATCAGTTTGGAAAATCGTTCGTTATGGAAAAGTATGTGACAGTGATTCACAATTATTGTACATTTTACGTAATTATGTCTACTCTATCAGAGTACTATACTGTTTAACGAGTAGACGTTTTGAATCTTGATAAAATATTTGGACGTAATTTGATTTAGTTTTTCACGTATTTTATTTGACGAATGAAAGTGTAAGAAAATCATGATTTTTAAATCTTACAACAATTTATGTGAGTATGGTGAACTAAAAGAAAATTTATTTCATATAGTAACTTCGTAAGAATTAAATATGAATTAAATATTCATTCCACTAATATGATTGTAATACACAACAATAACTTTCATTAACTTAGTATATAATTAGTCTATCTCTGTATTGTAATTTTCACGTGACAAAATTAATTTTTAGAATTATATTGCAACGTGTATACTGATTATTCAAAAAGTGAATGCGCATTTAAAAGCAGATTATAGAAAACAACAAAAAAGAAAAAATTAAACTTATGTTTGTATAAAATTGTCAACATAAATATGTATTTTGTTAAGAATAATTTAATATTGTTCTTAATGAAACAATGATGAAGTAAATATATACATGATATTTCTTTAAAAATTATTTTATATTATTATTGTTAGCCAATCCATACAAAATAATTATTTTTATATTATCTTTGATCTTTCAAGAATCAGTGTTTTTGAAATGGTTTCTTATTGTCGTGGAATCTTTAATTTTTAATTTTCTGAAAACAAATTATTTTTAAACTCATTCATTGTTATTTTGATATCAAATTAAGAATGAATATTTTAATGGAACTCATGCAATTTCAGCCATCTAGTTCAATTTTCAAATCAAATTTTTTTTAATAATTTTGTTCATTCGTAGCTTTGAATGGATTGATATAAAAAATGTATACATAACTATATGAGCAGAAAAAACAACTATAGATACTGTAAAACATTTAATAAATGGTTGTATAAAAAACGTCTATACTCGAAATGCAGTGAAATACGTTAGAAAATAAAATTTGTATCTCTTTCAATGATCTCAAACGGTAAGTATTGAGACATGTAAGTATGTATGAAGTATCGAATAAGTGATATACGAAACATGAATACATACATGTACGATTACTGCCAAGTAGGCGTATCACTGAACCGAAAATAAAGGGTATACATGTTTTTAAGAAACGAATACCAAGCAATTACAAGCTGATTGGAATAGCGAGAATAGTGGACGTGCGACAATGAAAGAAGAGGTACTTAGCACGTGGCGGGATTCTCCGTATTTTTGTTTTATCGATAGGCGACCGCCAACGTCACATCCATTGCAAATTGAATACAAAAACATAAAAGAAAACTAGCACGCGCCGCGTGGTATTGTTTTGATCGTTTGCCGCCAAGCTCACCCCGCGGGCATACGACAACGTCAGCGTAATCACCCTCGAATTGTTTTTCCATTTCTGAGTACATACAAGTGGCTCCGTGGGGACAAAGCTCAAAGAGATGGAGAAATACTGCTGAATTCGAGGATGCTGCTGGTTGGCTACCTGTTTTATATTTCTACTAACAATATATTCGGCGGAAATGATGTGCTTGTTGAAAAATATCAATTAACGGCATTTTTCCCAGTTGCAAAATTTGATAGAAATTATCGAACGACAAATAAATGTATTAAGCGTATCGTATCGACCAATTTTTTAAATGTATATTTATGAAAAGTAAGCGCTAGAAAAAGGTAAGTTTATATAGTACGTAAGTAAAAAATAAGTCGCACATTAGAAGTAAAGCTTTTTATCTGAATTAGGAAATTCTTTGAACAAACTGTAAACTCTACCAAATTTAGTCTTTGAAATTAGTTGGATTAATATGAAAATAGTAATAGTATTGAATTTTCCGCTTTTAATTATCGGCTTTGAAAATATGAACATATTCACAAAATTATAAAATTGAACACGATTGAAGTGAAATGACAAGGTCAGCTCGTCAGAAGTGAATCGATGAAAAAAACTAAACTAGTGAAAAGTAGAGATGCCAGTGAAAGTAGGATGTCATATTGAAAAGTCATCGAGGATTGACGCAGTGCGGGGACTCATCGTTCTCGATCTCCGGATTAGCCGCGGGGCTGGTTCGTCACGTAGCGCGTGACTCCCAGTCGTTTCACTGTTTGGCACGTCGTCGTCGAACAAACGAGCGAGCGAGCAGTTCGTTCGTTTTGCCCAATTATAAAACAAACGCGGCGCACTCCGTAATTATCCAATTAGCAGATGTACCTCAGCCCCTTGTCGTCGTCCTTTCAGTTCGCGGCTACAGCCGTCACCCCTCTCGCCACCTCATCACTTCGTGCTCTCTCTCTCTCGGCTTATTTCTCTTTTCCTTTTGTTTTTTCTTTTCTATTCTTTTTTTATTGTTCCTCTTTCATTGGAAAATCTTTCCAATTTTTGAAAACTGCTTACTTTCTAAAATGTCCGCTTCCTCGATGGATCTCTTTGACAAGCCACCGTCTGACTAATATTTTACAATATTAGTCAGACAATAGCTAATTAGGCCGGAAGCGATTCGCGTCCTTTATTCAAAATAACTGTCAATTTAAAAGTCATCTTTCGAATTTCACACTAGTTCCTTTTGCAAATAATCTGAAATGCTGACTTAGATTTTTTTGCCACGAATCGTTTGATGCTAAACAACAATCTCAAAAAGCTCGGTTAATCCAGCCGTCACGAGTGCAATTATGTAACATTAACATATGTTGTACACTTGATAAAGAAAAAGAAGGTATCGGTAACTCGTAAAAAATGCGAATAATTAAAAATGAACTCGCCGTCGTCGACCGCTGGAAATCAACGAGCAGTGCACCAGCCAGCGCGAAAATCAAGTCACGAGTGTCAGCATTAATTCGAGTGGGCCGTGTAGAGTCGAGCTCCTGGAATTTTTTACGATGTTAATCTTCTTGTTACATGCACGCTGCATTTTCGTATGCTACACACACGACTAGGGAGATATACTTCTCGAGGGTGTTTATGCCATTTGTTGCGCCTCGTGCATTCAAATAAATCATTGTAAAAATGTGAAGGCGGATCGTCGCAGATGCCAGCGTTCACTCTGATCACATCTACGTACACTAGTCAGCAAAAACTAATAATCCTGCACGGCATCGAAAAAGACGGAAAAGTTGGAAAGGCGATACATCGCGATGTTGTCGCTACGGGAATAACAAAGCGCAAGTAATAACAAGTGCGCGAGAGCGGGTTATATTGACGTGAACGCTTAACAGCGTATTAATTACGCGATGATAAGCCGTCGTTAATGCCCATAGAAAGCAAACAAACGTCGCACGCTCGGCGAAAAAGCAAATAGCCGGGGGGCTCATAACGAGACTCCGCTCTCGGAGGCGAGAGCGAGTTGGCCGAGGCCAATGCGCACGTGCGCGCCCCGTAGCGGCGCTCGTATCCGGCAAAAACAACAGGGGGATGGATAGCGGTCAGCGCCGCGCCGTTCCATGATTTATATTGCGGGACGTAAACGCCAGCCGCAGCCCGGACAGCCGCTTTTATAACTTTTTGGCCCCGCGCCCCCTCCCCTCTCCGTCTACCGCCGCGCTCGCGCCAACTTTGCCTCTTACCCCTCGTTTTTCTCGCATTAGCCATTTTCCTCGGTTAGCTGTTGCGGAGCTAGCCTCGGAAGTCGACCATTTTCTCGCGGAAATGTCTGCGAGCGCATTCACGCAAAGTTTCTCCAAGCAGTCTTGACGAACAATGCGAAAGAGAGCATAAGAATTGTTAGGTAATCAGAATCACGCAAAACTTCGTTGCATTGCTCTGCTAAAAACAAAGGTGCTGAATACTCGTAATTTAATTTGCGATCGATGGCTGTAATAAAATCTGTACTATATTTGTTATATTATTATTTTAAAGCCGTACTTTATAAAGGCAATAACTGGTACTTTGACAGCTTAATTTTCGAAAATATATTTTTTATTTTGTAACATTTTGATCTTCATTAATAAAAAAAAACCTGACATTATCGAGCTTAGTTCACAAATGTCGCTGAAATAGTATGAGTATCGTTACGAAGCTACATCATGTTAATACTCCTCACTATGGCATTTTCAAGGGAAAAAGAAGAGAGCTGGATTTTGACTATGAAGGCATTTGGTGAAACGCCAAGCAAGCTCGCAAGGTTCGTCGGCACTTACTGGAATCACATATATGTTTCATATGGATAATAACGTTTCGGAAACATTAATTTGACTTGATTCAGTGCTTACCTTCATTATAACATGTTTTCACACCATCTGTCAAAGCTGGCGCAATATCCGCACTTGCCATCACATTTATTTGTCTTATCATTACTTCTACATCTATTTGACCTTGTTTTGTAAGCTACAAAAAAAGAAAAACGATTCAAATGCTTATTCACTATTTCTTAAAAGTAATACAAAAAGATTTCTCACAGTTTTCATAAGTCCCATAATACATTTGGTGTAACATTTAGCTTGCGGATTCTCGATGAAATTTCCATTTCTTATCTCTGATACGATACCTATAAATGAATATATTACCAAGAATATATTATATCTAATAAATGTTAATTACAATACTTGTTTGTACATTATACTGAATGCTCACTTAAATCTGCTCCTGTTTTGCCAATGCATGTTTTTCGAAAACCCTCAGCTATTTTTTCCATTTGTTCTCTGGTAGCACCCTAGTTTGAGAGAAGTAATCTTTTGAATTGCAAGATAAACTATATGCAGATGTTGCAGTTAGCTGATATAATAAATTCCGATATAACACGAATTTTCAAGGATCCATACATTTCGGAAAATTTACCAATAAATTAACCATGTCATGAAATGCAGTAAATCAATTTTTTATGTGATACATTACTTAAAAAGTAATAAAATTTCTGTAAAGTTAAAATAATTAATATAAAATATAGAAGGTTCTATCTCGAAAAAAAATAAACTAGGAAAATTTAACGATAATCTATTAAAAGAATAATAGGATTAATAATAAATCATGAAAATTTGTTATGTGTAGCAAGTTAATTCGACTTCGTATAGATTATCCATATCCAAATTAGTTTTTACATAAGTTCATTAACTATATAAAGTTGTTTAAGCATAAATAATTTTCGAAAATAGATTGTCTCATTTGTTATGTTAATAAAAAATTTGCAATGATACAAATAATTTACAATGAGCTTGGTATGTTTGACGCTGCATTGTAAGACACGCATAGAGATGTTTTGCTCATGCGCTGAATTGATTTATATTAATAAAAATCACTTTTATATAATAATTATCGTGATTTTGTTCAATCGATGATTGCAATGTACAATGTGCACGTATTCTTATATACTTACTGCGCAGGCTTCATCAATCATGTGTAAGCTTAATATCAGTATACAGATTGTTGTGTAACATTTCATATTGGATACTTTTCTGTAATCCGTGAAAACTGTTGGTCGGCACACAGTCAAATGAAAATACGCGGTTGCAAGTCAGGCCTTTTTTATAGACAATATGTAACTTTAATGAAGGTTGTCTCTGGCATAGTTTAAAACATGTGTAATTTCTGCATGCTTAGGATAAAATCACTGAATATTAAAGCGCTAACTTATGATTTCATCGTTACGTTGGTCAGTACGGAACTGCGAGTTATTGTTACGTGAAACTGAGTATAAGGTCGTTTACCTAACATTAAAAAATGTTAACTTGTTGCTGAAATTCTATATAAGCGTACATAGTTTTAATTTGCTACACAAGAATCATAAAGTATCATTGGTCTTTTAAATTAATTTAAATGGATAACGAGTATATATTGTCATTTTTTAAAATCAAGACATCTTTGGAAGAAAATGTTTATAGTAACAGTTATAATATATTTTGCAATTCCAAGATAACTTTGATTTACCAAGATAACTTTGAAAACCACAATGATGGATACCATTTTTAACATGAAAACACGAAATTTTCAATAAAAATAAGCTTCCGCAATTGAGGTTCTCAAAAAATTTCTACTCGACCGATTTCCAAATTTTCCAGCACGGAAAAAGGAAATTTTCAAAAGGACTAAAAATTTTCTACTCAACAGATCTTAATAAGAAAATTTATTTTATCCTTACACACCAATTGCAAGAGTTTAGAAAATAAATAACGACAGATTGGACAGAACCGCACAAGGATTGACTAACCACACATACACGCACATGCGCCCACCTACATGTACAAATACTCACTAACATTACGAAAATAATTTATATTTGAAATATTGCAGGATATCTGAGTAAAAACGCATTGAAAAACGATCCTAAAATTTTCACGAAAGCAAAGCTTCCTTTCAAAGGAAGCTTATTTTATTATTATTATTATTTTTCAAAAAAGTATATTAATTGTATATAAGCTTAATCTGATTCGGAAATTCGTATCGTAACGCATTTATTCGATAAGCACTTGCGCAATAATCAAAAAGTCGTCGATGGAATTGTATTTGATTGTAATTCAGTTCATATCAATTAATATAGTACACTTTGATACTAGTGTGAGAAAGTGACTTGAACCTCGTGTGGCCTCTTCACCCTCGCTTTGCTCTCACACACGAGGTGAAATTCACTTTCTCACGCATGTATCTAACTTTATTTTTCGGTAGGACGTGCGTGGAACGAGAGTTTTAGCATGCACAATTACTCGAGTGTACGTAGAGTCAAGTCCCATTGCTATGTTCAAGCATCGCTTGTTGCCATTACTGTATGTTCCACTGAATAGCGACGTGTAACTATCAAAATCTGCAAAAGATTGATATTGCACTTACAGAAAGAAAGTATCAGATCATTGTTTGAATTAGAATTGTTTTGAAACTTAGAGCGATATTTTCTGATAACTTGCAATGTACGGTAAAAGTACCAGATCTACCTTATATGACTATTATATGTAGATTTAGGCATTAAAGTAAAAGATTACTAAAATTTGCTATCTACTTCTTTTTGCTCATTTTAATTTAATACTTTGCACGGCCTAAGATAACAATATTTGTCGTTATAGCCATTGATTAATTAAAAAATAATCAGAAAGGTATAAAAATTAATATTATTAATAAATACCATAAAATATTGGATTTTATGGTTATGCTTGATTAATATTTAATCTCAATAGAAACTCGTTTGGTGTAGCCGTGCAATGATTTAAATCGATGCTGTTGCTTTCTACTTTTCATATCACTTTTTTAAATTACAGTAGCCAGTCCATGCTATAGGTAAAAGTAAGCCTTCATTTTAGTAATTTTTTACATTTTCATTTGATTAAAGGCATGTGAGATAGTTATACTTTTTCCATACACTGTGCGCTATCATCCCTCCAAATTCCCGGAAAATCGGTGATCCGGCATCATGACACTCTCCTTGTCAGCTCAAATAAATGTCACCGCATATTTCATCTGTAAGTACAAAAAATCATCATTTTATACCTCTTATCATAATATCTACATTAACATAATTTTATCGAATATTTTTGGATAAAATGAGAATTGCTTATCAAAAAACAAAATATTATGTATCTAGAGAGGGAAACTATTGACAAATCCTTGAGACAATGTTTGCACTTTTGATCTTCGCGTAAACTACCATGCAAAGTATCTTTAATATTAAATACTTTTAGTTTTTGGACAAGATCTCGAACGTTATCTTTGATTGCGGGGTATGGTTTATCTTTTCTTTTTGCCTATTAATTTGTTTTTAAATTCATGATGTCAATTTCTTTTTCATGTTTAATTTTGAGTAGTTTTACCATTACAAAATATTCAAGTTGCTCTTTCATCGTGAGACTTGAAAAGTACATATCTTCTTGTGCAAAAATAGCTCGACATTTTTATAAAGTTGAAAAATGTGTTCTTTTAAATTGTTTGAACTGATCAATACCATTCCTTCACATTGACTTATCATATCTATATGTACTAGAACCAATTTATTATTTTAATCAAACTAGTAAATCTATATTGGTATCTAATTTAAAACTAATTATCAGTCAATATTGACATTAAAGTTAACTTTTCAGGTCCCTTGTATTCTAATAAGCAACATTGTTTCTCCTTTATAAAAGTTAATCGATATATTTCGCAACGTGATATTTCTGCTTATTAAAATGTATTATTTTATGTTCTAGCTCTTTGCTGAAAAGACTGATGTAAGTTTTTCTCAAGTTTCATCTTTGAACTTCTGGAGAAGACTAAGAGACGTAGAGACGTAGTTAAAAAAAAAATGGATCATAAAAATCTCAACACGTCAAGTTTTCTACGATATCACCACTCCTTTGTTTATTTTTTACTTGACTACATTTATAATAACTTATTAAGGCATAGATAAGTTGTTCTCTTTATATACCGATCTGTTCATATTTATTTATATCAATTTACACGATTTAAACTATCTCAAAAAAAGTAAAAATCATTTTCAAACCTCAATGCCATTATATGAATCTCTAGGTAAATGTATGTTGATTAAAAATTTACCTTGTGAAATTTTCATATTTTTTGTTTACCATAAAAAAATAAAACGGATTCTTTCTGATCCTATGTTTTTCAATGTATATCGCATACACGTAGATTTCAATAGACACGTAAAAAAAATACTCGAACAAAAAGTAGATAAAATCGTAATTACTTACCTTATATACCTATTTATTTACCTTATACACACATAAATATGCATATACATGCACATTTATTATCATTATACCAGACGCGTGCGCGCACACGTGCACATATGCATATCGTACACCCTGAAAGTTTTATTCTTTTATGATGAATTTCTATTCACTGAAGATAAATGCGCAATTATTCAATAAAAATACAAACTTACTGTTTCATAAAAATCAATCTGGTTTATTGCTTCGTACAACAAAATATTAGGAAAAATTACTTCTATCTATGGTATGAGAGTTATTAAGATATTCAAGTACGTAGGAATGCGAAAATATGGCCAGTGTATTGACGACTACAAAAACGAAAGTTAGAAAATGGCAAATAAAAAAAATATAATATTCAAAATAGATTTTAAATTCTATTATCATTTACATTTGGAAAAGTAAACTAATGTATATCAAATGTCATCGAATGTCCAAGATTACCTAAGGGCAATATGGACCATCTCTTGTTTTCTATAAAGGTGAGTATACTGGTCTTGGATTTCTTTTACTCTGTTTATTAGTTCGTCTATACCATATTCCATAAGCTATAATCCATGTTCATTGCATTTTTTATAAAAATATGAAATTTTTCATATAGTTGTCGGCAATATTTCGTAATTATTGTTCAACAAGTAACATACGTGTAAACTACTTATTATTAGTTTTCGTATTTTTTCCATTGACCACATACAATGTTATTTTCAAAATTACTTTTCATCGATATGAAGCTTTCCTGTAGTTCTTTAAGTAAAAAAAGGCTTTTGCGGGAATATGTGGACGACCAATGCTTTGATTAAAATGGACTACTAAAAAATTTCGTTACACTCAATTGTATTATATATTTCTTAGCTTCGTTGAGTCTATTTTACTTTAATTTGTTATGTCACAAACTAATCGCAAAGATTTGAAAGTTTATAAATAGTAGTTTCTCATTTTTGTTTGCAAACTATTGGTAAAACATTGATTCTGTGTACTTAACATTAATTTGTACTATTAAAAGCGTATGAGACATGCACGGACTACGTCAACAACATTGGATACATTTACGACTTTTGCTATACTAACCGTATTTTGACTGAATAATTTGATGCAGGTTTTTAGTTATTTCAAATAGCTTTATGATCTACGACAATATAAATACACATATAAATTTAACATTATAGTTTTATAAGAATATATACGTGATATTTTAGTATTCTTATGGTTTTCAGATAGTAAATAAAATAATTTTATTATACTAATACTATACTAATTTTTGAACAAATTTTTTGAATGAATCATATTACCTCTACCTTTTTCAAAATTCGTCCTTAAATGATAGACCTTGACATGTCTACAGAAAACCATTATTTAATTTCATGAAATAAAAAATACTATTCATACAATGAAAATATATTATTTTTCACTTGTGAAGGCAATTACTTTGCAATAAAGCATATGGCATATTATTTTTTGACCATTCATTTCTATAAACATTTTGGAATGATCAACGGTTTGCACACCTCGTTACTATTTTGGATTTATCTATTTTATCTCTGATATAAAAGTAAGTTATTATCGTAAGATTACTCGAATCTATTTTTCCGGCATAACCTATTCACGAAGTTAAAAATCTCGTTTTGGAAATCCCCAATATAATTTTCCGACATCCAATTTCCCGACAATGCAACATTTGATAAATAAATTTTAATGAATTTGAGGATTAAAACATTAATTTATTAATGTTAATAATTATTAACAATTAATTTCATTTTTAAGTTTTTCATATGTTAAAACAATCGATTAAATACGTTGCTGCAGATCTGTCCACTTTTTTCGGAGCAATTTTAATTATTCTGGCTGAATGAGTTCACTGTCACCTTGTTGGTGTTGCATTTATTTCAATATCGAGTAAAGATCCAGATGATTCTGGCTTACAAAAAGCCGAATTAGTTATGCCAGCCCTCATTAATATTATTAGTACTATGAGAGCCTACACAAGCCGTTTTGTAACATCAAAATGTTTATTGGGTAACGTGACGGCACAGCACGTCTCGTATCTTTCATTGGTTTGTCAATGACGTTAATATTCTTAATCATAGATATATGAAACCATAATGAGCAATTTTTTATTTATTTACAAGTTAACTTACACTCTATCTATCCTATTAATTAAACAATAAATAACTTTTTTACAACGAATAAATTACAAGTTTTACGAGGGGCAATTCCAGTAAATATCTTAGCTCGATTCTAAGTAAACGAGCAATTTTTACTGATAATTTAGACGATAAAAATAAACTGCAAATTTTCGCAAACCAACCCACAAAAAATTTAGACAATTTCTAAAAGTTATGGAACATATATTATTCAAGTCAACAATTATCTGCAATTTTTATAGCAACATACATTCTGTCAAGAAAATTATATTTGTTGGGATATATATTTTTCGGAAAGTTGTATACGGGAAAATAGATTCGGGAAATCGTATTCGGAAAAACGAACGGATATATATCAAGTGAATACATTACACTTTACGAATGAATTTAATTAAATGAGATAAGAATAGATACTCGCCGGGAATATAGATATTCAGATTAAAATTTAATGGAGATATTCGCAACGTTTTGAGGGCTGTAAACTTTAAAGCTCTTAACATTTAACTTGGTTAAAAATTGGAAGTATTTGAAACTATCTGAATAAAAATCGAGTACATTAAGTCAAAGTGTTGTCGAATCAATGATCTTTCAATGATTAATTAAGTAATCTATAATCAGACATTGTGATGGGACATCTTTGTTATTGTAAAATTATTTAAAAATTATTTTGTAAAGGATTCTGCAGTGAAATATTGGAAATAATTTACAACGTTATTGATTTCTGCAATTCGTAGCTTGAATTTGTCGATGAAAAAGTCAGTGAAAACAAGACATTGCAGTTTCTTACACAAGCATGCTGTAAAAGTGAAAAACTCAGCATTGAGATTGCTTTGGCAATAGGCGCGCCAGCGTCGTTCATGAAATTAAACTAGAAAAGTAATTGTGAAAGTTATAGCGGTTATTGCACAGGGAAGAGAGTTGGCGGAGCAGCTAGACGACAGGCCGAGTATACGGCGTCTCCAGCGTAAAAACCGCTCATTTTCGAAATGGCATAGAGTCAGTCACACGAGCGCGCGATACGCCCGCATTCGCATACACAGGCGCGGGCAAAGCAAGCAGCAGCGTACGTATAAAGCGCCCGTCAGTATTGCTATACATGTGTGTATACGGGGGCGAAGTTCCGTTCGACGCTTGGCTCCCGCGCATACGCTCTGTAGCTCTCTTTGGCACCGGCTTTCGAGTGGACTGCAAACACTCGAGATGGCCCGGCAGCAGCGCGCGCGACCGGCCTTCGGATTCTCTCTCTCTCTCTCTCTCCCTCACTTAGTTTAATACATTGCAGCTATATCCACGCCAGTGTGCTTCGTTTCTTCGTTCTTTTATTATTATATTCATGGATACGTTTGCCGTCGCTTTAAGCTCGCGTTTTGTGCGTCTTTCTCGCCAATTAGTATATCGTCATTTATTTGCACTGCTAGAGTTCAAGTATTGAAGGTACGCGACAGGAAAATTGGCTTGGTATTTTTAGTTGACGTTGATGGCTGCTTTGATGGCCACATGCGGACAAAACATTTAAACTTCTAGAACGTGATTTACACATTTATATAGCACATCTGTCGTTTGAGGCTTTGCACTTGCCGGAGAGAAAGTTAAAGATTGTAACGTTTTCGCAGTGACGGCTTTTGCGGAGCAAGTGCATCCAACATTTAATGAGCAATTTGACGTGTTTAAGGCGCAGCGTAAGAAATGCGCGCCGGAAGTCCAAAAATTGGGGGACACGATGGAAATAGATGGGAAAAAATAGGAAAGGCAAAGCACATCGCTGGAAACGTCAATATCAATTTGGCTGGAGTGGCGTTGGACGATGATATGTCATTAGGCAGCGCTCGATCAAAAGAAGCTCTCTCATGCGCATGAATAGCTAAATCGCTTGAAAAGTGTCTCTGAAGGAGAGAAAGAGAGCACGTAGCGCGAGGTAGAGCAGGTAAAAGAAGCGCGTAAGGGCGGCGGCGGCTGGGCATGCACTTTTTCTCAATTATCTCTCGGGCGGCGGCGAGTGGCATTAGCATCACCGATGAAATTGCACGTGTGTGCACACGTCGTCGTCACCGTCCGCTTTTGATCCGCTTTCACACGCTGTGCACCGCTGCCGAGTCTGGCCGCGCTGTGCATACATGTCCATTACGTGAAAGAGCGCGCTTTTATTATCCATCCATTAGGCATCCAACGGCGATCTCAAAAAGAGAGAGAGAGAGAGAGAGAGCCTACTTTTCATCCCGGAAGAGAGCCTCTCTCGCGCGAGCGCCCTACACTTTCAGCACTCTCCCTCTTTCGCCCTCTATACAGTCTCTCTCTCTCTCTCTCTCTCTCTCTCTCTCTCTCTCTTTCTCTCTTGCTTTTTCACTAGCTAGATCGCAGTCGTTTTATATATCTACCTACCTACCTACCTCGTGTTTATCTCTTTCTTAGGCTTTTCCTGTAATTTGCTGGCGATGAGCTCTCCTACCTTTGTACGACTCTTTCTTTCGTTTCTCTCCTTCAATTGTTACACCTCATTATTCATCGTCCGCGCGTGTCCCTTAAAAACATTGGCATCCAAATCTCTTCCTTTTTCAAATGGTAACCGTACTTTAATGTGACAGTTTACTTAACATAAATTAGTCCTTAAATCAATCGCAATTAAAAATATCTGTAACCTCCCAGGTTTATTCTGTAACTTCATCATTTTAAATATTTCTTCCTTTTTTTCTTAGCTGTGCTTTCGATCATTTTTGTTTTTTCTTTTACAGAGCTAGATAATGAATGAATTTTTCTCGCCTTATATTAAGACAAATCATAACAGAGAAAGTGAAAGTCTTCCCACTCAATATACGAATATATCCACTATAAATGCATTCAGAAAGACTGTCGGAGCTCTCTATCTCTCTATTTTTCCTCGTCTCATCACACTCTCTTTTCCCCGTTGTGATCCTCCATTGATCAAGCTCGCGTCGCCTCTTCTTTCTTTCTTTTTTTTATGTACTTGGCTACGTGCAATGATGAAATAAAGTGCAAGAAAAGGGTCTGGCTTTCGAGTGCATAGTAAGTCTTTGTTTGACCAACTCGCTTGACTGAATATGTTGTATAGAACAAAAATTGTGGGAAAACATACTGCGGTTTCTTACATTAGACGTTGTGTCATGGTCATTATACTGTGTTTAAGTTCTCTTCACGCTGTAGGTAAGTCTATTACGGTACCGGCATTCTTAGAGTTTTCTATGATTTCACATCTAAATATCTTTAAAAATTGATTTATTAAAGAACAATCACTTTTGATACGTGCTATTTATAGATTTTTAATAAATTAACAACTTGAAGAAACTTAAAATCACATGGGCAATAAGAAGCATGTTGAACAACATAATAATAGTCGTTGCTTAATAACTAAAAAAATTGTATAAAAAGTGTATATACTTTTTATATAATTTTATAAAAATGAAACAAAATAAATATTTCCAAGAACAAATTGAAAATCTCCTTTCCTTTGGAAAAATAGTAACGAATGCGAATTTTCTTTATTTGAACAACATGCAGTAGTCGACAAGACTGCTTGACGCTTCAGAAGCGCGGAATACTGCAAAGCTGCAGTGTGTGCGTACTTGTGTATCTACGTCAGTGTCCTCGCGTGCGCGGCCGACGACTTGCGACTTGCGACGCTAATGAGGCGCGGCGTAATTAGTGAGCTTACCCTCTGTTTTCTCCACCCCCCCCCCCCGGCGGAAGACGACTTCTCGACATGAGCGTTTCTTTTCTGCTTACATTTCTTCCTTTTATTTACGGCTTCTAATTGTCTTGACGTCGCGAGTTCTATGCTCGATGACTTTCGTGCTTGCGCTATTTTTTTTTCTTGTCCTCAGCTTCTTTTCTAACTTTGTGCAAAGGTTGCAGCCTAAAAGTCAAAGTGTTTCAATTTATAACGTCGCTTAATGCATATTTTATACGGTTTGTACGGGGACGCAAAAATGTGTGTTGCGTAATTTAGCCGTAGTCAGTAGTCTTCAAAATTGTCTCGTTCTAAATTTAAATAGCACATAACTTTTATTCTTCATCATTTTTATTCATTCATCTGTAAAAGAACTCGTTGGTCACTGCATTATTTTCGAAGATGAATGATGTCAAAAATATGAGTTACGTTGCGCAAATAGATCTATATAAAGTACTCCGCGCAATCGGAATGTGAGCAAACAAATAAAGGGCAGTTGGTTGTCAAAAATGCACAGTGAAATAGGCGGGCGGGGCATCGAGGAGAGAGGAATCAAAAAGCATGACACAATGCACGTCTCGGTGTCGAGCAAATTAGCCGCGACGTGTTGTTGACGCTCGTCATCGTTTCTCTCTTTATCTTCCACGCCTCTTTCCCTTTGACAAACTTTCACGCGCGCGCACGTCGTCGCTGGATTTTACCCTCAGTTTTGCATGCATACGGGGGACACGAACTCATAGCAATGCTGCCGGGATATTTGTCACACGCCAGGTCGCTTACACCGCACAGGCTTTATGCGGATTAATCAGTTTTTGTTCGCGTATCCATCAAGCCGCACAATGAATACGAGTGTCGGCAATTTCAATTAGCTTTCTTTTTATTCTTTATTAATTAACTTCTCGTTCGTTCACGATGTACTTTCAAACAATTCAAAGGTCGATTTTCATTTTCAATATTATATAACTAAGCCTCGTTTTCAATTTCTAAAAATTAGTTATAAAAAAACTTGATCTCTAAAAATGGTGGCTTTCCAACACAATAGACACGTGATTTTCTAGCATACCTCAGTACTTTCGATATGAATTTTATGGACAATCATTTAAAAATATTATACGTTCATAATCAAAACGACTGCCGTCACATTGCAAAAGTCTTTCGATCCCAATTAATCTTGAGAGTTCGCGCACTTCTTTTAAAATCATTTCAATGAATGTTATGAGACACGCCAAGAAGAAAGAAAGGAGAGGGTGAGAGATTTCATACAAAAGAACCAGTCACGCGTAGTTAATGCAAACAGCGCGCGTTATACTTTGAACTTAGCCATTTGTCCGAAGAGGGAAAAAAATATTGCGCAAATATACAATAGTTGAGTTGACAATTTTTGCAACAAATTTTATTTTAAGTTGATTTCAGCCATTAAAGCAAAATATTAGTTACGGATGAAAATTCATAGATTAATAAAATGGTACATCTGTAAAGATACGTTTTAAGATACAGTTATCATCAATTAACTTAAATATACTGAAATAGCTATATCTTACTATTTTCATATTGCACGGACAATGTTCTAGTGTTTTGTTAAGAGCAGGCAACAAAGCAAGATGAATGCCTTATTTCTCGATTAAAAAAAATTCTTTGTAATGTCTAAAATCATTGAAAATGAGTTGCGAGGGTAAGAAAAAGACGATATATATGATTGAGACTCGGGGAGTGTAGCGCGGTGGTTTCACGACTCATTTCAACGGCTACAAGTGTGGGAGAACGCGATTATCGCTCGTGTCTATTGTGCGTCCAAACCGCACTCGAAAAAAAAGGGCCTTTCTCTCTCTCTGCGTAATATAAAAAGCTATGGCCTTCTTCAGATCATCCGTCGAATCGGATTTTCGATCTAAAGCGCAGAATAAATAACGCGCGTTTCTATATTCTTTTCAATCTCGTGATGAATTCACTTGTAAAGAGCCATACAGAGAACGTCGAGTGATTTTGACGCCGATTAAATCTTGAAGCACGTACATAAACGTGAGAATTCTTTATAAGTCGCACAACAAACAGAATATTTTATGGCCATCTGCTTGCAACATTTACATGTACATTACTGATCGTTGTATCAAATTAAGGCAACGTTGGTTTATATATTCTGAATTCCAAATTAAGCTCATTAAGAAACAAAATTTTAAATTTCATATAGATATAGTAAAAAAAGAGAAATGTATGCAGATACCTACGCTATACGAGTCAAAAGACGTTTTATTGCGTAAATGCGAAGAGCACTTGAGGATACGTCATGTCTCTCGCTTGGGAACAGCATATTAGCGGTCCATTAGCTGAAATACACCCTGAGCAAAGTTGCGTTTGAAAAGGAAGACCATCGACATGTTGCGTTCAAAGCCCATTCGGATGCAGTGATCTGTCGACTATTGGAGCTCGGGGGAAGAGGAACGGCCAGATCGGATTACTTGCGCATTGCCGCGGGCGGACTTTTTCCGTACGTTCAAAATGCTCGTTGGCACTATTGATTCTGAATCCCGGCGTATATACACGTAGGCAATATATCGAATTTCCCGTAGGCAGCTCGATGTGTGAACGATTTGCGGCTCTTCTTACGTAACCTGCTTATGGGCCGTTGACGCTATAGCAAAGATCAGGAAACTTGATACTTTGGTAAAACATGACTGTGACTTTTTAACATCCAATATACCGGGTCAAAGCTTTTTTGTTCAAGCACATTATTATCATTTTATTTAGAATTATTTTGTCCACATATTATGTAATCCTGTACGAAATGGAACCACTTCACAAGATTTTTTTGATTGTGGCATATTTCGGATATTTAATTTGATTTAACATTTCTTTCGAATGCAAGATCATCGACAACGTCTTATCCTTAACTCTGATCCCCTCCCGAAAAGTTGCCTGGAGGGCCTATTCGTACCACTCGCGTTTCATCTCCGTCAATCTCGCGTACTGCGGCGGCACACACCCGCACTTACATTGCCATCGAGGACCTCTCCTGTAGCGCGCGCACTTGATTCCACAATCCGCCTGCCCTGCTCGTATATCTGCAACGCTTATCATGTATTCCCTACTTCTTTTTTTCTACGAGAGCATGCTTGTAACGTTCAGTGTTTTCAATTTGAATCATGTTGCATCATTTAGCTTCCGTTCGTTTTCTCGCTGCACCTCTTTCATCTTTTACGGTAGATACAGCAATTCTTAATTCCTTTTGTGTGTTAATTCAAAGATGTTGCTACTTTGCTAGCACAAACCACGAAAAACAAGTCGGAGACAAGAACTGCCACGCGTAACAAATACTTGTGGCATCACACGGATATCGTGCCTACGCCTGCGGCCAGATATCGTTACATGCAGTTTCACGGTACATGAAAGCGACATAGTACAGCTGTGTGCGGAAGGGCTTCTCGAAGGAGCGTAGCAATGACTATATAGCTCCTCCGTGAGGGCGGCAGAGCTCCGCGTTCAAAGTGCGAGGGGGTGGAGCCTAGAGAAGTGCACGTGCACGAGGGGGTGAAGCATTGGAATCTTAAAAAGCAGGCCTCTCTTCCAGCACGTCCCTCCAGTTAGTTTTCTTCCCTCCTTCGATTTGTACTTAGTCTATTCTTCTTCTTTTACATCTCGTTTTTATGCGTTAATTTGATATTCTTCGGTCGTTAAATTTGAAACGGACGTGCAATTTTTGTCCATGAGAAACCTCTAACCGAAAAAAAGAATATATTCCACGTCATTTTATTTGATAGCTTACGGTAAATTCTCTACGGGAGTGAGAAAGATAAACACGAATGAAGAGTTGTTTTTTTTCTTAACAAGAGGTCATTGAACATCTCATCGAGTCAATCTGAGAGCATTACAGTCTTAACGCGGGATATAAGAGAGGGGAGAGAGAAAGAGAAGGCAGAGCAGCAGCAGCAGCAGCAGCAGCTCGTCGTCGTCGTCGTCGACGAGAGCGTGAAGCATCCTCAAGCGACTCTAGGCTATTCCTCGGGTGGGTGGTGGTGGCAAGGACGAGTCGGCAGAGCTATATCCTGGCGCGGTCGCGACACAAGGGCCATTCTCTTCCACTTTCTCCTTCTTTTTCTATCTCTCTCTCTCTCTCACTCTCTTCTGCAGTTCGTAGACCGCCGCCAAGAGTACTCGCGTCGATGACTCGTCGAGCAAAAGCGTCAAAGTCACTTGTCTTGCGTGCGCTCGCTCGATCCTCCCATGTATTTATGCTCTCTCTCTCTCTCTTTCTCCCTCACCCAGCGATGTACGCCAATCGGCTAATCAAGACCGACAAGAATCTCTCGAGAGACCTCGAGAGGCAGCGCCACGATTCTCTCTCTCGTATATACTTATGCTCTCTCTTCGCAGCTGAAGTGTGTGTATGCATGTGTACGCGTTCATGCCCTTTCGCACGGGTGCACTTCTGTCTCTCCATTGGCTCTTCGTTTCTTTTGATTTTTATTCTCAGCTTGCGTCCTTCTTGACTTTCATTACGGTATCGATCCTTTATTCTAATGGAAGTATCAAGCAAACGCTGAAAACACGCCTCAAACACGTTCGAAATGCGGAATAATAACGCATATTTTAACGTTCAAGCTGAGCTTTTGAAAGCTGCACGGATGTAGTTGGAAGCTCTCGTTGGAAAGTTTATCCCTTAATTGGCGTCCGACAAGAAGCAAACTGCGCAGAATCGAGAAGGCAGAGAGACGCACAAACGATCTCTCTCTCTCTCTCTCTCCCTCCCGCTTGCGCGTCTGGCCTCTCTCTGCAATTAAAAATTGCGCGCAAGCTCGATCAGGGCCTCGATTTAAACGCGAAGGCGGCTCTCAAATTTCCAATTAACAAGCGTCAAATAAAAGCGACGCGCTCGGCGTAAATAAGCGAGCGAGAAAAGCTGCTTTGAAGGGGGCAGCTCGCGCTTTCATTAGCGACGGCAGCAGCAGCGGAACAAGTGCCACTGCGTCTTAGCTCAAAGGGCGTACTCGTCGTCGCTGACCTTCATGCAGCTCATAATCGAGCTCGCGCGCGCGCCATTTTCCTTTCCAGAACAGAGACAAAGATTGACTTTCAAAGGACATTCTCGCAGCAGCACGCCCATTGTTCTTTGGCTGCAGCGCGGCGCGCCAATGGCGCGCGCTCGGCTGCGCCGAGTTGCTTTTCAAGCTGGACTCGTGAATTATTTCCTAGGTGTCTTTGCATTGAAAACCCTCGTTGTTCGCTCTCTCGAGTGCAGCATTAAGAGCAAGAGTGGTTGCTGTCACCGCTGCTACTGCTGCTGCTGCCCGGTTCTTTATCTCCATCCGAACAATGGGACTCTAATTGTCACTTCTGTACGTGCCTGAAATCTGCAACCAAATAGCCATACCTTAGCCGAGCTGAATAAGTCAACCAGCCCAATCAAATATCAATTTTATAATGTCGCGTAGATGACCGACCAAACGCTATCCTTACTACTGCAACCAGTCGACTTAAGTGTTCGATCAACGATTCAAGTGTGTCGACCGACTGATTGGAATCCTGTTTTTCGCAAATTTGAAAGTGGAGCGAAGTTTACCGTCAGTAGTATGAAATACGGAAACGAGGAGAAGGTGCGCGCAGAGAAGAAAAATGAAACGATTGTGCGCATTGCGCGTGACGGGAAGCTCGCGCAAGTGCGTCGAAAGGGTCCTTGCTTTGACTCTGATGTCTCTCGGCTGGCTACGCTTCACTTGCCAACAGCTCGAATGCAACTTCTCTTCCTTGTTCTCTCAATCTTCAGCGCGGCTTCGCATCCTAACATGATTTCAAAGCTATGCGCTCCATCTTTGACTGTTGCTAATCAGTGAACAACGCAGGACTTTCTTCTTCAAGCATACACTTCACTTTACTATTTTACATACTTCCAGCTCGAGTTCGCTGTGATATATGACAAACCTTTGCTCACGATAACTAATTGCCCTTTCGTAATATATCGCTTGACGTTACGCCGTTACATTGTACCTAAAATAATCGAATTAATATCGTATTCAAAGAGTGAGAACATAGGGCTAATTAGTCGATAGTTTCAAGAACTTAAAAAAAAAGAAAAGCAGAAGGAGAAATGGAGGAAGAGTGATTTAAAAGACGACAGATGAAGTAGAGAAAAAAGAAGCGATTTGGCGCGGCTGCAACGATCACTTGACTACACGGGGTAGGTGCAGGTGCACAGAAGTAGCCATGTTGATTTATTTGATAAATGAGTATAGTAGATAGGGCTTGAAACTGTGAACCGGGGGTGGGAGAGAGAGAGAGAGAGAGAGAGAGAGAGAGAGAGAGGAGCACAGGCGAGCGTAGCGAGTGCGCGCGCACCGGCGGAAGAGAGGTTCTTCAGCGAGGAGGGTCCTACAGCGGCCAAGCATACTCCTCGCACACTCGTTCTCGCTCTTCTTTTCCGTCTCGCTTGCACTTTCGCCTTGCCCCCGTATATATACCCACCTACCTATCCGCCCGCCGTGGAAATCAAACGAGTCAGACTCGAGTCCACTCAACGGACTTTCTGTGCGCCCCGTGGACACGCCACCTCCGTCATCAGCGTCCACACTCTACTTTTACCAAAGCTTCTTTTTATTTTATCGCGGTTCTCCCATTTTCTTCTTATTGTACCTATTTATTTCTTTTCTGCGTTCTGACAACTTAACGCTTTCGTATTTAATTGAAACTTTCCAATACGTACAACTCGATACGTCTATTAAAATAATCTATTCTGTTAATATTTCGCATAATTAAATGATGTTTGCCAAAAATAATTACTGATCCTACATAATTACTTAGATCAAATAAAAGAGAATTACTTATTTTGTGTGATATAGTAATAAAGTAGAAAAATGGACTTATTTGCAAAAGAAATCCACTTCCAAGTAAATTATAAATGATTTGCACTTCCTTTATAGCACGTCGTAATTGAATTTATGTTTTTTCTTCTTTGTGGAAGACTAATTTCTAAACAATCTGCTTCATACCTGTAATATTTTTTATATAGTTATCGAATAATTTACTTCTATTTTTATTCAAATAAATATTTTAAAGTAAAGTAAAAAACCTATAAAAACATTTTTGATGTCGATCGGGGCTAAACCGTACAAGTACAAGTTATTCTACATGTTTTGATTCAACACCAATTTCTACATTGTATTCATTTAACATAATGCTTTTCTGTTGAACATAAAAAATAAAGTACTATTTAAAAAAAAAAAATATATTATCTATCTTTCTACAGAAAAATTAACAAAAATTAATTGGCATAAAATCTTCTACATGGCATAATTATACATTTAATCATTTTTTTTATAATGGTGTGACGGCTAGCCATAACTTAGTTTTTTTTATATTTAATTATTAAATATGACGAACGGAGTGGGAACCTTCCTGATTTCCCACGATGAAAACGCATTCGAAATATAAACTTTGATAGTGGCCCGAGCCTGCGTACTCAAGCTTACAATCAACGCTCTATCCTGCTTTGTCCCACACGTATGTGTTGACAGGGGCCTACGATCATCGCGTATACATCGTGAAGTGTTATCACGCCGATAATGGAAGGGGACCATAAAAATGCAATCTATCTTTTTTTTTCCCACCGATTTTTAAGAAAATATCCGTAATATTAAATAGATTTTCATCAATTTTGTAAGCCATTATAATGCGCACCTTTTTGTCACCGAATAACCAATAAATAGAACAATAATGTATTTTATAATAAATCGTAAAAGGTTTGAATTTTTCTGAATGTTCATAATAGTCACTATGTATCGTCATAATTAATTAAGTTTAGTACAATTATGTATAAGTAATTATAAGCTATAGCGTTACTCTTGCTCTTAAAAGTGGCACTCCGAGAGCCATCTCTGGAGAAAAGGGCCCAAGTTAAAAAGGGACCGCCCTTTCTCTCTCTGAAAATTCACGCCCACAGACCAATAAAGAAATTCTGGATATGATTAGAAAATTTCCGACCAATACAAAATTTAGCCGTTATCGCTTCATGGGCCTGAGGAAAGGGATTTCCACCCAACCACCCACGGCTTATAAAAAGCTCTGTACAAGGCTGGAGAGGAAGTTAAGTGAAGTTAAGCTCAGTTCAGTCAGTTAAGTTAGAGGAAGTCAAGTTCAGATAGAGTAAGTGCGGAGTGAGCACCAGGAAGTCCGTAATAAGAAGTTTTTACTAGTGAGCGAGTCCCGGAGCAAGCATCAAATCACCCAACTATATTCAGAACATATAGAGAGAGAAAGAGGCCAAAGAGCAGAGAGAGAACGCAACATTAATAATAACTAAATTGATAAAATAAAAGTAAGTAAAATCTTAAACCTGGCTATCCTTTTCTTTCTTTAAGTAATCCGCCTTTCTTTTGGAAATTCATTAAGCGTGAGTCTGGTGAATTTCCATTAAAGTCCCTTAAGAACACATTAAGCGTGAGTCTGGTGTGTTCGTAATAACATTTGGTTATTACATTCCCCGTTAGCATACAGTTTTCTCAACGCAACAATATTGCTCGTCCCGGCTTGTGTGTTACACGATAGCCAAATCAGAGCAACCCTGAGTTTACGCTTGCTCCAAGCGTACCTGAGAGTGACCCCGACGTCACATAAAAATTTTGGAGGCCCCGGAGGGATTAAATTGTTGCAAAGAAAACTGTTAGGGTTTTCCTTTCTTAAATTATATCAGTGATCAGTTAGAGTAAAAGAAAATTAAGAATAGATACTACTTAAAGTATTTTATTGAATTTGAAATCTGTGAAGAATAAAATAAAGTAATAAAATTTTTTTTTTTGAATAAGAATACAAATTTATTAGTCAGAAAATCACTGATTTAATTGAGAAAATAGAAAATAAGTTTTGTGTTAAACAAGGAGATAGGTTAAATTGAAAGTGAAAATTAATTGGAGTTTATTTGGATTGAACTTAGGAAAATTTTGGGAAAATTAATGGGAATTTATTTTGTAATAAAGAATAGTGAAATAATTTAGAAAATATTGAAATTTGAATGAGTAAATTAATAGAAGAGTTAGAGAAAAATAAAGAAAATTAAGTTGTTTAAGAAAAGAGTTTGAAAAATATTTGAAATTTGAAAAAATTTTCAGAGAAGAATCATTTTTTATGAAAGTAAAATTATAAATCAGAATAGAAAATTCGTCCAAAGAAAAGTCTTCTTTTGTGCCTTGAAGAGAGAAATAAGAATAAATGCTTATTATAGAAAAAAGAGGGTTTTGAATTTATGTTTTGTTCTAAAAATTGTATTTAAAAATAAAAAGGTTAATTTAGAAAGATTGAAAATAACATACAGGAAAATTTTTTGAGATAATATTACGAATCTTGTCTGAGTCGGAAAGAAATACATTAGCAATAAAAATTAATTAGAGAAATTAGAAATCTTGCGGAAGAAAACTTAAAAATAAATAAATAAATAAAACTCGGAGTAAAAATAAAAGAGTATTGTGTTTAAAAGAAATTTAGGAAATCTTGCTGAGAAAAATAATATAAAAGTAGAAATTTTGAAATAAATAATTTTGCAAACTAGAAAAATTTAAATAAGAAAATTGCCTGTTATAAGTAAAATAAATAATTTTAAAAACAAATAGTATCAAAGAATGAAAGGTTTAATTAAGAAAGTTTAAGTAAAAATAAAGATAAATATCTTTCTGTAGGAATCAAAATTTATATCTAAGAAATGAATTGCCGCAATATATCTGTAAAAATAAAATTTTAATAAAACGTTCACATACAGTTTTCATAATTCTACAAACGAATAAGTTTTAATAAAATTTCGTTGTTTAGATAAATAAGATTTTTGGTCTTTCTTTTAGTTGTAATGCCACCGTTCGTAAGTTTTAATACTTTTTCTAACGAAGTAGTCGACACGGTAGATGAATTAATCGAAGATATTACACATTTAAAGGACAGTCAAATATCCGTAATTGATAGGGTTAATAATCATAGTTCCGATATCACAAGAATAAATAATAACGGTCGTAGTCTTAGCGCACGTGTCGCGAAACTTGAATTAGAAAATAAGCATAGAATTGAACAGATAGCTAGTTTGGGAAATATTTGTGTAGACTTAATAAAAACAAATACTGCCCTAAAGAAACAAGTTAAAAATCTTAGGAAGCAAGTAAAAATTAATAACAAATTAATTAATAGGAATACGATTTCAAAAAGGGCTTTAGCAAATAAAGTAGATAAATTAGCAAAGTCATTTGAAAATTTACAATTATAAGTAAAATAATTCGCGATAATCCTTAGTTTATACACAGAAATAGATAAGGTTTTATTACGATAAATTAGATTGAGATTTCTAGTAAAAGTATGAAGTTCAGACTTTTTTTAAAATCATTCTAATTATTGAAATATAGTATTAATATAAGTTTGGTGTCTTTGTTTCGATATTGTTCTAGTGGAACTAGGATATAGAACAACTAGAAAACGGCTAACTAAAACACAACGAAGAGCTCTCGGGAGAGAGATTCGAAAACACGAGTTAGGATTGCCAAAGGACAAGTATGAAAATGGATTAAAAGAGATATCTAAGCAGAATAAAATAGAGTTAGCTCGTCCGATAGAGATTTGGTCAACACCAAAAGACGAGGTACAGGGTCCACCCAAACAATCTGCACCTTCATCAAGTAACTCGCCTACAACATTAGAAGAAAAGGTCGCCCAATTTCGAAGATGTTTATGTCGACATTTTGTTATCCCGGAAAAGTGTGTTCGTTGTCAACAAACATTTAGGAGGGAATACAAAATACCGTTTTGCGAAAATCAAAAATTAAAAAAAAAGCATAATATTAAAGACGCCGTTATTAAAATTGCAAAAAGTGACGAAAAACTTAAAATACTGAAGGATGGTACAAAAGTAAACCCGGAGGTTTACGAAGTTTTACAAAGATCCTTGCGCGCGATTAAAAAAATTAAGATACAAAAGAAATCTTCAGAGCCTCCTTCTATCCCTAAAGCTCTTTTGAGTCCGCCTTTACCACTTATAACAAAAAAGAATGTAAATTGTAAGGCTTCTCCCAATTTATCCTCTGCTAGTGAGCCGATATCTAGAATAGACAAATTTTTCGGATTAATAAAAGATTATAAGAATTCCTTAATTAAGCTGTAATTACTTAACAATTTGTCAACATAAAATTATGTAAAAATATATAAGTACTTGTAATATTTAGCAAAATAAAACACCAAATAAATTTATACCTTCTAGTACAAATTTCATTTTTTTTTCTCTTCTCCCTTTGTCTGACATATATAAATGCATATTTAAGTATATAAGCTATATAAGTATATTTATTAATGAGCGAAAGCAAGGATAAGCGACTTACACGCAGCCAGTCGAGAACCTCGAGTGTCAGCTGGACAATTAGTAAAGTTGGCGGAAATCTAAAGCGATCAACAGAATCACTCCCTGACTTAAATGATATTCAAGACAGTCCTGCTTTAGATCCAGATTTTAATCGAAACAGATCTTTACACCAAGTCGAAACTGCGTCCACTTCACATACCTTAAACGACTCTATTATTGATTTACCGATCCCTTTTATTAATTATAACAAAATGCCGCCGAAAATCAATAGCGAAGCAGAAATATACGCCGAAACCAAAGCATTACCAGGACATGTAGTATCGTTAAATGATGCATTAAGTGTAGTACCAACATTTGATGGAAGACCAAACCAATGGACCCAATTTGTAGAAGGATGCAAAGAGGCATTAAGTATAATACCGCCAAACATAGAAGAAAATTTAACCAAACGCTTAAGATCGAAATTAGAAGGAGAAGCACGTGCTACAGTAGTAGGACTAACATTTTCCACTGTAGATGAATTATTAAATCATTTAGCTGACATATTCGGTCCTATCCAAACACTAAATCAATTATTAGGTGAATTAGGCAATGAGTTTCAAAGAAACGAGGAAAAGGTATTAACTTTTGGAAATAGGTTACGACTGTTAAGTAGTAAAATTATTGAAGCCAAAAAGAAAGAAGAGAATCTAGAATCTTTAACGCCTACACAAAAACAGATAATTGAACAAAACATATTTGAATGCTTTAGAAGAGGACTAAAGCCCGAAATTCGGCTAAATTTACCTAGTGACACCACTATCCTGAATGCGCTAAAGAATGCCATAAAAGTCGAAAAAGACCTGGAATTACAATCAACATTGCGAGCACGAGCCTCTAATAATTCTCGTTGTTTCAGATCAATAACCCTCTGTCAAAATTGCAATAAAGAAGGCCACAATGCCCTAAATTGCAATAGTATAATTAGAGAAAGTAAACGATGTAATTTCTGCAAAAAGGTCGGTCATGAAGAAAATTCATGCTTCTCCAAGTTAAGGAATAATATTACAACATGTCAAATTTGCAATAGGAAAGGTCACGTTGCTAGTGATTGTCGAACACATCTCAAATGTCAAATATGCAATAGAAACGGCCATATAGCTGCAGACTGCCGAACTCGAACACAAATAAGAATGATAAATCAGGTTATTTGTCAAATTTGTGATAAACCTGGCCACTCAGCGAAAGAGTGTCGCAAAAACTTAAGCATCAACCGTGATACAGAAGTTATTTGCCAAGTTTGTCGCAAGTCAGGCCATTCAGCAAAAGAATGCTATAATAGTAATAGTGTTACTCCAAACACTAACTGTTTTTATTGCAAGCAACCAGGCCATTATATCGCTAATTGTCCAAAAAGACAACCATATCGCCATCAGTTTCAGGGAAACGGGCAGCAGTCCTCTCATCAGAGCGCGATGCAGAGGACCAATTCGAATCAAGCGCATCAATTACAAGAGACGGAAGTATCGCTCAGTCTTATACCGTAACAAATGAACCAAAAATTTCAGCCAAAGTCCCAATAATTAACGCAAACTTCTTAGGTGATATTAAATTTCAAATTATGATTGATACAGGCTCAGAAGCTAATATAATGAAAATAGGAATGATTCAAAGTTACACAGAACATATAAATAGTACTAGATGCAAACAATTAAAGGGAATAGGGTCAGAGGTCTTTATCACATTAGGAACAATTACACTATCAATATTTGGTTTACCGACGGAATTTCAATTAGTACCAGATGATTTTCCAATACCTTGTGAAGTAGTTTTAGGGGCTACATATTTTTCAGAAAGCAATTCTGTAATAAATTTCGCAACACGACAATTTATTGTAGGAGATCATGTCATACGATTTCAAGAAAATAATGTTCAATGTAGCAATTTTTGTTATTTACATAGTACAGAAGGAATAGAAGAAGTTAGTATAAATGCAATACAAAAGATTTCTCCAAAAGTCAAAGTTTTAAATCCAGCAACTAGTACCAAAGAATATTTCCTAATAGACACCGGGTCCGAAGTCAATCTAATAAAGAAACGTCTTCTGTCACCTGGAAACGAAATTGATAACACGCAAAAAACACAAGTCCGAGGAATAGGAAAAGAAATAATATCAACTCTTGGTACAACCGAAATAAGGATATTTGACACTTACACTATCTTTCATGTAGTCGATGATGCTTTTGGAATGACTTACGAAGGAATATTAGGCGCTTTATTTCTCGAAGAAGCTAAAGCCATCATAGACTTTGGATTTAATAATTTTAGAGGAGAAAACTTTGTTGTACCTCTATTATTAGAACGAGATCTCGGAAAAATCATGCCAAGACCACAAGTCAATAAAGTGCAGCTTAGTCCTGATGAGTTTGACAGAATATTAAACGAATTGATACCCTTAGATTTTGGAGTACCGTTTAATTCGGCCGTCAGACACGTTTATAGTATTGCACAAGACAGCGTTAACGAAGAATTAGATATAGAAGATGTAGATAATGATTTAGGGATAGCCGACGTAATCTTAGATGAAACCAACGAAGATAGTAATAAAAACATAGAAGATTATTTAGATTTAGGTCACCTGAACGATACTGAAAAATGTTACATTGTTAGTCTCATTAAGGAAGTACGAGATGTGTTCTATCTTCCTAGCGACAAGTTACCGGGAACCGATCTTGTCTTGCATGAGATAAGAACAATCGATGATGTACCAGTAAATAGTAGACAGTATCAATTTCCTCACGCGATGAAGGATAAGATTAACTATCATGTCGAAAAATTACTAAAAGCTGGTATAATACAAGAATCTACTTCACCATACAACATCCCCATATGGATCGTACCTAAGGCAACAGACAGTAATGGAAGAATGGTGTTGGACATGAGAGGATTGAACGAAAAAACAATCGCTGATTCGTATCCAATACCTAACATTACACAAATTTTTGACCAAGTAGGAGGTGCTAGATTCTATTCCGTACTTGATCTCGCCATGGGATTTTACCAAATCAAGATGCACCCAAAAGATGCGCATAAAACGGCTTTCAGTACTCCTTTCGGTCACTATGAGTTTGTGCGTATGCCATTCGGATTGAAGAATGCACCCGCGACTTTTCAACGTTTAATGGATACGTTGCTCCGCGGACTTCAAGGGTTAGATCTGTTCGTGTATTTAGACGATATAGTTATATATGCAAATACACTTGAAGAACATGATCGCAAATTCCGAATGTTAGTAGAAAGATTACGAAAAGCAGGATTGAAATTGCAGATTGGAAAATGCAAATTTTTAATGCGACGAGTTAATTACTTAGGTCATATAATAAGTGAAAATGGTCTAGAACCAGATCCGAAAAAAATTGAAGCAGTTAAGGAATTCCCAAGACCAAAGTCGGTTAAAGCTGTACGTCAATTTTTAGGGTTATGTGGCTATTATCGTAGATTCATTAAAGATTTTGCGAAAATTGCTAAACCTTTGACCAGACTTTTGCAAAAAGATACGGTGTTTGAATGGACAGATAAAATCGAAAGTTCATTTTGTGAACTTAAAGAGTTGCTGTGTAGCGCTCCATTATTACAATTCCCAAATCTTGATAAAGATTACATAATCCGTACGGATGCCTCTGGAATTGCAATAGCAGGAATACTTTCACAAGGCACTATTGGATCAGACCAACCTATCGCATACACCTCTCGAGTACTACGTGGTCCGGAGTTGAATTACGAGGTTTACGAAAAAGAAGCACTCGCAATTATTCACAGTATCAAAGCATTCAAATCATATGTCTTCGGAAGGAAAATCACCATTATTACTGATCACCAACCTTTAGTTTGGTTTAAGTCAGCCGACCTCAATACCAGGGTTTTGAAATGGCGTCTCCAAATTTCTGAATATGACTATGAGATAATTTATCGCCCAGGTAAAGCCAATGCGACAGCCGATGCATTATCTCGGAATCCGATAGAACCAATTAATGTAAAACATATACGTCAGAATGATAGAGAAATTAAAAATCTAGTTTACTCTTATATCAGCAAACAGACAAGTGAAGAGGTTCAATTCTTAATTGATTCTACTTCCACTACCAATATCATTAAATCCTGTTGTGTACCGGACGATATACCTATCCAAATGTCCAATATCTTACCCATGCAGAGTATTTTTGCTGAAGATGATTACCAAGAATGTGGATTTGTCAAGTTAACAATAGCCGGGAATGAAATAGTATTTTATGTTGTTGCAAATTGTCAAATGCCATATCACGGAATCATAGGTAAAAATTTTTTATACAACACCAGTACGAAGATAAACTATAATAACAATAGCATAAACGAAAGTAACGCAATAAAACCTGTTGTTAGTGATAGTAACATGAAAAAATATAGAAAAATTTATAATTTATATACGCCACTCGTTGATGAGGAACCTCCTTTATTGAATATATATAATCCAAAATACGGATGGACACAGTATATGATTAATAGTTTATCTGAACAGAGTCTAATAAAGGAAAAGTATGCTTTAGGAATTCGTGATGAGACCGATCAAATTGACTTAATAGATATTAATGGTTTAACCTATAGAACTTTAGGATCAATAACACTGAAATTATTTGAGATATCAATGAAATTCCGTATTGTACAAAATGACTTTCCTGTAAATTGCGAAGGTATAATAGGATCTGATTTCCTTTTTTCTAGTAAAGCAAGTGTTAATTTTGACACAAAGACAATAAAAATAGGAGACACTTACATTCCTTTTAGAAGACGGAAAATACCAACACAAGAAAATAATAGTTACATATCTGTAATCACCGAAGCAGACAAAACTCATCAAATACCCGAAATAAATGTAGTTACTAGAAGGCAAAGGCAACGATTGGAACAGTCATCTGATCCTTTGATAGTTCAAAAGGAAACTGAAGAAATCAAACCAATAAAACGTCCACGCGGACGACCCCGGAAAAGTCCTATTAATAATGATAATAAAAATATTATCCCACACCCAAGAACACCTCCCGTAGAGAAGTTGCCTATACCTGAATCTGTCGAAGTTGTTTCAAAACGTTACCCCGAAAGAACTCGAAATGAGATAGTTGATTACGTAGAAAGTGATCTAGACGATAGTGAACTTGAAGGTGAGGCACGAGTTATACCCAAAATACCTGTGCAACCCAATCAGAATCTACCTCACAATATACAAGATCCCGATTCCGAAGAGGACTCAATGAATAATAGTTCGGATGAGTCCGTAAATAACAACAACGATACCGCTAATATAGTTAAGGTTAAAGAAGCCATACATGTGCGCAACGACAATGTTGCTTATTTTATAAGCAGCAATGGACAACCTTGTGATGAAGGCGCTCGAAAATTAATAGAAAATAAGAAAATTAATACTAAGGTAATCTTACAAGTGGGTGAAGTCTCAAAAGAAAAGAAGAAGAAGAATTATCATCAATTTGGACTCTGCATACGAGGAGACCGCCCAGAATCGTTAACTTATATTAAGGATTATATACATATTACTTTAAAAATATTAAGAGACTTACTAATTAATACTAATCAAACTGAAGTCTGTATTGCTCAGAGTAAACATGTAGAAAATTTAAGTTGGATAGAAATAGAGTATTTATTAGATAGTGTCTTTAGAAATAGTGGAATAAAATTAATAATTTGTACAGATAAGTTAAAGTATGTACCCTTAGAACAACGCGACGGAATCTTTTATGAATTCCATAAATCCCCAATTGGAGGACATCGTGGCGTTTCAAAAACCTTTCACCGGATTAGACAAGAATATTATTGGGAAAATCTAAAAGACGATATACAAAGGCGAATCCAACAGTGTCTAGAATGTCAATTAAAGAAATTAACTCGTTTACAAACCAAACAACCTATGATAATAACTGATACATGTGCTACAGTGTTTGATAAAATTGCTATGGATATTGTAGGCCCTCTAAAAAGAACAATAAAAGGAAACGAATACATTTTAACCTTACAGGATCAATTAAGTAAATTTTGTCTAGCTGTCCCATTAGCAGACACCTTATCATCAACAATAGCGGATGCATTTCTTAAGAAATTCATTTGTGTTTTTGGATGTCCGAAAGCTGTGCTTACTGATCAAGGCAGAAATTTTTTGAGTTCGCTAATGACGCGTATTTCCAAGCGATTCAAAATAAAGAAATTAAAAACCACAGCATTCATGCCTCAGTCGAACGGTTCCCTAGAAAGATCTCATCACGTGTTAATTGAGTACTTAAAGCAATACACCGATCTTGACAACGATTGGGATGATTGGCTCGACCTAGCTATCCTAAACTACAATACCTGTGTACAAGAAAGTACCAAACATACGCCGTATGAAGTTGTATTTGGCCGCTTAGCTCGAATGCCCTCAAATAATCCCCTTCGTGAAAGCGATACGTTACCTACATATAAAGGATATATAATAGATTTAGTTGCGCGTTTATGTAGTATACGAAAATTAGCTTACGAAAATTTAGTTAGCTCTAAAGAAAAATCAAAAAAATATTACGATAGACATATAAATCCAAAAGACTTTAGTTTAGGTGATTACGTTTTCTTAAAATCCGGACCTAAACCGGGGAAATTCGGGGATCATTACTCAGGGCCTTATAAAATAGTTGGTATTCTTCCAAAACATAATGTAAAAATAGAGACTAAAAAGGGCACAAAAATAGTTCATTCAAATAGACTCCGAATTTCACATATAAACAAATCAACCAAAGAAAATAAGCCGAAATAGAAAAAGGGGTAGAGAGGAAAAATATAATATAATATAAAATAAAATGAGATAAATCATAAAACAAAATATATATATATTATGAAACAAACAAAAGATCAAAAGGAACATATAATGAAATATTTTCTGATTACAGAACCGAAAACATGATGCATTCTTCTCTGTTATCACTAATATTTTTAACAATAACTAATCCAGTTACAGCCATCATAGGATACGACTGCGGAGCAAGATCTCTTAATATAACCACTATATCTTTATTAAGTGTGGAAGAATGTGAAATGCCTTCTACAAAAATAAACGCAACAAGAAAGTACATTCAATTGTTACAGTTAAATAACTATGAAACTGCTCAAGTGATTCAATGTAAAGTCCAAGTAGACCGAACTGTTTATTATTGTGGAATGCATTCACATAATTCCATAATAGAGAATGGCGCAATAGAATATTTAATGGATGTAAGCCAACAAACGTGTTATGATTTACACAAAAGCGGTACATTTTATTTTGACAATTCACATGTATTTCGAGATATTAAAGTTAATCAAACCACGGTTAGACCCGCTATACTTGCAGGAAGTGTAGATCATAATGGAGAATGTACCTATGGTAGTTATTCCGATGCTTATGGAAGCTGGAATTCCGTAGTTGTCCAAGCTAAAATAAAAGTAACTTTACAAGAATACACCGCTTCGGTCGATTTAGATAATAACCAAATAATATTACGTAGTGGCGTTAGATGTATTTTAGGTAGTGAACATTGTGTAGATTCTGAAGGAGGATACACTTTTTGGGAAAGTGTACCTAAAGATGTATGCAAATTTAATCGGTATCAAATATTGTATGAAGGAACAGCTAATCAAATTGAAGGTGAAATAGAACAAACATTATACTCGTTAGTAACACAAGACATTGCTTTTGCGTTAATATCCAAATCTAAACGTAATCTATGTGGTTACGAAATTATAGTTACTGAACACCCAAAATTATTCGTTTATATTGTCGAAAATAATGCATTTTTTCTAAGTAAGAAAATATCAATGAACAACCTAGATATATTTGCGTATGTAAATTCTAAATTTGTATATGTAGAACGTCACATAAAAGTACAATTAAGTCGTATGTACAAGGATGTTGTCGTACATCGCTGTAAGCAAGAAAGAGAAATTATGAAAAATGCACTTGCAATTGCTAGTCAATCTCCCGATCAGTTTGCCTATAATCTCATGAAAGGACCCGGATACATGGCTGTGACAGCAGGAGAGGTAGTACACATCGTTAAGTGTATACCCGTTGATGTGAAGGTATCGCAAGGAGACGAATGTTATGCTGAACTAAAAGTAATCCATAACAACCATACCAAATTTTTATCTCCAAAAACACATATTTTGAAGGCTTATGGGACAGTAGTTGATTGTAATGCTCTCCTACCCACATTTTTTTACTTTAATGATGACTGGTATAAGTTTTTACCAAGAGCAGTAGAAGCAAAAACTCCCACCACTCTTAAGCCTTTTTCTGGATTAACTTGGAAGTACCAGAATATTCCCTCACTAGCCACCAGCGGAATATATACAGAAAAGGATCTACAAGATTTAATGAACAGAATCCTGTTCCCCTTGGAGCAACCTGCAGTAATAAATGATGTAACCAGAGAAATTCGTGGACACACCATAAGAGACAGTAATGGAATAATTGGAAGGTTAATGAACGAGAATGTAATGGAGCAGTTAATAGTCAATACCTGGAGCAAAATGTGGATGAAATTTATGACCTTTGGTACTTTCAGTGCCGGTATACTTGCAATTATACTAATTGTCCAAACTACAAAAAAATTAATAGAAGTCCTCATCAATGGAATAACTCTACATAGCATTTATGGATGGTCTTTTCATCTGATTGGGGCCATATGGAACAGTTTAACTACGTTTCTGATACATTTAGCACCAAAACCCACAGAAGCGAAAAGGGATGTAGAATCACCAGCAAATATTGCCACCGCTCCTGGACAGGAGTTATATCCGACTCTACATACAACAGAAAATGAAATAACACAACACAACCAGAGTAATTCGATTCCAGCATCACAATCTCAAGCAGTTAAACCATCGTTTGGGTTCCTCCCATGTTAGGGTAAGATCTTCGAGATTAATAAAATAATAAAAATAATAATAAAACCTTGATTACAGCATGATACGACAAGATCTTTATAATTAGAATAAAAATTTCGATTGCTCTTCCTCGTTGCACTCCTCTAGCAATTGTTTAAGTGTGGGGGTGTGACGGCTAGCCATAACTTAGTTTTTTTTATATTTAATTATTAAATATGACGAACGGAGTGGGAACCTTCCTGATTTCCCACGATGAAAACGCATTCGAAATATAAACTTTGATAGTGGCCCGAGCCTGCGTACTCAAGCTTACAATCAACGCTCTATCCTGCTTTGTCCCACACGTATGTGTTGACAGGGGCCTACGATCATCGCGTATACATCGTGAAGTGTTATCACGCCGATAATGGAAGGGGACCATAAAAATGCAATCTATCTTTTTTTTTCCCACCGATTTTTAAGAAAATATCCGTAATATTAAATAGATTTTCATCAATTTTGTAAGCCATTATAATGCGCACCTTTTTGTCACCGAATAACCAATAAATAGAACAATAATGTATTTTATAATAAATCGTAAAAGGTTTGAATTTTTCTGAATGTTCATAATAGTCACTATGTATCGTCATAATTAATTAAGTTTAGTACAATTATGTATAAGTAATTATAAGCTATAGCGTTACTCTTGCTCTTAAAAGTGGCACTCCGAGAGCCATCTCTGGAGAAAAGGGCCCAAGTTAAAAAGGGACCGCCCTTTCTCTCTCTGAAAATTCACGCCCACAGACCAATAAAGAAATTCTGGATATGATTAGAAAATTTCCGACCAATACAAAATTTAGCCGTTATCGCTTCATGGGCCTGAGGAAAGGGATTTCCACCCAACCACCCACGGCTTATAAAAAGCTCTGTACAAGGCTGGAGAGGAAGTTAAGTGAAGTTAAGCTCAGTTCAGTCAGTTAAGTTAGAGGAAGTCAAGTTCAGATAGAGTAAGTGCGGAGTGAGCACCAGGAAGTCCGTAATAAGAAGTTTTTACTAGTGAGCGAGTCCCGGAGCAAGCATCAAATCACCCAACTATATTCAGAACATATAGAGAGAGAAAGAGGCCAAAGAGCAGAGAGAGAACGCAACATTAATAATAACTAAATTGATAAAATAAAAGTAAGTAAAATCTTAAACCTGGCTATCCTTTTCTTTCTTTAAGTAATCCGCCTTTCTTTTGGAAATTCATTAAGCGTGAGTCTGGTGAATTTCCATTAAAGTCCCTTAAGAACACATTAAGCGTGAGTCTGGTGTGTTCGTAATAACATTTGGTTATTACATTCCCCGTTAGCATACAGTTTTCTCAACGCAACAATATTGCTCGTCCCGGCTTGTGTGTTACACGATAGCCAAATCAGAGCAACCCTGAGTTTACGCTTGCTCCAAGCGTACCTGAGAGTGACCCCGACGTCACAATGGATAGAATCTTAAATATAGAATTATTTAAAATATTTATTCATTCCTGGAAAAATATTTTACATAGAATACTTTGGATTAGTTATTTTCCAATCAAATTATCTGTGGAAAGTATACGTCTTCAACAGTATATTCTATTTATTTTATTTTCTAATAAATTTTGTTTTGTTTTTTTGTGGAATTGAAAACTATTATGTTCAATAAACAAAATTTTTAAATATTGTAAAATTGTGTAGTCAAATCATGCAATATGAATATCTGTACAACAAAAATTTAATGATTGTTTTTATTTTATTTTGTACTTTTTTCTCAAATACTTTCAGTATTTTTAGAATCTCCTTTATTGAACCTAATAAAATACCATAACATACCATAAAATAAAATAACCTAGCAAAATACCTTTATTTGAACCTTGTTCAACTTTCCTATACTCTGCAAATATTTAAAGGTATTATTGCTAGAATAATCGGTTCAATTGCGAAGAAGTGGTGCCATTTTAATAAAAGTGAAAGGTGAGCTTTTCTTCATCATTCTGTATATGTACTAAACTACATTTTTGTATGAATGTTAGTTCCTAACAATGTTACAATTTTCTTAGTATTATTATTCTAACTTATTGCACATTATGACTCTGTCGATGTAATCAGGATATTTAATTTTTATAATGATGATCGTCTTAAAGATAATACAATATTTTTATAGGAATTTAGAAATCGATTTGTTGCGATATTTTTTAAATAGTCGAAATTAAATCTTTTTAACATCGTAAACCGCGATAGTAAGAAAATGATCCTAAACCACGTTACACAGTAGCAAACGTGTTACCAATATACGTAAAATACTGTATAACGTAGTGAAATGAATATTACTAAATTGTATGGACATGTTGAAGTCGTAGAGATCGAGGTCTTAATGCATTAATAAGAAATACTCTACCCTTTCCAAATGAAATCACTCTGAAATCGCCGATTATAAAGGTTTTCTTACTTTTTGGCAGATCTACACCAGAAGAAAATAATTCGCTAGTATGATTATAACCATAAATTATTTGTCTTGTTGATCATTAGTCTTGTTGGTGTCGAAAAGTTATTTTCAAAAAATACTTCACTTGCAAAGTAAATGTTTTGTGATATCATCCGAAGTGATTCTTTATCGTGAAAATGAATTTCTTTTGTGAACAGGAATAACTTAAAAACAGTTGAGCTATTGACTGCAATAACAAGATCTTTTGGTCAACTGATAGTCTGCTTAAAATTATAGCACTCTATATTTCGCTGTTCATTACACGCCCATTTTCGAGATTTCGTTGTACTCCATCTTTTAAGTTAAAGGTTATTTTAAGTAACATTGTTGGAGAGAAATCAAGATTGAAAAGGAACCACGGTAGATGTGTACGAGCGTCGGATATATGTAAGACAAGTTACAATAAGGTAAACAATGGTTTTGTTTGACGCTTATTAGGCATTGAGTGAATGCGAGGGAGGATGCGCGCTTCGACTTCTTTATTCATGACAATGAAATCAAGGCAACAGGCAGGAAGAATATCCGATCGAGCAAATCGGCCACGAGGGCTCACTACGGCAGCATTGTTTTCGCCGAACAATGTCATGGAGGCCGGATTAGTTTAGGATATTTTCCGTCTGGCTGCGATTGCACAATGACTAGAATGCCGAGGATCGTCCGATTTCCGCGGATTTGGCCGGTTGACAAACCCCAAAAGCTGCATCCGCCATTCCTTTCATATACATCTGAATTGTTATCGTCGCTATACGCATTGTGTAAACGCCCTCGAATCATTCACGTTCTATCTGCGTCTGTTTTTGTATAATCTTTACTTTCGTTTTCCTTCTTCAACGATGACAAATTCAGAATTTGCAAATTATTGCAAAATATAATATTCCGTAGACGAAATGCGATGCAATAATATATAATAAATGGGCATAAATCGGCGAACAATTTTAGTAGATAGGCCGAGGGGGTAGCTACGCCGTTCGAGTGCCCAATTCCAGAAGCTAACCAGTCAGCGACGTATGTATAGGTATATAGGAAGTTGGTGGACGAGAGAGAGAGATAGAGAGTCGGAAACGCTCGGCTGGGTAAAAGCGTGAGCGTGAACCGAAGGCGACCGCGTTGATTGGATCAGCTCGGGAAATCGATACTCCTCCTCTCCGCCCTGCTGCGCTTGCCCTCCTCTCTCTCCTCTTGCGCGCTTTGTCTTCTTTGTGCCGCGCGCATCCTTCTCTCTCGCGACTTCCAATTTGCTCGATTCTTTTTAGCTATTTCCGTGCCTGTATAGACATTCAATTTATTCAAATTTTCTTCTCTTTTCCCATCTCATTCGCTCATCGCTACTAAATCTTTACTGCAGCTTTTTCTTCGTTTCTATAGCGTATTCCATTAACATTTAAAGCTTTTTTTTTGAACTGCGAGTCGTCGTTTGTAAAATCAAATTTAAATTAGTCCAACTGTACTATAGCAAATAAAAAAGTTACACTTATTACCACAAAAAGGAAACATAGCATCATTACTAAGATTGATAGCCCGCGAAGTCATTTCACGTGTAAGAGTAAAATAAGCGCACGTAGGCGTGAATTCTCGACTGCCCGGTTCGCCTGCTCTAATCGAAACGACGGTCTCGATCCTTCTGTTGCACAGCCGCTGGATCTTCGAGTGGTTCTCTCTCTCCCTACACAGATACACACAGCAGGTACGTCTCTGGTCCGGCAGTCTCCATGCCAACACCCGCTCGATAAATTTATATCGGCGACGAAGCCCCAGTCGCGACAATTCACCGAATTCCCCTTTATCTGCGATTGGATCCTCGTTGCGTCCGACGAAATTTCCAGTGCGTTCTTTGCCTACTCGCCGCGCGATCGCTTGAAATTGCGAAAAATGAAACGGTGCACGATGACAAAAAGCGACATTGTTGGCAATTCGCGCACATGCGCGCTGCGCTCGTCAAGCGCACAAGCAGATAGATGGGCCACTCGAAAATTGCAAGTCAGCTAGCGCGGCCGATATTTGAATTTCAATTAATATGAAGAGGCCGTTGCACGAGTATAGCGAAATTCACAAATCGGATTATTCGCGTACAGCCAATATGTTTAAGTTGAGCAAACAGCTAACTCGTTCTTTTCATCAGACGATGACGACGATGGCAATGTTATATAGGTACGTGACTGTGACGCATTTATTAACGCGTCGTCGTCGTAGTCATAAGTCCCTTTTGGCGAGTGGAAGCTGGCTCAGCAGGGTCAAGTATCTCTCTCTCTCTCTCTCCGCACAATCAGGCGCTCTCGCGATTTCTTCCCTCTGTCTCTCTCTCTTTCTCTCGTCGTTTCTCTCTTGACTTTTCTCTTCACCCTCTGCTGAATTTCTCCCTCTCGCTCACGTTCTCATTCGCTAGGCACGTCAAATCACATTCCCTCCTTTGTCGCTGCTTAATTTTACCTAAATTGCTTTGTGCGCGCTTTTTTGTCCCCTTCGACAGTGGAGCGTCAAGGTAAAATGCTCTCTGTTTTATTAAAGTTCACGTTGGAACAATCTATCGCTAGACTAAAAATTGTCAATTAAAACTCATATCCATCGCATTATAAAGAATCAAACGAGCGCTCTCATCTCTCCGCAAACATTGCGAAAGGCCGTAAATTGGAGCTGCTTCGCGTGCCGCACGAAAATCGCGTATATGTAGTTTGGAGTTTTGAAGCCCACCCACGGACACGCGCGCACGTCTAGAATTACACCTGTCCCCGCTGCACGTCCCGTATATATGAGTGTGCACTGCGTATATATATATTACGCTCGCTCGTATTTCGCACTCACACGGGATATCTCTCTCTCTCTCTCTCTCTCTCTGTCTGCGCTGTCGGAAGCGCATGTAACGAATTCGTGTCACGCGTCGTTTGCCGCAGCAGCGTCAACGATTTCCCGAGCGCGCGCAGTCATTAAATGCACTCGAAATTAGTTACAGAGCTCGTATCCCGCGGCCTGGCTTGAATACCCTGCCGCTTTCGAGGGATGGTTTTGTTGTTTTGCTCTGTGCCAGCTTATCATTTCAAATTTCTGAAAAATTTTCCAGATTGCGAGCTTCAACTTCACTTTGAAACATATATAATGTAGTCGTTATTACACGCGTGCACGCCATTACTCCTATACGAAAGAAACGAATTTTTAATTGCAATTAAGGTTTACCGATCGCGGGAGAAAAATCTATAAATAACGGTTGGCGCAAATTTTAATTAACGCCTGCCAGTCGGAATGAGCCATTATTAAAAAGAAAAGTGGGGAAAAATACGAAAGAATAAAAAAGAACGTAAAAGAGCACGCGGCCACATTGCCAACGTGCTCAGGCCAGGCAATTTAATTTGAAATATAATTTAAGTGTGCGTATTCCGTGGAAAGCTCTTATTATTTCAGCGGGAAATATTCCCCGCCGTCGTCGCTGGGCGTAGGAAAAAAAACGTTGGCAAAAGCCGATTTAGCTACGCTCTGCTGAGTCGTAGTGCAGCTCGTTCGCGACAGACTCGCTGGCGCGCACCGCGCGGAAAATCGAAGCGGCCAACGTCGTCGTCGACGTCGCAGCCGCCTGTAACTACTGCGCCGTCGCGCGCGAGGGCTGTGCCGCGCGCCAGACGCGGAGAAAGAGAACGAGGAGACGACATCAAGCGCGATAAAATATTACACGAGGTGCAACAAGGATCGAGACTTTAACCTGTCCGATGAATAAAATTTTGTTTAACGTGTACTCTGTTGAGAATTGGCGATACTCGTTGACGAAAATAAGGGAAATCGCGTAAACATAGCTTGATTTTCTATTTGTCGAGAAGTCTAGTTGCAAATAGCTTAATCATCGAAAGGTAAACTTAGTTGAGTTAGAGGCCTATTTCTGAATCCACTCTAAACGAATAAGGAATGCCACTTCCGTGCGAGCGTGTGTAAGAATTCGAAAAGGATACAGAGCTCTTTCGAGACATTTTAGGCATAATTTATGCTAAAGTCTGAATGAAGTGCGCGTGTACATAGTTGGTCTGCAGCCAGAGGCGTCGCTATCCGGAATCCCGTCGCGTCTTTTCGTCTTGCGCAAACATTATTCCTCTCGAAGTCATCCTCTCTCTCCCACTCTCGCGCGCCTCGACGTATGCTTTGGCATGTGTAAGTCAACATTGTAAGGCACGTGTAAGCAAAAGGTAAGCTAAACAAATCTCCAGTCGTTTCCCTCGGCCGCCGGAGGAGGCCTCTTAAGCGCATTCTCCATCTTTATCTCAAATTTCAAATGGCTTCCGTTGTGCCATTCACGGCTCGAAGCCACTTCAACTGCTATTATAATCATACGTTAAACATTACGAAAAATAAACCACGTGTGAAATGAGTCTGTTGGCGCTTTACACATCGGATTCACAGCTCGTTTCGTCCCTCTACCGTGTTACGACCTCGTTTGTGAATGGTACTTCGATAATTCTACTACCATTGTATAATTGTATTGTCATTAACTTTAAAATATATTTTATTTTCTTTCAAAAGTGCATTAAAAAGGCTTGGAAGGCTGTGATGTCTATGGATTTGTGGCGTGCACTTTCTCTCCACGTGTTGGCCAGAAGTCTACCGTTTTATGGCCATCTATAATAAACGCATTAAACGTTGATGGCCGCGCGTCCGCGCTAATGAATTCGTTTAAGGGAAAGCGCACGCCCAACCTTCGTTTTATTAATATTAACCCGCGGGCCACGTGGGAGAGACTTGCCTTATTTTCGGGATTTTCCGAGGAGAAGCGCCAAGTAGCTGGGGCGAGTTTTAGACACTCTAGCCCGAATTCGAGACTAGCTAACAGCTCGGCCTTATGCCAGCTTCGCGGTTTACGTTCTGCCGAGTCGCGTTACATTTGTAAGTCTTGGTTTGGATTAAATAAAGTTATTCTCACTCCAACTAAAAGTTCATTTCACCCTGCGCCCACGGCTACAGATTTCTACGTTGTTGAATCCACTAAACCTTTGTATGTTTGAAAAAGTCCATGAATTTTTATATCGAATCCTATTAGTGCATCAACTATTAATTTATTAACAGAAGTTTTGTCTAATAACACTTAATCAAAACTCCCAAAGTGTTTTAGATTCTCATTCGATATCGTTTATACTAACAATTTAATGAGTTTTGTAGTTATATACGCGTTTCTCATTTCCGTAAAAACCAAACAAATTTGATAACATTATCAGCTAGTTGACACTGGTCATATATATTTCTACAAGCGAAATACATCTAATTAAAACACAACTAACGGCTAACCGATTTACTAGTCAAACGATGTAATTATGCATTTGAAAATTTAAGCCTATAAGACGAACATGTTTAGATAATATATATTGTATATCAAAACGTACATCGGTTTTCAAAATGTTTATAAGCGATGGTGAATTTTCTAGTACTTATTTTTTTATACGTAATGACTTTGAATTAAGATTTTATCAAATAAAATATAAGCTCGTGTAACGTAACAATATAAAGATAATAAACTATATTTTTGTGTGACAATATAGATAACTGCACAAAATGTACGCTATTGGCGAATAATTAGAAAACAATAGTCAAGCAATCCTGTACTGATCTTCCTGGTATTTTTACATTTCTTCTGTTAACCCTTTTCTTCCCAAATAACACAAATTTTTTCTTAACTTTCATCCTCATTTCTTTTAATGAAAAAATCGTAAGAAAAATTTATCAAGCATCATATCTTGTAGATTTTGACCTCCTCTTTCGAATGCCGTTGACAAAATTTACCTAAATTGTAAGCCGAAAACGTTATAGGCCGGTTTTCCGGAAAATTCACAAATTTTTCGCGTTTTTTTTTCTAAAAAAAGTATATTTTGAAATGGAAAAAGTTTGCACACACCATTGGAAACACTGTTATAGGTGTTATAGATGTCTTTTCTTTCAAATGCCGTTGGATTTTTTCCGAAATTCAAAATGGCGAACACAAAATGGCGTTCGAAAGGAAAAATTTTTTTTTTAAACTTGACGAATTTTTTCCTCCAAAACTATCAAGTTTAGTGAAAAATTTCTAAGAACAAAAATGTATTAAAATAAATCAAGAAATACTATCAAATTTTTTTAGATTTTTTTAAAACAAATTTGGAAATTTCGATTTTCCGATTTTCCACGAATTCGAAAATTAACTCGGAAAATTCTGAAAAAAATTGAGAGTACTCCTTGGTAAATTTTAAGTCTCTTTTGTTATAATGAATTTTTTTATTGAGTCAATAGTTTTTGAGTAAAAAATTAATCAATTTTATTCCTAGTATACATTTTTTTCAAACTGGTTTTACAAAATTTTAAAAAATTTCAAGTCTAACAATTATTTTTTTTGCTACCCTCGCTAAAAGTCGATTTTCCTGATCGTGACGCGATAGGACTTTAGGCGAGAGAGTTAATTTTCGAATTCGTGGAAAATCGGAAAATCGAAATTTCCAAAGTCGCTGTAAAAAAATCTGAAAAAATTTGAGAGTATTTCTTGACTAATTTTAAGATATTTTTGTTCTTAGAAATTTTTCACTAAACTTGATAGTTTTGGAGGAAAAAATTCGTCAAGTTTAAAAAAAAAATTTTTCCTTTCGAACGCCATTTTGTGTTCGCCATTTTGAATTTCGGAAAAAATCCAACGGCATTTGAAAGAAAAGACATCTATAACACCGATAACAGTGTTTCCAATGGTGTGTGCAAACTTTTTCCATTTCAAAATATACTTTTTTTAGAAAAAAAAACGCGAAAAATTTGTGAATTTTCCGGAAAACCGGCCTATAACGTTTCCGGCTTACAATTTAGGTAAATTTTGTGAACGGCCTTCGAAAGAGGAGGTCAAAATCTACAAGATTTGATGCTTGATAAATTTTTCATACGATTTTTTCATTAAAAGATATGAGGAAGAAAGTTAAGAAAAAATTTGTGTTATTTGGGAGGAAAAGGATTAATGTGATGTCCATAGTAGACATAAATTACATTTCTAAACTTGTTAAAAAATCGAGCGAGTAAGCTCTCATCATGGTACACGATGTCAATGTAGTTTAGTTTAAGAATATAACATCAATTTTAGTGCTGTGATATGGAAACCATCCTATTTACTCATCTCTGTACTTCAAATGAGCTGGATAATGTTGATTGTACACGTATCTTGGTAGTGCTACAAAATATGTATTATTAAAAACTAGGTTTATTTTAATATATTTTTATAACGGTACATACTGTACCTCTCTCTCTCTCTCTCTCTCTCTCTCTCTCTCTCTCTCTCTCTCTCTCTCCCTCTCTCTCTCTCCCTCTCTCTCCCTCTCTCTCTCTCTCTCTCCCTCTCTCTCTCTCTCTTTCCCTTTCTCTCTCACTGTGGTTACTTGCACTTGGCCAAACGCACTTGCATTTTGGATAAATGATTTTATATAAAATCTTTACCACTTACTGCAAGAGGACGAATAAGCAATCGATTCTTTTTGGTATCGCTCTAAAGTGTAAAGTCAGCTATTTTAGGCCTATACCTACATCTACAAACATTGATTTTTAAATTAATATAAAGTAATTCGAACGCAAAAATATCATAACGATGTCTTTCGGCTATGAATTTCTTCATCGCCAATAAAAACGTGTTTTATATGGGTACCACATACGGACATCAGTATTTGGCTCAACGATTTTGATCATAGTTCCACTATTAATGTCAGTTTGTGCTTCGTGGAAGCTTGTTGGGGATAGCATTCGAAGGCATTCTTCGATGTTTGTTTGCCTTCCGTTAATCTTGGAATCGCTACTGATAGTGCTTTTATCATCTGTGCGATTTATGGCAAAAACTGTTACAATCAAATGGAAAATTCTTTTAGAATTATTTTGCAACATCCAGTCAAGTTCATAGCTACACGTCTAGTAAGTGCCTTGTAGCGAAGTGGTAAATTTACATTGGCATACACTTAGATGTATTTTATTTAGCCTGCTAATTGAATGATATTATTTAGATTAATTATCCTACCGGCCTTTGCGATAGGTGCTACTATGGTGATCAGTTACAGTTACAACAAACGTACTCTATACTGAAATTTACCGAGTCACTTTGATCACTTAATTTAAATATAATCTTGATTTGAGTGCAGTCAAACTTCATTACAAACTATGTGGATTTCGATTGAATATCGAACGACATTTGAGTTGATTACAACAAACTATGCAAAAATTGCGGATTACCCAATGTCTTAAGAATACAGTGCGTTCGGCTATACTAATGAAAAAATAAGACGATATTATTGATGGTGGCGAGCCGACAGCTAAATGCAGTCCTGCGAGCGAGCTGCAATAATTGCAGCGAGATATTGCCTGCAAAGCCAGACGTAGTGCACACACACACGCGTGCGCGCGCGCTTGCACACACACGCGCGCATATACGCTAGTTGCTGAGAGCGCGGGCTGCGGATTGGATTGGATCGGGCGCCGCGTCAGCAATACAAACACTCGAGGGCCGCCGCCGTCGGCTCGCGCGGATGTGGGTCGCTCGCCCTTTTTCCCTCTCGCTACTGTTTCCAGCCTCGAAATTACGCGCTCTTTTTTCAGAATCGATCTCGCCGGCCGCCAACGCTTTCAAATCCCCGGGCTATTGTATTGATTTTCGACCTGCCCATAACCTCCCCCCATCACCACCGGTAGTGCCATTTTTATTTGCTTTTTTTCAAGTGTTATTCAACATTGCAATTTTTTTTAGCCAGCTCTTCGGATGCTATTCGCTTTAAAGTACTTTGTTCGAAATTGGTTTATCGTTACGGCAATACGTAGGCTATTGCACTAAAAAAATTGCAGATTTTTATTAAATGATAGCAAATTTTAGTTCGATTGCGCAGAAAGCTCTTGTAAAACAATGTGATAGTTATTTGAAAAAAAGTTTTAAAAATAATAATTTTTGAAAGCTAAAAATATCAGACTATTTCATTTCGGTATACTGATATTAAATGTTATCCGAATAACTCCAATACCATTCTTTGAACGCTGCACTGAAACAATTAATTATTCTCTAAATTATTATTCTTTTTTCAGTTTATATAACACGATAGAAACTAAATTGCGAACGAGTTAAAAGGCACAATTAAAAAAATATATAAAATGTCCAAAAGATAATCGCTAATGTTTTTTACCGAAATTAAAAAAATTTAGAAACAAAATTTATACATATTTTAACTGAATTATTACTTTCATTCGAATAACAACATTGCATGAAAAGCTATAAAGTTGTAAAATAATGTGGATATAACTTTCATGATGATGAGTAAGCAAATGTTTACAGATATGCAGATATTTGCATAATATTGCAATAAAACTGTCTAAACCGGTTATACGCTTAAGAAGTTTTATAGTTTGCTTTAAATAAAAATTGATAAAAATTTGTTATTAATAACGATCAGTTGAATTTAGCAACATTTTATTGCTTAGCATATATTCGAAAAATTTTGAATTAAGTATATAAGTTTTCGAGGTTTTTCTGAAATATTTTTACAAAAGTATAGATATTTTCTTTTTTGGGATTAAAAATTAATCGATTCCTTCTTTTTTATTTATGATGGATGCAGTCGTTCTATAAATATTCGTTGATTATTTATAATTTTGATATTAAAGCCAAGTAATAATAAAGAATATATCTATTCATTGCATACTGTTCAAAAATTATTGGTCAGACGATAATGTCCTACATTTTTTATTTGATTTCTTTCAATGAAAGCAACAGAACTATTATTGTGAAGGATTATTTGCAATACCAGTTTTTGTGTTAGCTTTTTGCTCATTTTGGCATGTGATGAGCTTGAAGATAAAAAAATTGGAATATAAATACAAGACTATGTCGGGACAGGTATCGCAGTCTTGCTTTGCCTTTGACGAAGTTCGCTTAGTAAGATTCTAAAAGTAAGTTTGGAAAATTGGCATAATTGTTTACAACTTTCTAAAAATTTATCAAAATATTTGCGTATTATTTTTCAAGCAATTGGAATGAATATTAATTTTATTTATTCGTTGACTTTATTTATTTAGAATTTCAAAAAACAACAATGAAATGGAATAATTATTTATTAATGTGTACGTAATACTTATTACAGAAGATGGAAAAGATGAATTTTGTGATCTTATTTCTGAGCGCCACAGTTACAACTCAGGCAACGGTGATAAAGCATCTGGAGCGAGAATGGAACATGACTCTTAATGACCTGACAATAAGAGATGCACCTGTTGGTAAACACAACACATTTCCGTATGCAAAATGCAGTTTAGCGACGGGAAACGAGCGCAACTGTACAGTGGTTCTTGAATCTTTCCATCCAGAGGGAATAGTTTACAAAAACAAGTGTTTCACTCGGTTCTACACTGATAAGGGGAGCGAAGGCGTGAATATGCTGCAAATGCGGGCGGTAAAAAATGGCAAAGTTGTGTTCACTTACGTGGACATACAAGCTCTATCTAAATATGGAGGAACTGCATACTTGGTATTTCGTGTGCTGGACACCTTGACTTGCAAGTACCACGAAGGCAAAGTATTTGTCAACATGACCGAGAGAGAACGCGAAACCGAAAAAGTGCAAAGCGAAGAACTTTATCTAACAAATGTATTGACGCGCGAAGACGGCAGTATTGACGCTTTTCTTATTTTTCAAAATTTGTGCGACGGCGGCGCTCGCTGCAAGGTGTCGTTTGACGCGAACGGCGAGTTACTTGGAAAACCGGTTTCTTACTTGTCGAAAGACGTATACTACGATGACGTCAAGGTCTACGCGGAGGCCTATGACACAACTCACACCGCGAAAGACTTCTTCGCCGTGATAAATAGATACAAAGCTTCAATTATTCATCGCAATCGAGGAAATGAGCGCAACGAGCTCGAGTTGATCCACGTAAAAGCTGATGGCAAAGAGAAAGGATTGTTACACCTTCAACAAGAGGAGCCACTGATAGCTGACGTGGATATTGATTACCACGGGGACCTTTCGATTTGCTGGGCGAAACGAGATAACAAAGATGTGACCACAGTTAAGTGCCGGCATTACAAGAACAATACGACAGACTTGCACGAACAATCCTATGAATTTGAATTGCCTCACGTCATCAAGACCTTGAAAGTTCGGCGCACAGTGCATTCTGAAGCACCGATTTCGGCATTACTTATTCTAACAGATGAATGCGAACATGAATCCTGCAATTACTATTTAAGGCTTCTCTCGTTAAATACCAACTACAATGATTCCAGCTCTAGACTGCTTCGTTATAATAGTCACAATATGGAAATTACTGGATTAAATTGTCCCGGAAAAAGTAAGGAAGTAAGCATTACTCCTACTTGGAATTATGATGGCTTGAATGTTTGTGTATCTTTGACTTGTCAACGAGCTGTATACTTTGAAAGCCACTATCGAACAGTACACAAACTTATTAGACAGTGTTTTTCAATGAAGTATTTAGATCGAGCGTATTTTGATTGATGCAATAGCTATGCTTACATTTAAATATATTTAGATAATTCGGTTCTGAAAATAGCTTTTCTAATATAACGAAGATTTATACCTTTTATACCTTCAACGTCATTTAATTTATTCATAAGGACCATTCATTGAAATAGTATCATTCGAAAGTTGTCGAAACGAATAATCGTATAAATTACATGGAAACATACACAGGAATAATAAAAACATTAGCGTAGACAAGTTCCCTTATATAAATACTTGACAACAAAAACGCTTGCATATTTATCATTATTCTATCATCATCACGAAATAAAGTTCATGCGTGCATATTTTTAAACGGTTCACAAAATATTAAAATAATTGGAAAATTTTTAATTTTATTATTCTTTTTACCGAATTACTCCCACAATTACGTCTTAACTGTATTATATATTATTATTATATTTGTACTTACACTTTTTGTGAAAATTATAATTTACTAACATGGAAACTTGTTTTATAAAACGTTTCTCTCATAACACAATAAACTAAGCGTTATAGATTATGAAGTATAATTATTAAGTAAAATAAAATAAAAAAATTAAGTAAATAAATAAAATGAAAATTAAACAGATATGCAGTCTAAAATCTGACACGATCAACAGTTTAATAACAATTATGATGTAATCTAATAAAAATAATTATTTTGTTCTTTGATACTTGTAGGACTGTGAATATTTTGCTAACAATGTAATCAATGAAATGATAACAATGCTAGAAATGCTAAAAGCTTTTTATTCTGGTATGTTATTATACATACATACATTGTAGTTATTAATACAAGTGATGCAAATAATTTTCAAGGCATGCTATAAATCACTTGTTATTTGAAACGATACTATTATTTTGTGTGTGTTGTGTGTGTGTGTGTATATATGTGTACATAACATTATTTAATATGTATTTGATAAAAAGTATAGTACCATTTCAATGAGAAAGTTTGAAAATTATTTGCATCACTTATATGGCATAACTACAATGTATTTCTTGATAAAATGTGGTATTTTTAAAAATGACATTTTTTGGTACTACACTTATCATTCGCATTTATACTGAAACTTACTTTATCACAAACGCATGGCGCGATGTTCTATTTATTAATCGTTGCTATGTACAAATCATGTTAAGCAATAGTAGTCTCATCTTGCACGCTGACTATCTTTGAAAATTATTTGCATCACTTATATTGCATAACTACAATGTATTTCTTGATAAAATGTGGTACTTTTAAAAATGACATTTTCTTTTACTACACTTATCATTTGCATTTATACTGAAACTTACTTTATCACAAACGCATGGCGCGATGTTCTATTTATTAATCGTTGCTATGTACAAATCATGTTAAGCAATAGTAGTCTCATCTTGCACGCTGACTATCTTTGACCAATTCTTCAACTCTGGTAAGTGAATACATTTTCAAAAAATGAATAAAATTATAAGTTCCGTTTGAATCGGATCGAAAAAAATATTAATAGCTTCCAAAATCTAAATATAAAAATTATGTTCTATTAAAAACAATACTTTCATTAGAAATTAGTTATAATTTATTATAATTTTTTTATCTACAATATAGCTTTAAAATGACAACATGCAAAGAGGAAGTTCGTTCTATTTTCCTATTCAGTATAATATTCTGTACAACTACATCTACTGTGATACATTTTGAACGTGAATGGAACGTAACATCAAGTGATCTTATCGGCGAAGACGAAACGCTTGGCAAAGATAACATTGCTGCGTATGCTAAATGTAACGATATTTCAAAGACGGAACGAGAATGCATATTAGTTTACGAATTTCTCCACCCTATGGGTTTTATTTTTAAAAACAAATGTTACGCCAGCTTTCGTCATAATAAAGGTATTGAAAATTTGGATATGATGAAAATACGAGCAGCATCGAAAGGAAAAATAGTAATGTCATACGTTAGCGATCAAGAAAAAGAAGTGGCAAAGTGGGCAACTATATACAGAGTTATTGATACTTCTACGTGTACGTATTATGAAAGTAAAGTATTATTTAATATAACTCAGTTAAGTGAACAGTTAGGAAACAAATATTGGGAGGGAAATGTTTTTATTAATGACGATGAAACATTTGACACATTCTTGGCTCAAAAAAATTTATGCGACGGTGCAAGATGTAGAGTGACCTTTGGTTCTGATGGTAAAATGATCCGTGACCCAGTCTCTTATCTACCCACTGAGTCACTTCCTAGAGACATTCAAATGTTTCCTCTTGTGAAGACTTCGAAATATGATGAATATTTCGCTGTGGTGAAAGAACAGGCCAGACCAAAATTAAATTCCAATCAGCATAATGGACCGACAGGTTTGAAGTTGTTGCACGTAAGAGCTTATTCTACATCTCCGGAAACTATATTAGATTTGAGTAATGTATCAACTTTTGACGTTGATAATTCGCAAGGAGTTTTAACTGTTTGCTGGTCAAGGAGTAAAAGTAAAAATATCACGACCATCGAATGCCATCAATATAATGTTAATAACGAGAAGACGGTCAGTGCTTCTTTTGAATTGCCATATCCTCTGAAAACATTACAAGTTAAAAATACGTGGGCTGGCGAAGAGTTTTTACTTTTGACTGAGGAGTGTGAAAACGATTTGTGCGAAAACGATGGTCATTTTTACATTAGAGCTATAAATCGTCGTAAACCACAAAGTGGTAAAATGGAAATTTTTGACTTACACTGTTCTGGAAATAAAAAAAAAATTAGTATTTCTTTTTTCAATAGAAAATCGATAGAAGATAAAATTTGTATTTCCTTGTCCTGTCAACGTTTTGTAAGAATTGAACCTACGATATCTTACAATAACATCAAACTTTTTCGGCAATGTTTTTTAACCAAATACATCAATGAAGCTTTTTAACAACATTTATGTTTAAATTTAATATAATTGCATAACATAATTTCGCTGTATCATTTTTCCAATATAAATTTATTTATTTACAACTTCCAGAAAAAGTACACACTTGCATGCTTGAAAAAGAATAACTTACTTAAAGTTCGCAATAGTAAATTGATGAAAATCCTAATCATATTTTTCATAATTTGAAAATAGTAAATTTGTGAAATGTTCTTTTTGTATACTATCATAGAGTTTTGTACATTATTAATTAATTAAATATATTACAAAAATAGTACACATTGAACCATCTCTTGAGGAAAGAATTTAATTCAAATGTGCCCGTCCATACATCTTAGAGTTTATCGCGCTTCCAGCTAATTACGAATCTGTCTTCTCACCGCTTCGAGTAATTTGGAAGTTTGTTGAGATTATTAGAACAATATCGGTGATATGATTACCTCGAACTGCTATAAAGCTCAGAGAACCAAAGGAGCCAACTATGTCAATCCAAAATTAATAAAAAGTGGTGTACCTAGAAGCAGCGCTATAATGTCACCTAACAGCACGCTACGTTTCATTTTCATATTTTCTAAGGCGTTTACCTCATATGTGTATTTTAATCTTCATTTGAGATAATTTCAATTTCATATTTCATAATATATCTTACATTTTCGCTTCAAACATTCCAATTTCACGTGATAAAATTTTCGGACGGGACCCCTTTAATCTTCGGTATTTCTTAGAATCTATGCAAAACTTTATTATAGAAAAACCAGCAATAATAAAATAAAAATTAACAAAAGTAATTTACTTTTTTTATGAGTATTTCATCTTTTCTCATCTCGTTTATTGGTTTACGAACGGAGAATTTATCTCATCAATTTCCTAATTGGAATTTTTCGTCAATTCTTTTGAATTGTAAGATTTTATCTCAACTTTTTATTAATGACAATTAAAACGCGGTGAATATAATATTTCAAAAGATATTTTGATAAAGAACTGAGTTATTCAAAACATTAGTTATAGCAAGCTACATTCAGTAAAACCCTAAAATTTGAACATTTTTATTCTTTGCAATATATATTTTTCCAAAATTTCATCAAACTTCAGCTCTACGAGATATGCGCTCTTTTAAATGGCGGTAAAGTGACAATTATAAATTAATAAATAATGTATCACTTATGGCTACAAAGAAAACCTAAGATTATATGGAAATTATGAAGATATGATTCATTATACTCGTAATCAGTATTAATTCACAATTGAGAATCTACTGAAATGAATATTTATTGAGTTGTTAGGTGACATAAATTATTATTTGCATGCATTTTTAGATTTAAACAAAGTGTCGATAATCTATTGGGGAATATATTGAGATAAATAATTTTTAGAAATTTAACGTATATATTATAAAAAATATTTAATAATATCTATCACATGATCAAAAATGAGAGTTATGTCATTTTGATCTCATGAAAAGTTCAATGCAATTAAAAATTCTTAAACATGTTTTCCAATAGAGCCACATTTTTCAGCTTACTCTTCCAAATCATAACATCCTTAAAATAAAATAAAGTTGAAATTAATTCAAATACATTAAAATGTGAACAAGTGTCATTCATATATTGTTATCATTACTTGTTAAGAAGCTATTATATTGTTTGCAACCCAAATTATAGCTTGCGGAGCTGTATCTTTTGATAAATCACACTCGGATGGAATATTCTTATGGTATATTGCTTTGTTAACGTCAGATCGATAATTTTATGGGATTCCGTCGAAAAATAGTCTAACGTTATTTTAAACAGATTCTATAGATTAACATCTCTTATACGTTGTTTATACTACTAGTCATATGGTATATATCACTTATGCTATGAAATCATATTTACAGAGGCTATATTCCATGTACTATGAAAATGAAAGTAACAAAATTATTTTTCCATATCTGTAGTATAAATTTCTCTATCTATGTATACATTGAATTCATATTAGGGAACTATGTCGTAAATATGTATTAACCAACTGTATTTAACATTAATAGATTATTTTTATAGGCAACTATGAGTAGAGTATCTATGAATGTTCGTAAATCAATGAGAGATAATTATTGATTCATTCAGCAATTGATTGATAAATATGTAAAATTATAACTAAATATTCCTTTACCTTAATTTCTAAAACTTTATAACTATACTATTTATCGTAGAATATTGGATGAGACGCCTCGATAAGCAGTCCCTCTAAAATTATTAAGCCAACCGTCGTAACTGTCCAGTTGGCATCTGTCAATGAAACTATTGAAAATCATAAGCTATAGCTTATATTACAGAATCATAAATTTTAAACAATCATGCAAATTTAAAAGAAGATTTTCCGTTAACTTTTATTATAAATTTTGAGATTCCAAATGAATAAAAATACGTACTACCTAGCTATTGTTTGGATACAAATATTACGTAAAAATCTAAGGAAGTTACAAGACCTGCGGTCAAAAGTACATCAGGTTTTCCAAAGACATTTGGGCTCAGTGGACTACCGTGGACCCTATATAATGTTAAACTGAATTTATCAGCTGGTTAAATGGTATGTTTTTTCGCATTATGTCCATACTGTTCAACAAGCTCGATCTAAAATTTTAGTGTGACTTATAAGTTATTTGAATTTTCATAATAATGCGATGTAGAATGAATTGACCGTCGAATCGCGACGATGCGTTATTTAAAAAGTCGAAGCGAATTCTTGTGTTTTTTGTTTACATTCTGACAATCTTCTACATTAATCAAGTCGTATCTACATTAATCACGCCTAGAGTTACAACAACACAAGCAATCTGCATTCCCATCAAATCTGTACTTTTCCTCTTTGCTTATTTTTCTAAGGTATTTTTATCAATCTGGTAATTACTAGCATTTTTTAAAGTACATTCATCAACGTGATAATTAAAAATGACAGAAACCATAATATAAGTAATATCAATTAAGCCGACCTAAATATGATGTTATATTTCAAAGCACAATACTTTTTCAATAAATATAAATGCGACTAATGTAACTATTGGTTTAATGTAACTATTGTCCTTAGCATACTTGTTCAAGTAAACAGCGAAAATTAAAGATAGTAGAACTAAAAAGAAAAATATATATGGCTAATTATTAACTACAATGAATAGTGACATTTAATTGAAGTTCGCGGAGAACAAACGTGAATAATAAATAATGAATAGTCAAAACTCATTTCTAGCATGCAATTCAGTTTTCGGAAATGAGTGGAGCTGCAGTGAAAAAGTGTAAGGCTGCGAGCGCGGGCAGCAGGCGTTCCCGCGCGTTATTATTATCATAAACGCAACAATAACGAGGGGATGATCCGGCGTGTAAACTGCCGGTTCGCCGAGTCTCCCTCCAAGGATTTGCAGAGAGAGAGAGAGAGAGAGAGAGAGAGAGAGAGAGAGAGAGAGAGAGATAGAGAGAGAGAGTCCGACCGACAACGTACCCCCCTGTGCGCGCATCGTGTTATTGTTGGCCGGTGAACGGGATGCAGATATATACTACGACGGAAGCGACCCTCGATTCGTATACACATAAGCGGCTGTTTATCGCCTTCAATTACGAGCTCGATCGAGCTGGGGCCATGCGATTAGTACGCGCCATTGACGCTCTCTCTCTCGCTCTGCTTGTCTCCACTAGAAGCGTCTTATTGTCCTTCCTGACGATTATTTTCGTAAGGAATTGTGGCGCTACCGAGCTTAAACCATGCGCTATCGATGTTTGCATTCACCGAGTAATTAACGGTCTATCAGTCGTCGATTGGACGTTCATTGCTGGAGTACAGACGATGCGTACTTGGATTGGACCTTAGATGCGTCGACAATGCTTTCAGCTATCGTCTGATCGTACAACTGACTCAATCAATGTAGGGAAATTCAAAGATGCTTCGAATTGATTGGCTGCAGTAATAAAAGTTCAATTAACCGGCAGCAACGATAAAAATTAATAAACGCAGCTTGCCGGATTTCCCCCTCGCTTTTCGCTGCGCGTTTGTCGATTATGATAATTTGACGCACGTCAATATATGCGAGTATACGGTGCACTGCTCTCTTGCGAGCGGGCGGCGGCGGACAGTATATTGCTATACGAATATAAAGTCTTGGTGCCGAGAGACACGTGCCGGCACGCTCCCATTGATTTGAACACTATATGCGCAGTACATATTCATATATACGTGTGTGTGTGTGTGCGCGTGTGCGTGAGTATGTGTGTACATACGTCACGTCACGTTTTTTCTCCAATTTCGTGAGGTTTGTTAAGACTGACAAATCCTAGCTTTTTAATTGACCTGCGTTGTTTGGCCCCCATGCGACTCGCTTCAGAAAAAGGAATCGCTGCTTGACGAACTACTACGCGCCTTATCGCTTGCTTTCCCAGCGTACGTGCCTGTGCGTTTGTTTGTGCAATTATTGACAGGCTTGTTTGCATTGTCTACAGGCGAATAGTGGGATGAAAAGTATTTTTGAATATATACATAGAAATGTCTCCATTCTTACAGGCACGTTCTTCTACCGCCATTGCACTCATGTACCCTTCGATCACCTGCATCTAATTTAGATTTTTAATAGGATTGCGTTTTCACTTATTGAATGAGAGGTAGTAAAATGTATAAAATATCTTACAATAATCTAAATGCTGTATTTGAAAATCACTTGTTGCCAATTATTAAAGTGATTTGTATCGAAACTAATGGATGTAATACATTTTCCGTAGTGTTGCATTAACCGCGAATCACACCCTTTGATACGTGAAACACGAGATATGAAGGCATCAATTATGTGCTCATCAATCTTGTTCAGAGCAACGTCGACGAATAAGCAAATAGAACGTCAATTAAATCCACAGGTAGGATATATATAATTCACAGTGCATTGTGTAAGTTATTGCTATATAACTGGAATGCAAACGTCAATTATTGCACCAAACTCAATATTTGAAACATGTTCAAATTGTAAAATTGAATGTTTAAGTGTAGAAATTTCAATATTCAATTTTTAAACTGCTAAATTTCTAAATTTAAATTAATTTAATTCAATTTCTAAATTTCAATATGTTAATGCTTGAAGAGCTACTGAAATTTATACAACTTTGTATTTTTTTAATTTATCTCTACCTTATCAAAAATAAAATGTCGATAAAAAATTAAGATCGCAAAAGCAAAGTTAAAAAATCTATAAGTTCATCATTAAGCTACAAGTTAAATTTACAATTAATGTATTTAGCAGGTAAAAAAGTGAACACTGAGCGAGAATAAGCAAGGCAACAAAGTATAAAACATGGTGAAAAGCCGTTTCCACGAGTAATTTCCAATTTAACAAAATCTCGGCAATCTTCGGTGTCCTCGACGGCTCTCTCGGCGAAACAAAGCCGAATCACGGCGTCAAAGGCGGGACGCGAGAATTTCCAAAAAAACGGTAGAAGAGCAGTAGAGAGGGGATGAAAAGAAAGTAGCGAAAGACGAAAAAAAAATACACATACACATAGAGTATAGTGGCTGCACGGGAGGAGGACAGAGGTAGAAGGAAAAAGGGGAATTACAAAACGTAGCGTTCGCGGATAGGAGGCTGCAGCACATCTGGTGGCAGCGCGCCGGAGCGGACCGAGAGAGCGAGCATTGAACCAGCGAGTGCCACTCGAGAAAACAATAGCGAGTAGCAGCTCTTGTTCTCTCTCTCTCTCTCTCTCTCTCTCTCTCTCTCTCTCTCTCTCTCTTTCCCTTTCTCTGTCTATCGTCACCCTGAAATCTCCAGCCTCAGGGCTACTCTGAAAGAACCAAACGCAAAAGCGTATACGAGACGTGGGGGTCCTTGATCTGCATCCTACTGTCAAAGTTGCTAATAATTAGCAAATTACCACATTGCAAGACAACAATCAGAAATGAAAAATTAAATTCTCTTTTATAGAAAAATGAATAACTTTTTTAAAAAAATGTGAGTACATTAAAAATTACTTTCAATTTGATAATCTGGAATTAATAGTAATTTGAACTTCTTCTAAATCTTCAACAACGGCAACTGATGTTGGATCGTAAATTGAAGACACTCTAGATACTCTGTTAGGACGTCGAGGTGTTGAATTGCTAGAAACTTCTGGTTGACTCCACGGTTGAATTTCGGCCTTGCCGAAAATAATAAAGTTGAGATTTGACAGAAAGTAAATCAGTGCTGAAATGTAAAATATGGTGTGCCATTGTTTGACATTTGTCTGAAATAATTAAGAATAATATTAGTAGTTGAAAAAAAATACAAAACTTGTACACAATGATATTTGCGAGCATGAAAAAAACACACCGAATCGGTCACAATGACTCCGCAAGTCAACGGTGCCAAAATACCAAATAAATTCGCAACGCTGTTGGTAATGGACATTAATGTACCGGCAAAATCAGGACTGAGATCTATATGGTTGATTTGGAAGCCACTACTCGTTCCACTGTTGAATCCAACGGCCATAACCAGTACCAGAATAAGTAACTCTCTATCATGAGTTTTTATTAAACATAAGATAGTCATTGCTAAAGCTGGCACCCAAAGTCCTATTGTATTACTTATTTTGCGGACATGCTGTACGGTGGCACCTTTCTTTAATGCAAAATCGGATAACCAACTGATTGGAAATCCTAAAATCCACATGGCTAAATAAGGTAGTGCTGATATCGCACCACTCTAACAGATAATATCAATGTAAAGAGATATTTATTTTAATAATATGATGATTTGATTTTGAAAAGCATACTCTTTGAACGTCGAAACCAAGTATTGATTTCATGTAAGTAGGCATTTCTGTGAGCATTGTATAAAACCCCCAATTATTTCCACAGTGAACAATCATCAAAGACCATATTGGCACCGATGTAAGTATAGCCATCCATGGAACTTTCCGTTTCTACAACAAGAACAAATCAATTAATTTTTGTACACTAACAAATATTTTTTTTAATTTTCGTATCACATACGAATTTTTCAAAATCGATTCTTAAGTACGAAAGCAACAGCGTCGTCGATTATAAAATTAAATATAAAATATGTTAAATCGCCTTATTTAATGTAAGCAACTCTGATTGTCAACATTTTCTATACAATGGAAATATCTAGCTTTGTATTCAGGTAATTACGCAAGAATTCTTTAGATAACGAAATAAAATATCATGCAGAAATGAAGAAACGCGAGTAAATTTAATTGTTAAGCTTAATGAAAAAACATGGAAAAAATATATGAAAAGTTCAATAATAGTTCTGTACATATAAAGCATGATACTTCGGAGTCCGTATTTTTATCCAATTTTCCAAGACAGTCATCAATGTAATGCTTTTCTTTAGGGCAGATTGTCGGGTGCTCAGATGGCGTATCAACTCCCATAAAGAAAAACAAAATGCTCCAAGCCATGCCAGTTGCACCGATTATATAAAAGATACTTGGCCAACCTAAACGTGAGACTGATAATAAACCTGACAGTGGCATTGTTACTACAGTACCGAATGTCCCAGCATTCATAACAAAAGATCCTAAAACAAAAAATGAGTTATTTCAAGTCGCATAAGTTTTTATAAAAGCTACGAACCTAAGCGAGCTCTTTCAGCCGGGGGGACCCAATGTGCAACTAATGTTTGTACACATGGAAACAAACAGCCTTGCGAAAGACCCGTTGCAACTCGACAACATATCACGGCAGTCCAATCGTATCGCACAGCTAATATTGGTATCAACAAGTTCACAAAAGAGCAGATAAAAACACCGCATGAGAGTAGTTTTTGGGCTCCACGCGTGTTGGCGATATAGCCGCTGGGCACTTGTGTTATAATGTAGCCCCAAAAGAATGAGCTCAAAATTATCGAGCTAGTTTTGGTATCCCAATTGAATTCCTTGTGATTATGTTATTATCATATTATTTTCATTAACATTAATTTTATTCTAGAGTGGAAATATCAGAATATATTTATAATTTTTTAGAAATACATAAGAGCTTCAAAAATTAATTACGAGGGAATGTTTGATCTTGTGTTGTTTCCAAAATATTCTATAAAAAACATTAAATAATTTTTTTTTCACGTCTCACCTTGTTTGCCCTATATATTGTGGCTTTTATTAGTAATGCAAGGTTAATTAATAAACGAGTTTTATACATAAACTACTGATCACAAGTCTACTGAATTAAAAAATTTATCGAATAGCGTCAAAAGAAAAAAGAAGCAGATTTTAGTATAATTCGATAAATAAATACATAAAATATATACATACTGGAAAGTCGGGATTAGCTGATTTAGCGTCGGTCATAGCAACGATAGTAACGGACATAGAGACTCTTACCGCATACGCGATTGCGATACCCAAGAACACGAGGAATATCTGCACGTGTCGCGTGCCCAAGCTTTCTGGGGCATACGTGTAACTCTGCAGCAGCGGACTGTTCTCTCGCGACATTGTTCTCACATTGAAGCTGCGTGATGTTCACGCGACATTTTCGACCCTCTTGTTCTCTTTCTCTAGACACAAGGTTTATCGTGCAACGTCAGATAACCACGGCTTAATCGCTAGTTTGTTTTTAATTTCTCGATATTCCTACAACGATACCGGATCCTTGCTTTTTTCTTCTACGAAAAAACACACATATCGCTCTGGCGTGACTGAGTTTATTGACTGTCTTGAAATTAAATGAAAATGATGCCACACATTAAAAAAAAGCTGAAATTATGTACAATAAGGTTACGAAAATATCTTTATTTCAAAAATAAAACTGACCATGTATAAAAGTTAAAATATGAAGCGCATCTCTTCACAAAAATAAATAATGATTATATACCTAATGAACATTAAAAACAATGGACAAAGAGTTTGTAACAAGGCATATTAGGCCTAACCCAGAATCCAAAAGATACATCCTCTCGCATGGTTATCCAGGTGTGATTGTTAAGTTGGAACATGTAGAAGTCATTACGCGGCACGTAAACCGAATCTGCAGTTTGGGAGTTGCTCACGACTAAGCCAGTGCTGTAGCCTATCTTGCGACATGCGGCTTGCGCTTCGGTTTGTGACTTTGTGGGTTCGGGTAGACAAAGTGACTGCCACACACCGTAAGATCTTCGCTGGAGTTCGCCTCTTCCATTTCTATAAATTGGAAAAAGAAAATAAGTATTAATAGACAAGATATTCATTTTCACAACTTCAATAACCACGCTCACGGTTCAAATCTTGCTGATTTGATAGTGGTACAGGCATGTTCAGTCTCGTCTTCTCCTTGTGGGCAATCGGAATGACCGTCACAAACTACATCAGGCGAGACACACGCTACGGTACCATTGTAAGCACTCCTAGAAAGTATTAGATATTTCAAAAATATATCGAAGCATGTATCATTTCAAAACCAATTCATTTTCCAAAGAAAAACAAACGAACTTTTCGCATTTGAAACTATTATCTTTGCAATAGCAATGTCGGTAGTCTTCGTCAGACTTGTCCAAACAATGTCGACGATTGTCACACACCAATTTAGGCCTTGTTAATTTCAAGTATTCCGCACAAGTGCAAGTTGCTGGCTCATCGGATCCATCTGCACAGTCAATCTTGCTGTCGCAGAATTTCTCTTTTGAAACACACTTGCCATTTCCACAACGAAGCTCAGCTTGGGTACATTCTGGAATGGGCAATCTTATTTATAAAAAGAATTAACGAAAGATTTTTCCAAGCCACGAACTTACTGCATTCAAAAATATTGTCTTCGCATTTTCTACTGTATTCAGAACAAGTATTGTGATCTTCATCGGCTCCATCTCTGCAATCACGAATCCCATCGCAGACGTGATTCCATGGTATGCACTGACCAAAAGCGCATCTGATGCCGTTGCATTCCATTTCGACTGTGTTTGAATTCTGTTCGTCTGAAAAAAAATGTGCATTAATATGTGTAATGTTTTACTACTTAAATATTACATTGTGGATTCAATTGTCATTTACCGATGGCCTCAGACAGGTGAGCATGGATATAATCTATGCTATTCAGAGTTTGTTTATTGTTGAATCCACAATTCTCATCCATATCCTGAAAAACAGCAGTAGGATACCAGCCACCGTTTCCACTCAAGCATACGATATTTCCACTCCAATTCACTGTCTCGTTGATTTTCTGTTTGCAGGACAGCAAATAATATAATTAATTTAGACTGCATTAAGTAATCAATTTTTCAAATGATAACTTACAGAACACGATACATCGTTGTAATCGGTATAACAGCGGTGACATTTAGGACAATTGTCGACTAGCGCCTGGAGGAATTTCATTTTTCTTTGGCCACGGTCAGTGACTCCGAGTGCCACGCAGCTATCGTTCGTCGATGCTGGAAAAATTCTGCGGAATCAAACACATTTTCCATTAAAACTTAGCTTTTTTAAAAATAATATCATTATAATGTAAAATTATACCTCTTTTCTAAGTAAATTGGCTGCACGTAGCGCGTCATGTTTATATCGTTCTTCAAACGGAATAACGACGCATCGGAATTCTTAATAGGTTTAACGTCCACTATTTGAGATATCTGCTGGTAAGGACCACTATAAGGCATATCTGGACAAGCTACTCCAAACACAGCTGTGGTGTAATTTTTACGCAAGCTGCAGTAAAGCCGCAATGTTAATTTGTCAAAAGCGTAAAATTAATATAATAAATATATAAATCTCACTCGATATCCTCGGCGCATTTTGAACTGGCTAGAAGTAGATCGTTTTCCAAAAGTACAGCTGGACACTGATACTTTCCGTCAACAAAGACAGAGCCTTCCCAGGGCCAGAGGTAACTGCGCTCGTCAGTTTCTGGATTCCTCTTAAGATGTACGTTCACCTTACTATCGAGAATAGGCTTGCAGCGGATATAGAGGCCATAACAAGTATTATTGTCTCCTTTTGACATGGGTGTGAATGCCGGGGGATATTCGTAGGTGATGGGAAAATTTTTTGTCGACGACCTTTCTTCTAATTTTGACTTTTGCACAATCACCTCGTTGACGGTATCTAAACTTCTGCAATAGAACCAATCAACGTAATATGATTCAATCAAAGATACATTGGAAGCATTGAAAGAATCGAAAGAAGGTGCTCTCACCGGAAACCGAGATATTCGCAGACCCTTTGGGCAGCGTTCGCACGTTTGGCCTCGCTTCGATACTCAGATTTAAAGCACGAGGGTCGCCAGGCGCCTCTCTCGTAACGCGTCAGCACTCCCGCAAGGTTCAAGTGGGGTCGCTTGTCCAGATCCAGATTCACGCGTTTACCGTCCGTCAGAACAACTAGTAGATTTCGACACATCATTATTGTCCTTTCCTCTAGTGTAACGTTTAAATAACTTACAGCAATCTAACTCGTCTTCGTTGAGTTTACAGTCGTAGGCTTGATTGCAAAACTTTGCCCTTGGAATACAGCCGCCACTTCTGTGGCAGTGATACTCATCGTCACGGCAAAAGCCTGCAAGAAATTTGAGCGAATCGTTAACTGTAAACTCGTATTTATGTGCAAACAGATTGAAAAAATAGAGAAGAAATTACTGCAGTCTTCTTCGTCGGTTCCGTCATTGCAATCGACGTGACCATCGCATACTGATGTTGGACGTTGCAGCATCAAATAATCTTTGCAGGTGCAACCTTCTTCATCCGATGCGTCCTCGCAGTCGAATACGCCATCACAGTGTCTATCCATTGACACTGTCTGTATGATTCTGAGAAAAAAAAATAAACCGTTCACAAGAATACAAAAGCTTGAAAATAAATTCCTAGAATGTATATACTGACCTCTTGCATTTGAAATGTTTCGGCAGTTCAGGAACAATCATTTTAGGAGTCGTCGTTTCAATATCATTGCGATCAGTGACCGTGTCAATAATCGGATTCATCATAGTCGTCGCTATGTAAGTGGTGATGGTTTTCGTCATATCCTCAACATTTATTAGTCTATTTTCGTATTGTTTGTCGACGAGGAAACGCGAATAATAAGTGTCCTCTTGGATTGGACAGCCTATTTCGTCCTCTGCACCAAGGCAATCTACTTTACCGTCACAGCGCTGATTATAGGGTATGCACTTTCTATAAGGTGCGGAACATATGAAACCATTGCACACTGCAAAGAGATAAGCATTAAAAATTAAATTAATTACACATATAGTCGTTGGTTTTAATGAAAAATGTACCTTCTAAAGAAACCTTCTCATTCGAATCGTCATAAATACTTTTGACAGTTGTTCTTGTATTTACTTGTTTTTCACTGATAACATTCTCCTTAGACTTTGACTTGTCATCGCTATATCTCGATAAAAATGAATTTTGAAAGCTACTAGTCGTTGGCATCGGAGGGAAAGCTGGCTGTTGCGGTATATTAGGTGCTTGGATATAAGTACAGTAGTAAGGCGCATTCCGTAGTGGCGCTTGATTATTCATTGAAAACTGTTGCTGTGAGAACAGTGGTCCACCTTGCACTGGATTAGAATGAAGGAAGTGTGCTGGCAGATTACTATGGAAAATGGGAGGCACGATTGGCTGACCGGTGGGGAAGAATTTTATTGATTGTCCTTGGTTCGTACCTGTCAAACGACTGGTTTTTAGTCAAATAATAAACTGAGAGTAAAGAAATTTATATTATGACATTTAAAACATTGAACTCAAGGCTAATGAAGAAAAAGCGTGAAGCCATGGTCAAGAAAGTTTGCTCGAAAGATAGGTACACTACCAGTATTAGTGATCTGATTTCTATAGGAAGCGTCTTATAGCACAACAGTGTCGTTTATCGGAGCATACACGTGGGTGCTGAATACGTAACCGTATACTCTAAGGAGATAGCATTACCTTGAGGCAGGAACTGCGGTGTGAAGAAGGGCTGCTGCTGCTGCGGGGTGCCGGATGGGGGATTGTTGTAAAAGCAGATGGGGATGAACGATGGGTTGTTAGCCTGTGGTGTGATTTGAATCTGCTGGCTGTACTTGGTCGTCTCGGCAGTCGGCAAAATGAACGGTTGAAGAGCGGGTGGAATATTCGGGTTGTTGTTATTGATACCCTCGGGATAATTCAGTTTGTCGCCTGGTGACCCGAATGGATTTTGTTGGTTGTAGATCATGGTCGTGTCGGCTGTCGGCATTACCAACGGTGTCGCGCCACCCATGTTGCGCGTCACATGAGACTCGCCTTCTGTAAACCGAGCCTTACATCAAAGTGTGTTCTCTACTCCTCTTTGCTGATTCGCCTAAATTTTTATTAATTAAATCTTTTCTTAACTGGACACCCTGTTCGTATTATTCAGATTGCCGAGTGGACATTGATACATATACATAAATGTTTACTATATTAAATAATATTTATTACACGAAAATAAATCTTTACCTTGATCTTTTTCGACAATCGTTGTATTGTGAAGAATTTCAGTGATTTTAGCGCCACCTGACACTTTTGAACTGTTAGTCACTGATTCCATGACCTGTTTTGAAATACCCCTTTCGGTTCTTTCGTCACCTTTGTACAGCTCCTCTTTGCTATTAATTTGTTCCTCTCCATCGTCCTCAGACTGGTATTGATTATCGAAATAAGGTAGTACATCGCTAATATGTCTCTGATTGTAGTAGTTTGCCACGTCTTCCTGTTTGTGCTCGATTATATTTTTGCACTTCAGGCAGTCGAAAATTTTTTGATAATTAATATCCCGTGGATCATTTGCGCTCAGAATATTTTGTGTAATGAGTTTATTCTTTATTTCCTCCAACGAATTGACCATCGAATGTGTCATTTCTTTAACAGCTGACAAAAAACAATACTTTAAAATGCTCATTTTATGCAAATAATTTCAATAACAGAACTATCTTAATTATTATTAAATCAGCCATTTACAAGTATACAATACTGATTATGCTACACACCTTTTAAAATGCTTTGGCATTCCGCCTGTCGAGATGAGCAATCTTTGGGATAGTTAGCTTGACGCTTCTTACGTGTCATGGCATCTACTTCATCTTGAAGAAAAGGTATATTTGGGTTATATACATCCTTAGCAGATGCCATTTGAATGACCGCTGCTTTCGTTGCTGGATCGACGTCTAGCGAAACCCATGACTTATATGGAAATCCTCCTTTCATTTCTTTCATCTGTATCGACTCAGAATAGCTATCTGTGAAACAGTGTAATATCAATTAGTGAATATCATATTTTTAAATAATTTTTCATTATAACTGAGTAGATGTTTCTGTTACCTTGTTGGATATTGAAATAAATTACAATCATGATGAAACATCCTACCAACAAAGTTGAAAATAGTACTGAAAAGAAACCAATTCTGTATTGGATAATGAAGTTTAAAATATGATTTTTGTTGTTTTCATCACTGGCATCTTCTTGAGTTCTCACTGAAAAAATATTTTATTTTTACTGTAATCAGCCGCGAACTGAGTATTAATAGTACGATTTTCTTTAAATATTTACCGTATGGAACATTTGTTGAACAGTGTTTTTTACTGCTTATTTTGAAATCCTAAATGTTTACAGTATATATATATTTTAATTTAGAATATATTGTTAAAATATTCTATATAATGAAATATTAACTAACCATTTTTACTAAAAGAGTACAGAGAATTTATAAAAAAATCTCCAACTACCACGGAGATCAATGTAGTACCACTCACATTCGTGTTCTGATTATTTCTGAGCCAAGAATCGTCGCGGTGGACGAGTTAGACGATGCCACGATTGTTAAAAGTGCAATCGTAAGCAGGTGCAAGCAATACTGGCGATTTCGTCATCACTTGCTCTTTTTTCAGTGTAGCTTTCATTTGACATCAATTAGTGGTCAATACAATTACGCATGCGAATCAATTTTTATGATTGTTAGCATTTTCGACGATGCGTTTAAAATCGTTGGAATTTATTGCGCTAACAACCTACTTTTTAATAATAAATCAATAAAACTCATTATTCTGAGATTTCAAATGTTAAAAAGTTGTGCTTTTTACGCTTTAAAGACGTTTCCATGATTCCCCACCAAATTTGTTTAAAATATTTTTCAAAACACATTTTTACTTGAAAAAATTATTTAATTTAAATTCGTTTTATCATTGCTATCATCTTTACAAATGTAATATATTGTAATATATATTACAGTAAATGTTTGCTAAACAGTGAAGGATTATAATAGTGCGTAATGGATGCAATTACTCTACCGAACATTCATTCAATAACTTCGTATTCGAGTCCAATGCAATAATTGCAATGTCAGAAGTTTTTCAAAGAATGAATGAAAATATGTCATTCAAACAGAAATGTTTCATTATTCATTGTAACCAATCATAAATCGATTTAAAGTTATTATTCGAATACGGCATTATTCGTCCATAGAGTCAACAAATATTATAAATTGCAAAATAAAATGTTGCAGTAAAAATATTAACTTTGTCATATTACAAACAATTTTGGAATTGACTATCTGTCCAGATTATTTGTCGATGAAATTGTTTTAGTTAATAAGTATAAATAATAGATTTTTGTCATATGCGATGCTGCAGTGTTTGATCTTTTATGGTAACAGTATGTGTATTATTAAAAAATGCTAATTAAATTAATTACTTAACGTTTAATCGCAACAACATTTTAAACGATAGTTTAATCGAGGGTCGCGACCGCGATTCCTGCGGCATAAATGCGGATGCACGATTTGTTTTTGTTTAATTCCCACTAATATTATTTTTCACCGTCTTATTTATAAGATGGTTCTATCTTTTTTCTTTTTAATCATAAATTTTTTTCAATAGGTTCTATTGTGTATGTGCGCGAAAACGTATCTACATTGCATTTAGTGATAGCCAACCACTTTTTCAGAAAACAAATAGCCAGCAAAAATTATTACTTAAAATTAGCCGGTTGAAGATTTATGCATATAAATTGACATGATTGAAAGTTAATTTGAAGATAAGAATGATAGATATCCAAAATTGATATGAATTATCGGTGATCAGTATTTTAGCATGCAAATAACTACTTATCAAGTTAGTGCCATTATTTTCATTGTATTATTACTTTCAAAACTTCATGAACATTATAATTATTATAATTTAAATAATTTATTTAACATATAAAAGCTATTTGATACTAGTATTCAGCATTCGTGCTATTTTTAGATAGATTCCGCCATTTCTTTCAAAAAGTTATAAACAATATAGTTGTGATAAGTTATTTAATTATAAGAGTAATAAATATATTATAACTATATATTTTTGTAATGATACTGGCTACTATATTTGCTATAGAGTATATTTACAATTCGATAATTTATGTAAAGCATCTAAAAGTAATTTATATTACCGTTTTTAATTGAATATTATTACTTTTAAAAGTTTAGAAACCATTTAAATACAATGTCTAAATAAAATTAATCAAAATAGTTATTTAAAAATAATCGCAAATATTAATATTATAAGTGAAATATAAATTTGTTTTCAATTTTTAAGACATTTTTCAAATCGTTAGAAAACCATTAAAAAGCATTCACGTAACTTTTTACTTTGTTAAAAGTTTCTTTAATAGATATTAACAATAAGTACATTATTTTTAATGAATTTCAATTAACGTAAAAAATCCTGAATCAATTACTGCAGCTTGAAAATAATATTAAAGTTGCAAGACAATAATTGGCTTGATTTAGCCTACCCGCATAGGAAGAGTCTTGGTTTTCGCGGAAAGAAAGAATAGAAGAAACGAGTAAGAGTACTTTCAAGCCGTGACTTCCGATAGCCCGCATCCTCTGCACAAACATGCGTTTTCGTCGTTCTCCTTCATCAAGGTAGAAGCATCCATTATCTCCTTTCTTTGACTAAAGTTCAGTGCGAGCCAAATCTCGTCTGGATAGTAGAATAACGTTTTTGCAAAATGTCTTTTCGCGACTCGCGTGTACACACTCACGATTCGTAACGACTGTGAACGTTTTTGCAACGCATACACATTCCAAATTAGCGCTATGATGAAAGAATGTCACAGATGGAAGGTGTCTTTAGAGCTGGTTAATTCGAACGAGACTCAAAAGCTTTAACAGGCCTGGTATGTATCAGAATAGGACTTGCATTGAGCTGTACATTGTCGAGATATAGAGCAACAATTAAAAAATCATGAAGCAGAAAACGTATAGGTATATGGGACGGCCACGCGCGTGCTCCACAATAGTAGCTTTTGATCGTAACGGGTCGCAGCGAGATAGCATCGGATCGGCAATCGAGGCGAAGTGTACGGGGCGACGAAACAAAAGCGTGCACGGTGCGCGGGGGCTAAAAAATTAATTGGACTTAGCGCGTAAGGGAAAAGTACGCTGATGGGGGGGGAGAGTCTTAAGTGAATGCGGTTTGGTGGCTGATTGAGCGACGAGCGCGCGCGCACGTTATCTCGGTCAGCGTGGCCCGCGATCGCCGCGAGGAAATAAAGCGCGCCTCTATAGCTTCGATAAGCATCTACCCCTCGCACGACTTCTTTCAGAACACTCTCGCCACTCTACTCTACTCAGCTTCTTTCCTCGCTCTTCCCATGATGTTTCGTGTCTTCAAACGCCTTCGTCAGGCATTCAGGCAATTCTGAAATTCATTCGATGATTATGATTCATTGAAAAATCGGTTGTCTCTCGAAAGTTCCTATAATCAGCGCGACGCGATGAACAACTGTAGATACCCAATAGCGTAGGCTGAATTGGCCACGTAGCCGTGATACAATTACGACGATAGCTCGCTGAGGCTGTATGACGCTTTGGCCTGGCGGGACAATGAAACAAGCGCACTTTTGGTATAGCTAGGCATTCGCGGAAGGAAGCGAGCAAAAGCACGCGAGTGAGAAAGAGAACGAAGGCGAAATTCGTGATCCGTTGGCTGGTTGAGTCGTAGAGTGCTCTCTCGCCCCTCCGAGAGCCCCTGAAGACGCGGAGGAGGGCTCTCGACGACCGTCCAGGTGTGTATGTGTGTGTGTGTGTGTATGTGCGCGCGCGCACACACACAAACACACACGAATACCTTCCGATCGTTAGCTCTTTTTAGCATATGCTAATGCGACCCCCTTAATCGGCCGTCTCGCCTCCTCATCTCGCATTATGCGTAGCTGGAGTGCGCCGCCGCAAAAAATGGATGCTGCTACTCGCAAGTATGTTAATGTCGAATAGCCAAGTGCACATGAGCTCGCGACGCAAGCGACTGAGGGACTTGCAATCAGTACTCCGCTTCGTGCGCCCCCATGTATATACATGCATGTATATAGCATACACTTGAACTCGATCGTCTCGATCTTATCTGGGTACTTATTTCCTACTCGTTCGCGCCCCGACCTCTTCCCATTCAGCTCTCTCTTTCTTTCTCTCTCTTTCTCTCTCGAAGATCTTTTCTGTTGGTTTTAGAGTGTTTATTTTGTCCCTTTTCGCAAACCTTTTATAGCTCTTTAGCTTTTCTGATCTCAATCGGATCATAATGATTTCTTCTCGCAGGTTTTAATCGACAGCTCATTTGTTTCAATATTAAAAGCTAAAGCTGAATCATTTGACAATTAAATAAATAAATAAATGATAAATAACGAGTGAACGGTGCTTTACTTTAAAATTACGGTAACTAAGATAACAACACTGACTTATGCAGCATTACGTAAAGTTTCCTCAAAAGTGAAAACTAGTAGAGGGTGTACAAGTGCACGCAAGCACCGCGAGGAACGCTGCGGCATAGCAGTAGCAAGAACCAAAAGCAGCGGCAGCGAAGAGCTCTGGCTGGGGTGGTTTTGCGGCAGCATGGCATCGAGCGAATAGCGCACCTCTCTCTTTCTCTCTCTCTCGCTCGCTCTCACTCATCCGGTGGTGCGCGCGAGCGCGAGGGTAGCGATCGAGCACTTGAGCACGGCCCCGCCGTAGAACAATGGATGTCTCTCTATCTCTCTCTCACTCTCTGCTATGCCTTATCCGCGTTCTCGCACTGCTGCTGCTGCTGCTTCATCCGGTAACGAGCTGCACGTATACTACTGTTCATGTGAGGTGTGTGTGTGTATAAGAAACTTCTTCGAGAAGCTGAGCGTCATTTCTTATATACGCACACAAAAACGTCGGGGGAGGCCCTCGCCAAGAGAGAGAAAGAGAAAGAGGCGACAGAGAGAGAGAGAGAGAGAAATGGGTTTCGCCCTCTGTTTGCGGCCTTGCAAGCACGAGCTATTATGAGATCGTGCGCGCACCCGCCTCCGCCGTCAGTACGTGGTCCGACTTCAAGTACTCCTCGTTTGAGGGCAATGCTTTTTGTGGATGAGTGATTGAAAGCCTCAAGTCTGTGAAAAGGACCTGGACTCCGAGAAGCCCTGTGTAACTTACACATTTCAACGGGTATTTAATTTCTTTTTTTTATAGATGTATTTACTACTCAACGTCGCCTTATTGCTGGCGAGACCTTAACGAGTTTTGGCCTTTTCGTTCCGTTAATTCAACGCTTGATATATCTACAGATATAGTGCGTTTGCCTTCCTATTTGCAGAATTCGATGAAGCATCGCATTCTACGTTTTTATATAAATTCAGTCGATATGTCGAACGTCAGGTGGAAAAATGCACAACCTTTTTCAGCAAATTAATTTTCTAAAATGAATAACGTGAAAAAAATAAAATCGAAAGTTTCTATATAATGTGATAAAATAGATAGAATACTGAAGTTTATTTTTTAAATAAATTATACTTAGTAGTTCAAATCAAATAAAAAAATTGCGATGTTATTCGTATTTTGGGAGGAAACAATTTTGAAAAGGAAATAAAAGCTTGTAACTCTGTAAATTGACGCGATTACAAAAGTCGATGTAGATAAGCTTGACTGTAGGAAATCGGACGTGAAACTCACACGTCACATTGGGGTACATGCCTATACATACGCATGTGAAGTCACACCTGGGTGAGCCCGCATCGTACAAGGTAAAAATCCCACCTCGGAGACGTGAGCGTCGCGAGAAATCAAAATCTCACGTCGTATTATCGCGACTTGACTTGCGCATGAGCAATGGCGAAACAAGTGAAGCGATGAATGATTGTTTCGCACGGGCGTCGAAGCCATGCACTGGGCCTTACGCAGCCACCCCCCGCTGCTCGTAAGTCACTCGCGCGCGGTGGGCATTATGCTCGCGCCTCTGCGCAGGCATTACCATTATACCGCCAGCGAAGTCATATTAGCCGCAAGCGACTGGCGCGGGCCGTGCAGGCAAGATGCTACCAAGAAAAGTGACGAGGAAGCAAGCTACAGTACTAATCCCCGCGGCACACATGGCTCACCTATTGTACCCGCTGTAAGTCACCTAACGAGCGGTCAACTCGCATCCTGACTATACTCTTACCTCCTTTTACAGCTATGTACTTCGTCTTCTTCGTACCGCGCGACGATAAATCGCTTTCAACAGCTTTTTTTTCTTCTCCTTTCTTCGCAATTGCTGCTATCGCAGTCTGAACCAGCGACGTAATCAAAAAGCCGTGATTTATTTTTCACTTCTCAATTAATTAAGGAATCGTACGCGCATGAAAAACATTCATAATTGTACGAATGACTGTACATTGAAACCATCGGTATTTTAGGCATCATTAACGGCAGACTGCGTTGACGCGTGACAGAGTGCTTCGGAATCTCCGAAGTCAGTGTGAGCCTGAAATAGGTTATTGGCATGTGGACGTGCACAGCATTGCGGCTGAAGGATGCCCGAAGTGGCAGGGACCCCCCGGACGGGTTCCCGCGCGGGGCAGCAGTGCGTGAGGCCCCCCGCAAAAATGGCGGCGGTAGATCGTGTGGGCAGTCTGTTGGAAACGCGGGACCTAGTCGTCAGGAACGGAGGATGGAAAAGTGCCTCGGCACGCAAACGCATGTGTGTGGGAACGCGGGTCGGGGGCCACTTGACGCTTGTGCGTTCTCGTGCTCGTTAAACAATACACACCAAGCTATGTACGCGCCAGCGGCCCGACGAGTACCGCCGCCGCCGCCGCTGCTGCTGCTGCTGCTATAGCACAATGCCGTCTTATGACATTTTTAAGCTCGCCAACCGTCGCCCGAGCCTAAGTGCTCGTTAGATGTCCAGCCGTATACGCGTATATATGTGCGAGCGCAACGAGAACTGCCGCTGCGTTATATTCGCTATATGTATGCGCGTAACGTCGGTTTATTGAGGCCCTTTTGTTACGAGCGCGAGACCAATGTCAAAGAGCCAACGATTTTTATAACCGACCGTTCGCCCACTTCAACGCTCATTCGCCCCACTTCTCCTTTCTTTTTATTTTTTTTCTCTTTCTTTGCCTCGACGTCGTAGCTCTAGTAACAGTAATTTCCGAACATACTTTAGCTCAAAAGTTCCAAATCTTACAAATTGCCCCGTTATAGAGACTTGGAAGAAAGAAAATTACGGTTCATTGCGAAAACTTATGGCTACGTGTAACTGCGATGAAATCACATGGGCTTGATGAATTATGAGCGCTCGTTTCCAATTTGGATCGACGAATAATACTGAGTAAATAAACCAAATGTCAAACTCGAGAGCATAATGGGATCTAATAGGCATTTCGCTATAAAAGGGGATGATTTTCGAATGGCGTGTAGATGTTACACTCTCGTCAATTTTTTATTTGTTTGTACAATGATTCGTGAGCACGTTAAGACTCTTATACTGTGTGTATACGTAGCGTTGTCGACGGAAACTTTCAAGTGCCGAAGAATGTGCCTTTGATGTTGTTATAAAGTTATGAGAACAAGAGTTGTTTGACAATGGCCTTTGTCTAATGATTTTTTATGTAGAAAGTGCGTTAAGCATCGAAAACAATTGCACTACAATATTTAATGGTATTTCAACAAATGAGAACGTCAAATATATATCATTGGCGTCGCGACAGAACAGATTAAGTCAGATTTTTATTTCGAGATATTTAAGTTTGAATACGTGCGAATACATTAAAATTGGCAAATTACTTTTGGTAATTAATTATCCATTTGAATGGTATATCCAATTTTTTTTCCAAAACATGTTTTAAGTTGATATTTTGAAGTTTGAAGCCGATTAATCTGTATATTTTGACTTGACTTCTTATGGTTTTCATAACTTAACATTTATATCAGAGTTATTTTGGCGTATTCGATATTGAATCAATAACTCATGACTAAAGATTTCAAGGTATTTTAATATTTTCTATTTTCCAACTAAATAAAAATAGGAAAATATTCACTTTCTCAATAAATCAGTTATGTTGGCAGCATTTTGAAGAGAAAAAACACTGGAACTTTTGTGTATCGCAAGTTTTCGGGATGTTTATTAAATATAATAAAGAGAGGTACTCAAACATTAGGAGCCCAGCGTTTTACTCAATTTTCATGAAAGTCACGACGGAAGCGGCTTAGGCTTTCGTCGCGACGCAACTTGAATATATTTTTTATTTTTATTTCTCATCTATTGAACAATTTTTACTTTGAACTCATTATATTTATAATAGTTATATCAAAGAAAGTATTTTGTAATAAAAAGAAAAAGCAAAGAAGTCTAGAGAAAAAGGGAATTCAATGCGTATCGGCTCAGATAGGGTGAATCGCATGAATCGAGCGACTACAATTTTCAAGGTCGAGCGTAAAGCTCGAAAAGCCCACGAACGTAGCCTATTAGTGTCGACAGCACTCGTCAAACGTCACGAGAGAGAGAGAGAGAGAGAGAGAGAGAGAGAGTGAGAGAGATGTAGCTATCGAGGAATATAGATTTCCGGAAATCGCAGTCTCGGTCAGTAGGAAGCGAGCACGGCTCCTTTCCATTCGCAGGTATACCTATATACCGCCCACCCACGCGATCTACGTACGGGAAGATGGTGGGGGAGAAAAGCTGCAGGCAAGGCGGGGACGGCGGTCTGGGCGTGGCTAGCGCAGCTTGGCATGGGCGGTAACTCCCCTCTACCAGTGGCAACGGCAGCGCACCCCTAGCGCCGAGCAAGCTGCGCGTTGCTCGCTGCGCCGTGGACAGTAAAAAGCCAAGAGTCGTGCCGGGGAGCAAAAAAGTGGCGAGACGACGCGACGCCAACTACGCCCTTGCTGCTGTCGATGTAGGTATATATAGTTGGCTACATTCGCGGCTGTGAAAAAAAAATAATACACATCGCCTAAGCGCCGTTGTTACTTTGTTTCTTTGATTTAGAGCTACTGACCGTGAATCGGTCGCGCAGCTGTGCAGTGCGAACTTTGCGCGCACATTTACTCGGAAAAATACTTCTTAATACCTCGTTTGATATATGTGCACGACGTGCACGTCGCGCGGAAATCTTCCGTGGATTCTCTTTCTCTCTGTCGTCATTTCGATTTGTCCTTGTGAAAAAGTTCATGTAAGCTGATTGTTTATCCTAGGAAATAAGTTGAATTGCGCGCGGAAGAAATGTTACAGTATTGTGCTTTAGTAACAGCCAATTGATGTTGGCTTAATTGCAATTTTCAAGGAAAGAAGCTACAAATCTGCAAGGTGCTGCTCAATTCGGCAATGGAATCGCAACAAAATACGATAATAAACTTGGCGTGCAAATGCCAGTAATATATGAAATTCGGTCTGTAATGCCTCTCGCGCACATACGATCGTCGTCATTCTCGTGCTCGTTCAAGTCAGGACCGCTAGATGCGCATCGTGCGCGCGCTTAATTTCCTCGTCTCGTGTATGCACGCGCGCACGCGGCTGTTATTCCCAAGCGGTCGCCACGGCTACGTGGCTTGCTATGGCAAGACGTAGCATTTCGGCGGGTATGTGCATGCCTCGTGCAGCACGCGCCAATTGCAAATGCCGTCGCTGCGCCGCGCACTGCTGGTGTCGAGTAGCAATATCTCGGCCAGACCGCCGACTCTCCCCGTCGGAATGCTTTGAACTCTGCCAGCCATCCCTGCTGTATAACGCTTTGTGTCCACCTGCTACCGTGCCAGCCCACAATTGTTGTCCTCCTATAGCCAAATTTTCCTAAATTATATTTCAACGCTGACATTACGTCCCACCTGGCTTTTATTGCGATTCGCCGTTATTACTATTTCTACGGCTGTTCTGCACTCCGCCGATGGCGTTCTCAGTTATTTCGCGTTTATCGCCCCGACTCCGATAGTTTTTCATCGCTTCAGACTTTCAAGTGGACTCTCGCTCGAAGCCTGCCTGGAAATCCGGAACCTAATAGCATTATATTATATCTAAAGAGCTCTGCAGTATTATATTTCCAATAAATAGATATCTATATAACTAACTATTGCACAAAAGCATTTTTTTTCAGCATTGGTTTCCTAAAATGGTAAAAACTCTATGACATTCAGGTGTAAAAATAAAAAAATCTTTAGCAATTGAGGTGTATCATTGTGAAACCAGTCACTTTAGAACATCGTCAAGATATATGCGTATTAAATTCTGCAATAACAATATAAAATAGCAGATAGTTCGACAAACAATAGTATTGTATGTTAATTATTTATCCACGGCCGTGTGTAAATGTTCGTCATATCAAAAAACGTAGCATCAATAATTTCAATTGGAGAAACAAGCCTGAAGACCAAACGAATGAATAGAGCGACGACATTTTTTAAATATTACATTAGATTCGCAAGCTTATATGGCAGCGCGTGACGCGACCCTAAATATCGAGCATTTGCCCGCGCGACTGTCGGTAAATAATTCAGAAACGTCAGAGGGCGTCAAAAGGAGTCATTGCTCGGCACGGCCTCGTGTCGACAAAAAAAAACACCCTTCGTGCGTTTTTTCGGGAGCGAAAAAATTCGGGAGCGCCAAAGCATGAATGCCGTAAATCGACGGGTTGAGCGTGCAAACAACCCTTGCCAGATCATGCATTATAAGACACTCTTAATCGCGCGAGGTATGAAGCTTCCTCCGACACAAATGTTGCCGTTCAGGGCCACGCGGAAAGCGTCGCTACACGGATAAAGAACTTTGATGGTGCCTTTCGTAAGCGATCTATCACACCGATAACATTCGGCTTTTGCACCAGAAGTGACCAGCGAGATTTCGTCAACTCGAGCTTGTCAAGACCAAAGTTAAGTGACCAAAGTTGAGTGGCTCTTCAGACTGAAGTAGAACCAAACATATGCGTTAAGTTTAATTAATTTAACAAATTTCATAGTTATTTGTCATTTGTTTGTTTTTTCAGATTCTTACGTTAATGATAACTTCTCTATTAAACAAATTTAATTATGAGTGGATCATCTCGTTACGTTACCTATTGAATATGATTTTGTACGAAAAAAATTATTTTAGCAATTGCCGTAAGTACACTATAGTTCTGGACTTGACTTATCTTCAAATGAAAAATAATCCGTGAAAACGAATGGATAAGCAGAAGCCCACGTAAGACAGTCCGATATATATTCAAAGCAGCCAGCCAGCATAGCGGTTACATCAAGAATCGAGAACAGGCAAAAGAAATGGATGCGGTTCGACGACATTAGCATTTGAGTGCGCAAGACTGTTTCGCACTCAACTCGAAGGCAGCTCTCGGAGAAGACTCTTGAGGCAAGGCACTCGGTTTCGTCGTCGTCTTAGATAGTCGTCCCAAAACAACCCCATGATTTCCAGCTTCCACTATTCATGAGGCCGAGAGAGCAAGGGGTTCGTTTTCTTGTCTTGCCGCCCTCGCATGAATTTACAATCTCAACGATACGCAGATTGATGCATCATAGGTTGGCTTTGACGCGACGACGCTCTGATTTTCATTCTTGAAAATATCTTCATCTATGCTACGTCACCGCGTATAGTGAAAAAATTAGTAACCATTCTCCATGTACTGTTTGAAATTTCAAATAAATAAAATTTGAACTGAGTATTGTTGGCATGGTGCAACGATTATTTTAAATAGCGACGTTTATTTGATTTTTAATCCTCAATATTTTGAATTTTGCAATGATAATTATGAAATCCAAGGAATAATGAACAACTTGATTTTCATATCGATAATTTAATTTAATTTTTATAACCATTATCAATGAAAATAAACCAAAATAGCGCAACACAATGTTATTTCTAGAAAGCTGGAAAAATGAAAAAAAAAAGAAAAAAGAAAGATTAATAGCCAAGCTAACACAGGAGTTTGGATGTTATAACTGTGCAGAAAACGCTTCCCACAGTCCATTAAAGAGCAGCATAATCGCGTGAAATCGCAATGACAAATAGAGAAACGGAGGCGTGTATGTGTGCGGGCATAAACAGAGTTTACGAGGGACCCTCGTCTGCGTCTCGTGTATATGTGTGTGTGCCACGTGCTGCTGTCAGTGGCATATTATATTATATAGGAATGACACAGACCGAATAGGTGTGCAGATTACATGCATAAAAGCGAGCCGCTCTCTACACTATTGCCGGGCGACCTTTACGCTCGACGGTTAATAAATATGATAATCGCCCGCGCGCGCGACCGGCTAAGGGGTCTCGCTTGGATATATTACATCAAGCCTACTGAATTAAAAATAATAATGTTACGTGATTCGAGTATTTCAAATTGCAATTATTTGCCAAGCTCCAAATCATTCTGTTTGAATCACTACGAATTTCAGAAAAGTAGGTCAACGACTTTTTATTATTCTCGGTATGTAAAGACGTTTCTTTCGTGAGCCACTTGCAGTTTCAACTGCAGTTTCGAAAGTTTTTGCCAAACGTCAACCAATAGAGAATTACATTTTTTTACATTCATTAAGTGATCATCAGGCCAATTAGACATATTTTTATTGAATATCACTCGAAAATATCGAACCAAGATATCATTATAAAAAATTCGTGACGGAATTATTCTTCATTCGATTCGAAATTTATGTTAATTGCAGAAGAAAAAGAACAGCTTGAAGAACAATGTCACCGATCTACAGGCATAGAGAGAAGAAATCAGAGGCGAGCTTGAAAATCGCAGTGAATAGGGAGTATAAGGATGATCTGCAGTAGCGAAAAAGCAGGGCAATCAATTTTTCAATTACCGCGCGCGACACTCACAATGCGCGATTCGTAATGGTGCGAAGGGCAACGGCGAAATATAGTCGAGGGTCGTGTGGCGCTAGAATGGCGGGGGGAGGGGGGGGGGCAGCAAACGATATAGCGCCTGGCGATGACATATCGCCAGCACCACTCTCTGCGGCTATTTGGTCACTCTCACTCTCGTCTTTCGCCGTTGTCTGTGCGTATATAGAGTGTCTGCGTGGAATCTGTTATTCGTAAGCGCGAACTCGACCCCTTCGCACATCGTTCCCGTCGACGTTCTCGCGGCGTTTTGCCTTGTCTCGGGGCCGCGTCACGGACATTTCTTATTTTCTTGCCGTCGTCTTCCGCTGCCCCCACCGACACGGTCTTTTCCATCGAGCGACGCGCGCCCCCACGGGAACGACTATCACCGACTAAGCGAGCGTTCTCCACTGTCGACAGCCGCGCGTGAAATGCAATGGGAGCTGTCAAACGGGCATCAAACGAAACTGGCTGGAGCGAGCGATCGCCGGTAGCAATTAAAAGGTCGCGACTCAGCTTGCCGGAATAATCCGCGCAGCTTCCGTGATATATTAACGAGCCGCTTACGACCCTACTCTGCGCGCCGGCTAATATGACGGTGCGCGCGCGCTGCACGAGCCGGCTCTGGGATATCGGCTTACCTTAATAAGCTATGGTCGCGATGGGGGTGCGTTACCATGGCCGGCTCCCTTGATGAAACATTCTCTCGACGCTCGCAAGTGCGCACGAGACATTAGCCGATCTGATTGCTGCGCGGGCTTTACCTTCGAATTTCACGGAGCCACGCGTCCCTCGTAGTCTATAGTCTTGATTCGCATTCTCCAACAGATTTGGCCGGGCTGTCGTCGGCTGGAAAGAACGAGGACGCGTGCAGGCGAAATAAAGTCAGCTGCGATTTCGCATAGTAATAAGTGTCGTCGGTTTATTAATATCTCTTTCCATTATTTACAAAACTTTGATAATAATCTCTAATTCCTCGTACGAGACTTGGTCTCTCTCGGCGTCACACGCACGCACACACATTTCCTACTCACTATATAAACCCTCGATCGCGCGCGTACAATTTTTCTTCTGTTAATAATCGTTACACACCTAATGCATCTAGAAATTGAAAGCTAGTGCCTCCCCCCCTCTCTAACACTTCCAATCTGGACTCTCTCCCTATATATATATATAGTGCTACTAATACCTGGTTCACTCGTACAGCGGTTCCTTTCCTACGTAGTCTTATGTACACGTATCAACTGTGACTCTTGTATCACAGCGCAAACCTTGGCGTATAATAATAGCTATACGAAAAAGCCCAATTGTCTTTGTCTGCCCTTGCACATTGGAGTTACAACTCGTGATTTCTGACGTAACACGTATATCTTTACATTTTTTGTCATGGCAATACTATTTCCGGATAGACGAGTAAAAACATTGATTTTTTGTGATACAGCTATAATTCTTGGAGAGATTTCTTATTTCTTGCTGTTAAATGTAATCCTGATACAATTGGCTCTCGTCTATCGAGAAAAGGTATTTTACACAATAAACTTGAATAATAAACAATCAGTGATGGCCAACCGCTTTTTAGTTTTTACAACATACAACTTCGTTGCATCGACACACACACGCGCACGCACACACGCACATACGTCTATGTATACAATATATAATTTGCGAAAACCGAACGAGAAACGATTCGATAGCGCAAGAACGTTTTTTGGGCGCGATCCGCAAAAGGACGGCACAAAGCTCGGATTCGCTCGCTGGACAATTGTACACTTGCTTTTCATGGTATGTACATCGCGCTCGCCGCTCGCGGAAAGAGCGATGTGTATAAGCGGCCGACATCGCTACGTGCCCCGCGCTGCAGTGTCTTAGGGACTTTGCCGCGCTCTCTGCTAAACCTCGCGCACACGCCCGGGTATTCTCGCAAAGGAGCGCGCGATCGCGGGAGAAAGTCGAGTGGACGATATGCGTTGCGCGCGTTTCCCTTAAATTACCATGCACCCAAACGCACACGCGCGCGCACATATTTATACGCATATCCCAATTCGAGCGCACACATTTATTTCAATGTTGTCGGCTTTTTCACTTTTTTTTATCTATTTCTCGCCGCGCACGGGGGAATGAAAATTCGTAATTGTTTTTCGCGACTTTCAAGTATCGCGCGCGCGGATTATATCGACGCACCGCACTCCATTTTTTACCTTTATTTTTTTGGCGATTTTCACTGACCGATACTCGATTTTCGATGCCTACGCATCTCGCTCATTGAGTTTCAATTTTTCGAGTGGGATTTCCATATCGTCATCGCGTGCCTTTTGGTAACTATTCTTTCTTCCGTACTTCACGTGAAAAGGAAATTGAACAATTGCATTTTACACTTTGATTGCTTTATTATTTCAAACTTTGACACGGTAAACTGATGATTTTTAGGAGATTCACGATTTATAAAAGTGAAAAACGCCGATCACTTTTCAATTACTGGTAATTTGTATTTGTTGTATTCAACCTAGATTGTAATATCTATTATTTTGCAATGAATTCTTGTTTGTGCAGCTCGCGCGCGGGAACATATTGTTGAAAGTATTTGTAAGCGTGCAAAAATATTCCATACTGAAACTTTGGCGATCAGAGTCGGCTCAGACAACAACATTTGTACGAAAAAGCAAAGAGAGCAATCGAAGTGATGGTTCCGTGGATGGCAAGTCGCGTGGCGCTCTCGCAACTTTCGAGACATACGAATAATCGGAAAAGTGACGGGCGAAACGGCAAGGCAACAACGACGGTCAAAGCTACACGTAGCGAGCAGACCGCGCGCAAGCGGACACTCGAGCAGTGGCGCAGGTCCTCTTGATCTCACCGGCAGCCGGCGCGTATCACAGTCTTTCGTCCTGCCAACGCAAGCGAGGGGCGCGAGGAGCGGGCCACTCACGGACTGTCGTCGGGGATGGAGTACCAGGGGTCCGCGGCGGCGAGGGCCCAGGGCCCGACCGCGGCCGCCGCGCCGCCCTGGCCGGCGGCCGAGGCGTAGGCCGCAGCGGCGGCGGCCGCGGCCGCGGCGGCGCCCGCCGCGGAGGGCGCGCACTACCAGGCCCGGCCCTGCAGTGGCAGGTAGGCGCCGCACTGGGCCTGCTGCTGCTGCTGCTGCTGCTGCATGGCCGCCTGCACCTGCTGATTGGTGGCCGCGGCCGAGCGCGAGTACGAGCAGTGCTGCAGGCCCTGGCCGCCGGACATCACGTGCGACATGGAGTGGTGGGCCAGGCCGCCGGCACCGTGGTGGCCCGCGTGCGGGTTACCCGCGCCGGCCATGTGCGGCGCCGGGCTGGCTAGCGCGGCCGACGGTCCTCCGCGGGCGCCCTCGCTGCCGCCGCCGGCGCCCGCCCCGCCGGCGCCTCCGCCGCTGCCGCAGGGCTTACCGTCCTTCACCAGCACTGGCACCGCCACTCGTCGCGGCGAGCTCGCGCTCTGAAACACACGCGTCAGTCGTTCGTCAGCTCGTGGTTGCAGCCGGTGCAGCTTGGCCGGCCGTCAGTGCGCACGGTCGCCAAGCAAACAGAGGCTAGGCAGCGCGCACGACACTTCACGATTATTCAAAGGAGAATATATACAGACGGCTACCGCATATTAGCTTCTACAATTTGTCAAGAGAGTTCCGACGGCTACTCGTGTAAAGTCGAAGGATCGACTGCTGTTGCAGTTGCGGGTATCCCTCGCGTTTCCCGTGTCGGCACGGAAGTCCCGTAGTTTTGAAAATTCATAAATAAACGTGAAATGAGCAGGCGCGGAAATAGCCGTGCAGCGCAGCCCCGTGACTCGTGATTTATTCTCCATCGTGCGCGGCACGTAGACGCGCGCGGGCTCTATGATAATTTCGAGCGCTCATGCGCCGGAGCAGAGACGGGAAAAAAGATGCCGAGCGAGTGAACGAACGGGCCAAGTAGTGAGCGCACGCGCGTAGGTTATAACAGAGAGCGATAGGTATGCCAAACAGAAGCTACCTGCCGGCGCATGACGATGGCGACGACGACGACGAGCACTCAGCTGTATCAACAGCCAGTACACGACATTCCTCTTGGGGGAGACGCGGACGAGCGAACGAGAGAGCTGCAGCTCGCGGAGAGAGGAAAAAACGTCCGACCAAAGAGACACCGCAACCTCAAGGCTTTTTGCGAAATTCACGAGTGAAAGTTGGCGCTCGAGTGTCGCGTCAATTTTGTTTTTCAAACTTTTCGACTGGAATAATTTACAACCGACGTTTCGGGTGCATTGCAGCCTGCACACTTGACATTTTATATTTCGCGAACGTAATATTCCCAACTTTTCGGGTCCAATATGTGAAATATATACATGATGAGAGAATATGGCAAAGATCAAACGTATACAATCACCCCGGATTAGTTCACATGAAACGCAGATGAAATGTCATGTATAGCTGTTGAGGCCAAAGGCTCTGATGCAGCTCGCGCGCGCGGGCGCGTGCAGGAAGGAAATAAGCTGCACTTACACACTCGTAAATTAATTCGCCGACTCGGCGTCGAAATTTCGCGGCCGAGTGCGCACTCCATCAGGCTGAGAGAGAGAGAGAGAGAGAGAAAGCTGCCGACGGTGGACGCGTCGAGCGATTTCCGGCGAAAATCCGGAAGAGAGCTTTGCGTGCATGTGTGCTCGCGATGTAGGTGAGCATAAGCGCGCTACCGGACGCAGCATCACTGCCGGCGGATATGCGCTTTGGCGATTCTATGCCTCGCGCCTCTATCGCGAAGCTTCATTGCATTGCGGCGATGAATTACATACGACGCGTGCGTCTGCGTGGCACTATTCTCGACTCGATTCTAATTGCGTTGTTAGAGCACTGCTTCGAATTGCCGCTGCCTGGCACTGTATCTGACGCGTGCTCTTTTCCGACTTCTCTCATATTGAGCAATCGTCTCGCAGTCTCCAAAAGAATGGGCAAACTTTCGATTACTGCCATACGATCAGTTTTACTGACTTTTCAAAAAATTCTCGATCGTTATGTGCGTACAAGAGCCATATAATATGATTGCGGTCGCTGCTGCTGCTGTCGCTCGACTGCTGCAAGAGTGAAATTGAATAGCTTTAGAAAATTCAAGTGGTTTTTAAAATCGGATAGCTATCGAATACAATCACAATGGGCTTTTCTTCTATTTGCCGCGGGCTTTTGCTGCTTTGTCTACGCTAAACTCGGTGAATAAAACCTGCACTACTTGTTCCTATCGTTATAGTATTTTTGCCATTCGATTTTGTAATATTTCACATGGACAGCGAGATATCGAGTCGAGAATGATCTATGGCAAGCTTCGATTGATGAAAATAATAGTACAGCTAGTACAAGAAGAATATACGACAAAGTCATAATATCGTGTATTACGGTAAGCGAGTACAAGTGAAAGCTGCATGCAGAAAGTGGCGTCGACAGTCTGCAGAAGTGGGCGCATCGATCGTTGGAAAAAAAGGTGCACGTGCAAAAGTGAAAAGCTCGACTCGCGCGGCGGGTAGAGAAAGAGAGAGAAAGAGGGTCGCCATCTTGCCAGCACGTACAATCCGCAGAAAGCAAGGCCGAGTCCTTCCTCTTTCTCTCTCTCTTTGGAGAGGCCGTTTCCGTGCTCCCCTTCATCGGAGATTTTTATTTTGCGCTCGCGGAGGGGACGAGGCTGCGTGCGCGGGAGCGAGAAGAGAAAAATCCAAACGATATATAGAGTGCGGTTACGCCGTTTATACCTATAGGTATATATGTATAAGCGGCGTTTTATATATATATATACGTGCCGACCCTCCGTTTCTCGTGGGTATACCTGCCTCTACCCCCTTACTTGCCACCGCAACACGCGCGCTTTCTTCAACTCGTTCGCCCGATATCCTTTTTATTATTTTTGTTTCTTGTTTCTCTTTGCTGAGACATCGTCTCAATTATTTTCTAATACAATCTTTTTTTTCGCCAACTGACGTTGGACATTTGGCCGTTTTTGTTTTTATCTTGAGGCTGGAGCATCACGAGGCGCGAACGAGAGTGCAAATTATCATCTCGAGACTCATAGTTTCCTTCTCCGGCTAACAATGTTCACAAATAAATTAACATTGAAATACTCTCTTGAAGGAAAGCCGCTAAATATCCGCGACGCGTACGGAAAAAAGAAACGTTCTGTACTGCGTCGACATCTATATATAAGACGCCACGATAGCGGTATATTAACGTACTCATGTCAGAATCGCGTGGGCGCTCGTAGAAAAAGAAAGCAAGTAGCAGCGATGCTACCAGAGAGGAAAAGCTGTAAACTTTGAGCGGACGACTGGGCCGTGCAGTGCGCGCGTAAGAGCAATTAAGCCGCGCGTGGAGCGATGTTTCGTTATAAGTAAAGGTATAGCGAAGAGCGTTGCGCGTATATATACGACGACGTGCCTGCGGAAAAAGAAGCCACTCTCGGCGTAGGCAAGTCTTACATTTTACCGCCAGCAGCGCCTCAAGATCACTTTACTCGCGCGCTGCAATTATTTTTCCGCTTTTCTCTCTCTCTCTCTCTCTCTCTCTCTCTCTCTCTGCACCACTTTTTTCCATCTTTACGTCATCCGCTTTCTACCAAGCGACGCTTGACGTACGTAGACCTCGCCGACTTTCTTTGATATACATTTAAGCAGAGCTTGCGTGCTTTTCTTTTTCGTTGAGTAAAGTGGGCGCATCTTGAATCTTCCGCCAGGCTGAGCATCGAATAGCCAAGACGGCATGGCATTTGTTGCAATGAAAAAGCTGAAAATTGCTTTCTAAGTTGATAAATCAGCGAATGTCTAATGAAGTGCACAATAAACAGGAAGCCGGTGAAGCACTGGCAGCGCTCGCGTATAATGCTGCGAAGCGTCCGAGGCGAGGACAGGAGAGAGGAGTGGCGCACGCCCACCGCGAAAACAGCGTATATACAACCGGAAATCCCGAGGGACGCGCGAGCACTAGCAAAAAGCTGTGCACGGTGACGTGCGCGCGATTACCGCGCCTAGTCGATCGGCGATAGGCCGGCAAGCAGATGACACCGCTGGCTTTCGTTTTAGACTTTGGAAAATGGACGGTCCGGCACTACGTGACTAAACGCAGGCGCGGACTTCGGCTTTTTTACGTGAAACGCTGCGACGCACGGCGAATGGCCGTTGAAAAAAGTTTCGTTTCGCGAATAGCTAAACAAACAGCGCACTTGAAAATTCATCCAAAGTTTGTCGAGACGACGATGAAGAAGTATACGCAAACAGAAAAGTTAATTTTCGCCCGTTATCGACCTGCTACTGAAAATTCGTCAGCGGTTGCGCTGATTATTGGCCCCTCGCTCTCCCTCTTATTTGATCGCCTCTCTCTCTCTCTCTCTCTTTCTCTCTCTCGCTCTCTCTTAAAGTTTCGGCATTGTCGCGGGGGTAAGTAAAGCCAAACTAACGAGGGTTGCTAGCTACAGAGGCGGTACACGATATACACAATTCGTATCGAGCGATCGGGCCAACTAGATTGCTTTGAGCTCCATTAAAGTTGCCCATGCGCGCACCTATATAATAATGCCGTGTTTACGTGTAGATACGCGCGGCTCATTGTTCGGCCATTAGTCGATTCGCGCGCCCACTTTTCCGCCCCGAGGCTGCTCTGTGATTCTTATCCCTCTCGTACCCATTCAGCCGCGCATCCTCTCTTCCTTTATTTCGATCTTTTTACCTTCCTTTTTTTATTTTTATTTTCGTTTTTTTTTCTTTTTATATATATTTTTTTTTTTTACTGAACAACTTTACGCTTGTTCAAGCCTCTCGCCGATGCTTATCTCTTTCGTCCTTAAAGAACCGGTATCACACGAAATTGTACTAGCGCAATTTTTTGTTTGGCTCGCTTGTGCAGGGAAGAAAAAAAATAGGCCGGGACGAGTGTGCTTTGCGCATACTGAATGGACTGTGGAATTGAATGGAAACCGCATTCGATTTTACTTTTAAGAGAGGGACGATGCGCGTTGATAGTATAATATAGCCGCAACTTGCGTTCTCGGTTTTTCTTAATAAAATGTTCGTCAAAAGATACGTAGCGTATTTATTCTTCGGGATTTACGATAAAGAAAAACACTTTTGAGTAGATTAAAATGTCGTTGCGTGACTGATGTCATCAAAATAATCAATGTTTTTATATTTAGATTTTATGCGTATTTACAAAAAACTATATAACAAAAAATGCTCACTGAATACAAAAAAAATACAAACGATTTTTTTCTTTCACTTTGTTATAACATTTTTGTAATTTTATAATTGTGAATAAAATGGTTATTTTCTGAGCCATTGAAAAGTTCATTGAAAAGTTCATAGCAAAAAGAAAAAGTACTCATCTCGGGTATGTAAAGCGAAAACTATAAGAAAAAAAAAATTGAACGCGCGCGAAAATTGCTACGCAAAAAAGAGATGATTCATGATCAGCGAAAAAAAACGCAAATTATGCGATTGCACATTTGATGCTCAAGCGAAAAAAAAATAAAGCTTAGAGAGGCGGCGGCATTAGTATTTGAAAAGCGCGTCCCGCTGCGTGATCGCGCATACGTGACGTCTATATAATAATAATGTATTCGCGCTCGACATCTGCGTACAACGCGGTATCACGTCGATCGAAAAACGTCTCTCTCGCTCTCTCTGCATCCTTTTTATGCAAGATTCGCACTTTTTTTGCACACATCTACGTACATATATATCACGCGCGCTGCAGAACTGAGGTTGTGAGCTCCAGCTCTCTTTTTTCTCTCTCTCTCTCTCTTTTTATCGGGTGAGATTACGAGACACGACACGTCTTGCCACAGCGCAGATTATGCGATTTTTTCCCTCTCGGACTAGATAAACAATGTTTTTACCCTGAATTTATCAGCGGGAGTTTTCTTCTTTTAGGCTATATTATTTATAAATACAATTTTTTTAAATACGCAGCTGATTTTTAAAGTCAATAAAATAATATTTTGAATTGAAAGCTTGCATTCAGATTTCAAAGTCTAAACTGATCGTTACGGTATTTGTCAAAGTAAAATATTGAAATATATGTCACCTGATTTTGTGCATTCTGCTCAGCCATAGCTTTCTCCTTAGCTTGTCTTTTGCACTTGTACCGATGATTTTGGAACCAAATCTTGACCTGCAATAAAAATTCCAAATTAGCTTTCAAGATTGTAATCAAATATATTCTTGAAGTAGGTAAAAAATACAAATTTATGGAACATCGCCATGGAAAACATGATGGTCAAAAAAAAAGGAAAACAATAAAAAGTGCGAGTTCGCACAGCGTCTTGTTTGACGCTCGAGGCTGCGCTAGCGCAACGAAGTTATGAAAGAAAACAACCGACGGAGTGATGTGTGTGTATGTGCGTCCGCGCACGAGCGCAGCTAGCAGACCGAGTGTAAAACCGCTTTTACGGCAATTGAACAACGCGATTAGGGAGAGTGAGAGAGAATCGGATGATCGGGGGCATCTGCTTATGACAGCGTGCGCGTTATAATCCCCCGCGGATTACTTCCACTCGAAACTGCACAATACCGTCGCCGCCGTCGCGCCATCGCCGTTGCGTTGCGCGCGGGCACAAAGGCATAACATTACTGGCCAGCAAAAAGCGTATCAAACGGTATAAAGCTGAGACAAAAATCTACGTGGATTAACCGACACTTCAATAATCAAGTAGCTCGAAAATTGTTAGCCCTCACGTTAGTCGGACTTTATGTCTCTTTTTACCGTGTACACGATGCACTTTGATAAAAGAACTATTCTGGTTTATTCGTTTGATATTTGTTTTTCAACTGTACCGGTGCGTTCACATTTTTCAAACGCACAGCATGACGCTTGAATTATTCAAGATCACTTGAGTCATCGCAATTGTTCTGAAAAGCAACAAAATGTTTGAATGCATAGCTTTTTGGAATTCAGAAGTCGAAGCTTCGGGTAGAAGGGGGACGACGATATAGCCACGGTATAGACAAGTCCATGCGCGGCTAAACGAATCAAGTGATACAAATGCATGTCATCAGATGGAGCATCTTACATAATGTATAAACGTCGGCGGCGCGTTGTAGCGCAAAAAGCTTGGGTATACACTGCATACACAACTCGTTTCGAAAAGCCCTTTAAGGTACATTAGAACACATACACATAAAGAGAGACAGATAGAGAGAGAGAGAGAGAGAGACACACACACACACACACACAAGGGGTGGTGGTCGTTCATCGTGCAAAAGTGTACTAAGTTGACCGAGCGAAAGCCTCTTCACTTTGAAGTAGTAATGCAGATTCTTCGAGGGCTCATTAGGCCGCACGAGCGGCAAATAAAAAACGAAAGTCAGAGCGCGCTAAATATCGCGCCCCCTTTTCTCATCGAAACGCGCGTTTTTTTTGAACAACAACAAGCGAGTCGCGGGCAAAGCTCGTGACCTCGGCGAAAAGCGGGTAGCGAACACGAAAGAGAGGCGCGCTACAGCGTCGTCCGCCGGCTACTGCCCATTGTTCGCCATGAGAGTTTTGGAAAGCCCTTTAAGTCCCCTTTACTCCTCTCTTCCACTACTGGAGAAGCTCCAAGTGCCCGTGTGTATATAGTTTATTGTGCAGCCTCTCTTCTGCACTTATGTCAGCTGAGCTATGCAGCGGCAAACTGTGTGTATGCGTGTGCTGAACACGAGAGCGATTCGTTTGTTTGATTCCACGCGTCGGCGGCTCTGCGAGGGATAACCGATTCGACTGTGTGGCAGGTTCATCTGTCAGTACTTTGGCGGAATCAAGCATTCGCGGATTATCGAAGCTTGCTCAATTTTCGTTTCAGTCAGTAGACGTTTGAGCAATCTACCCGTGGCAAGTTCAATCAGTTTCTTTTTACTTTTCTAAAAGTCATGAAAAACATGCTTGCGCTAGTTTCGCCGACGCAAATTAAGCCAATAATGTATCGCGAGAAGAGGCGATCGGTGTGCGACAAAAAGAGACAAAGTCTCGGGGGAGAGACGTAGAAGCGAATGAGACCGACGGAAAGCGAAATGGGGCGTAAGAATGAAGTAGCTAGAAGTGAGCGCAGAGCAACGGTCCAAAGGGAAGAAAAAGATGATACGAAGATAAGGAAGTGAAGTGCACATAATGGTGGCAAACAATGCTTTTACAACGCATGGCAAGCTGTGTATTGGCCGAGCATAATCGAGCGTCCTGCTTCATCTCTCTTCTGTTTCGAGGAGCGCGGTGCTACTACCGCTGCAACAGCAGTAATACAGTGAGAATCAAGTGACCGCATTGTCGATTCGCGAGCTCTCTGATTCTTTTTTTCACGGCCACCCGCTCTTTAGAGCCTTATCTACACTTTCATCAACCTCGTCGACGCCTTCTCCCTTTTTTATTGTTTTCTCGCGCCACTCGTGTAATTGCTCTGTCCTCGAATTTTACGTGGGGTGCGCTCCAAGTGACGTATGCTGTCGTTCAATTTTATGCGAGCTTGCCTAAGTTTGCTTGCGAGCCTTTCGACCGAAGATTGCTATTCAATTTAGAATAAAAGATGTAGTCTGTCGGAATTTGAGCTCGACAATAAGAAATAGATTCTTATATTCTTTTTCTATTTCAAAATTTTTAAAAAAACAATATTTATTTTCAGAATAGCGATATTGCATTTTAAAAGGATAAATAATAATCAATAAAACCGTAAGTTATTCAATGGCCATATAAGCGTCACTGTCAAGTCACGTACACTTTTTTCGCGATCACTTACAGTTCTTCTGTGCATGCTTTGCCATTCTTCGATATGTTTTTATGTTAAAATGTAAGGACCAATAGAAAAATAAAATAACACACATGTATTTCCGCGAGTGAATATCGATTTGATAATGCAGCAATGTATTCAAAAGGAATAGAGCAAAGCGAACGATGGATCAAGATAAACCTCGCATATGTATATAGCATCGGACGTAGGATTTTCGAAGACACGTATACACATGAATTCGCGCGCATTGGATCTTTCCAAATGTTGGCTATTGGGGAGAGTGAGAGCGACAGAGAAACTGTTATTTCAAGAGCCGCAGCCGTCGCTGGCAGAGCAATGCGCTGTGTAAACAGCTTTCCGCAGTTGGACGGGATATAGAATTAAAAAGAGAGAGAGAGAGAGAGAGCGAGAGGGGGGAGGCGTGACCGGGCACAAAAGCCTCGTATATTGATTTTTTCATTCTCAAATCTCGTCTTTTCTCGCCCGCTCAGCTCGTCGTGCAGGCGCAGTGCCCACCTCATCGGATCGTCATCGCACGTGTTGTGCTACTGTCGCTGCGGGAAAACCTCACGCTAGTGGGTCAACCTCGCGTACGTGTTTGACAGCTACCCATTCCACTTACATTGCTCTTAATTTTTCAGTCGTCGATTTATACATCGCGCGGCAAGAAACTTTCGTGTTCTTCCAAATGAATGCGATTGGCAAGTTTTTTCAAAGCAGCTGCACAAACTTGTCACATCGTTGGAAAATATATAATTGCGAATAGAAAGCGACAACGTTGTTTTCTTCGCAAACTCGTCATCATTGAAAAGTGTCTCGAAATTATACATGAGTGTCCAGCAAAAAAATATGAGAAAAAAATCGGAGAGTCACAATATCTATATTTAATCAAGTCGATTGGTGCGTCAGCATTAGTCGATCAAGACAAACATACGGCCAAAGAGCACGCGGACACGAAAAATTCCACGGGTATAAGGCCGAAGCTTCGATTTCAAGTTTGCCAGCGCCAAACAGAGGCGCATACCAATTTTTCCTGCTGGCGCGCGAGCAAACAGCGCACTGGCAGAGGTCAAAGACGAAAGAGGAGAAAGAAAATAAGGGAAGAAAAAAAAGGTGAGCAGGTAAGAACAGCAGGTATTGGTTAGCTGGGCTCTTCGGCGCGACACCGAGCCCACGGCTTAACTTTAATTTCCGCGGCTCTTTGTCCTCCTGTGGGAGAGGTTAATGGCTCGTGAAAAAAGGCTCGCGGGAGCAACCTGTCAGTTTTCCGTTTGTTTCCTAACGAGCCGCTTTTCGCCACCTTTGCGGCGGATTGTCTCGAATTAACTCCGAACCGACCGCGACTTATGCCTGCTCATCCAACCTGATGACTCCGCTTGGTATTTTGAAAATAAATAACCGACCGCTTTTCCGTTTGGAATCCACCTTTCCCTTCTTTTCACTGGCCCACGCGGATTATCCCGTTACAGAGTCATTGTTTTTGCAAGTGGCTAATAGACTTGTCGGTATAATGGCATAACGGCGAACAATACAATTATCAGCAGCGCAAGAGTAAAGTGGACGTGAGAAATGGGAGCCGATTAGACGTAGCTGTCAATTATATAAGGTGCGCGCGAGCAGTGACCGAAAATGGGCAAGCTATCAAAGGCCGATAAATTATAGGGTCGGATGCGTAGCGATCCCGATGATATACTCGGCCGTGCATATATGTCAGCAGCATGCTCGCCGCCTGTGCGAGTATATACACAATCAAAGGACGATAAATTTCGGGTGGTGGGCGAATCTCGATGGGGTGTGAGCTGCTCTATCCAGAGCGAGATCTTTCGGTAAATAAGATCTATTGCGCGATCGAACGAAACGTCCCGATGCCTCGCTTGTCGACATTATATTACAATACTTTCGTTGCGATTGCAACTCCGCAGATGTACGGTTCGTGCAAGGTGCGAAGTTTCGTAGGAAAATGAAGGCTGCGCGGTGCAAATAATTATGGACAGCACGAACGGGCCAGCGAACGAGAGAAGCAGTGCGCCAGTTGTGGAGGCGCGCGCGCGAAAGGAAAACAGTGCGTCTGGCCGGGACGTTGTGGGACACGAGGGGGCGAGGGGCAGGCGCTCGGCCAGCGATTGATCGAGTTAGCCGTAACGTCATTACCCGTGCTCCGGCCAATTCTCCATTATTCCGGCCAGTGACGCGCGCGCGACTCGGAAACTATGGCATTGTGCGGCCCTGCTCTCCATTGCTTGTCGGCCAGACCACCAAAGACATCGGCACGCTAGTGCACGTCCTTTTTCGTGCTCGGACGAGCGTGAGACGCGCGCAGCGACGCCTTTGTTTGCGCTGCTGTCGCTGCTGTTGCTGTTGCGGCATAGCACGCTGCGATCCGCATTTCTCTTCGTCTCGTCTCATTTCCTTTCCCATTCCTCGCATTATTCTTCGTGCTCCGTAGAAACATTTGTTATTCTTTTCGTTCGGTCGCGTCCACGCACTTTCTTAATTGGTGACTCGGAAGACTAATCTTCATTAAACAGAATATCTGACTCTTCACGATATTTGCAGTGATAAGCCGTCAGCCGATATTATACACATTACTTATTCGGTTACCGCGGGTGAATAATTCCGTGGGATTAGCTCTGCGGCTAATCAGAAAGCCATTTACGCGCTTACACACGAGGCCAGCTTGAAACAACACTGGGGACCAACCCCTCGCCTCTCTTTCGCTGTCGATCAACACGCTTCGATTAATAGACTCGTTGCCCTGCGTAATTTTGATTGTCTGCTCGTACTCTATACAGTTGCCTTAGTCAGCTAGTTTTTTCTGTTTTTCTTGTCTCTTCCTTGGTTTTTTCTTCGTTTTGCCAAGCGTTATCAAATGTCGCCAATAATGACGCAAAAGAACAAAGAGACAGAGCTCGATTCGAAGCCCTTGCACTTAACAATTCCACAAATACAGAAATGCAAAGATGATATCACGCATGCACCCCGTACTAACGTGTCGCGCGTAAAAAGACGCGCGACGAGTCGATGCACACCTTTCCGTCGGCGTCGACTGCGCGCGGTATTCACGTGCAATGTATGCACCCTCAGCTGCCTATCTATGTCGTCACGGGCCTTTTTTCCGCGCACAAAGAGAGAAACGCAATTACACCATGCATGTGACGGCGACGTAGGTGACACGTGCGTTGTCAAGGTGTGCCTTTGCGGAGAAAAAGGGGGTAGAGTTCGCACGGGTCAACGCTTAGACGACAAATCATGCCTTTCGAGTGCTGGAGTGTTGGCTCTCCTTTTTTTTGTATTAGTGTATTTGTATGTGGATGAGGTTATCAAGTATTCTTCAATCGCAGCTATTATTTGTATGTTTTATTTCTCTATCACTCTACTGTACAAACGTTATTTTTATTAGTCTTTTTAAACTTCCGGTTTCTTATGCCGCGAAAAATTACTTATCTGGTTAAAAATGCAGAAGGAATCTTGAGAAACGAAAGAATCGAGCAACGGGTAGGAAAACTGGAAGCAAAGTCTAATTGCTGACTGTACACGATGCGAGCTTAGCAAATATCTGGTGCTTCTCTGATTCTATAGTCTTAATCCCGGCGAGTCGTTACCAGACTCACATGCTAATGGAGGTATTCAACGAGTCTTTTCTGTCTGCATCCTGTCGTTTATTTGTATCCGCCCCCCTCTGGGCGCTGCCTGCCTGCCTGTCGTCTCGTTTACCAGTGTACCTCGTATCGTCTTTGCCCCCCTTAGTCTTTTCCCTCTTACGATTTCGCAGCTCTCATTTCTCTCATTGCCATTGTCATCTCACTCTCTCTCTCTCTCTCTCTCTCTTTGCTTCTCCGCAGGCTAGAAAGAATTGTATACTATCTCTATTGAGCTTCGTTTCCTCTTTTAAAATTGGCAAAATGTTAATTCTAAACTTTGCTCATCTTCGAATCCGAGGTCATTCGAAACGAAGAGCAGACACAGATACAGATAATATTTATAAAATTTCTCATCCATTTGGACCCTGAAGAGTCTGTTGGCGCGACCCCATGTAAAAATAACGTTGTGTGCACAGCCACCCTCGCGCTCTCTTGCGTTTATTTAGCCTTGCGTATATGTATAGTATACCTGCGCACAGCAGCGGAAGAGAGTTTCGCGTCTGCAGCTCGACACGAATAAAGATTGAGATTTTAATGTTGTTTGCCCAGAGCTCTTTTCTACGTTTCGCGCGTTCGTGCATTGTGCGAGTGTTACGTAGGGGCTGATGAGATCTCCTGTGTTTTTCACTCTCCGCGTGCTCTTTTAAACGCTGATGCGTCTGTATTATGCCCTATGAAGTCCATAACGCAAGGTTATTACTTGAAGATGCTGCTGTTTCTCGATATCAACTTCTCCTCTTAGTTTGTTTGCTGTTTGCGTATCGTACGAGAGCTTCTTAAAGTCTTTGTACGCGATTGATCCGCGCTAATAAGCGGTTAATGCATAGCGAGAAATCGCGTAAAATAATTCTAAAATAATCATTAAAGTACATGTTTTTAACGTAAAAGCTGCTTCAAAAAAATCGATTCGCGCAGTGGTCACACCGAAATTTCAAATGAGAGCTTGATATAGCTCGCGAGATCAGACTACATAAGCACGGGGTAATTTGCGACGTAGCTGGCGTGTCTTTTCTTTTTTGTTGCGCGTGTGTGCAAGCCTTTCGCGCATCAGCGGAGAGTGGCGATGTAGCAACAATAATGGCGCGCGCGAGCGACAAAGCCGCAATAGGCTACCGTGCTGCCGCCACCACCACTGCCTGCCTGCACTTATGCGCGCGCGCGCACACACCGACAATAACAATGCGCCCCGATAAAATGGACGTGGTTTTATACATCTGTCTGCCGTATCGTCCTGCCTGGTTAAAAGATACACTTTGCGTCCTCATCCTTTTTATGACTGTATGGAAGAAATAAAACAAGCTTTTTGCAATGTCCTGTGCTGTGTTTTTAAGTTGCGTAAAGTTGCGCACGTGAAAAGTGCAGGTGAAAAGAAGAAAAATATCAACGACACCCATTGTCGTACGGCTAAAGGAGAGTCTCGTATAATTTAGCTGCGTCTTGGCAACTTCAGAGTCATCGAGATCTGAAGAATACTCTCGATATTTGCGGCAGGCGTGGCCGCAATGAGATGCGCACTGTATGTTTGCTAGTAACATATAGAGTATCCGGCGAGAGAGAGAGAGAGAGTGAGAGAGCGAGGCTGATCATTAAATTTAGAACACTCTAATGCACTTTGTCCTTTTCCTTTCGCTTTCCGTGCAACGATCGACTGGCGCCAGCAGCAGCAGTAGCAGCTCGAGTGCTACTCCTGTTGAGCGGCCATGGAACACTCGCCCCGCAGAGTACTTACTCTCTCCTTCTTTCTCTCTCTCTCTCTCTCTCTCTCTCTCTCTCTCTCTTTTCTCGCCCTCCAATCTACATGCGAGCGATCCCTTACATCGATGCCTCGTTGATTTTGATTTCGAACCCTTGACCTCCCGAGTGCTCGCGGCTTTTCCCCAGATGTCTATTCATCTGTGCATCCACTTTTGTTTTTTGCCCGCAAGGGTCTCAGTGTGCTCTTGTCAACACTGCGTGGTATTAGCTTTTTGTTTTTTGCAATAACACTGGTAATTCTGAGCTTATTTATTCAAACAGTATTTTTGTTGGAATTTACCGCGCGATCGCGCTCATTTGGAGCCCTCACTTCTCGAAATCACGAATTTCTCCGGAAAAAAAATATTAAAAGAAATCCGACGCATTTTACTTGTTGAAGCTTGCGGTGTATAACAGCGACAACCAACGGCACACTGTGCACGGCAATCTTAATTATTTCCGGGGCTCTAAACGAGACGTAAGAAGAAAGAAAAAAGCCCGACGCGGTCGGGGGGGGGGGGGGATAACGCAGGTCGTATTCTTGCGCAATTTCCACGAGGGATGGGGAGGGGGACGGGCGGGAAAAAGTGGGTAATTCGCCGGCATCGGTTGCCAATACGCTTGCGAACAGCAGCCATTTTGGCGTTCCCTTCCCGCGCGCCGCTCACTCCTTTCACTGCGAGAACTACCCTCTGATTGCAATCAAGCCTCTCTTCTCTCGTGGACTTCCGTGCTCCAGGCAAAATCGATTCGCGTCGCGAACCGCAGACACCGTATAATTGCGCACACGTGCGGCAGAGAGAGAGAGAGAGAGAGAGTAGCCAGAAAACGCCGGGAGCTTATCGACTTCCGCACTCGAGGTTTTCGCAGTCTCCGTCGATGACTTCTGATGTGTGGTATTTCGTGTTCGCGGTTACGGCACTTTTACGCCCTTCGTTGAGTGGCCATTGTTCGGAAGCGACGAATTAATCTGCGCGATCATGTTGATTGCAAATCACGCCTCATTTGGGCCACCCCACGCACGGAAATGACAAACGTTTTTTCCTCGATAGAGCACTTGGTCCGATTGATTGGATATTCATGCGAAACGTACCGATTACGGCTTCAGTATCAAATTTGAAAGTGCAATTCGTATAAATAAAAGCAGGACGTGGTCGCTACCGATGACAGTAACAAGATGATGTAGTTTGGCTCAATTGAGTTGGACAAAAGAGAGATTGCAAGTCGCAGCAGCAGCGCTCCGACTGCCCGAATTGGCGAGTTAAATTTTAGGCCCTGCGTGAGGCCCCGCTATGCGGTTTCGCCTATGAGGCCAATTAGTAAACCGCATTCGTTTGTGTCGCAGGCGGGAGTGTTGCCTTTCGGCTTCTTTGTTCAATCAACATCGAAATGTCAATGATTTAATGTTGCCGTTATACTCGATGGGAAAAGATAACAGATTTCAAACCGCTAAGCAATCGGACGTGCGAAAGAGGTTTGCAACGATAGTCATATTTACCTGTGTGGGCGAAAGATGAATGATGGATGCAAGATGTTCGCGTTCCGGCGCGCTCAGGTACTTCTGCTGCTTGAAGCGCCTCTCGAGCTCGTAGACCTGGGCCTGGGTGAAGAGTACGCGTCGTTTGCGTCGCTGGGCCAGCGGGAATTGCATCGCGCTCACGCCCATGCCCACGCCCACGCCAACGCCGACACCCATGCTCGACGATTTGGCCATGTCGCCCATCGTCTGACCCATTGAGCAGCCTGACATGTTTGTACCCGCTGATGCAGCTGCTCCCATTAGTCGTGATACTGCACATTATAATCATATTTAGCTTTGCCTTCACTTCTGGTGATTATTTTACTGCCTTGCGTCAAGCAATACGCATCTGTAATGTTTAATATCAAGTGACGTCAAAATTTAATGAGAACTTGATTTAATCATCGACAGTTTCTCTTTTCGCATTGAATGGTGTAGTTAATTTTATCAAAAGAAGCATACTGTACGAAGTATATTTATAATGAATTTTTGACAGGACAAAGAGAAACTCGTTCTAACCACTGCCAATTATAACGATTATAGTGATGCGCATCGATCCGTGCAGTATTATACGATATGATAAAAAGAAGTTGATTTTGAAGTAGTTTAGGTGCAGCCCCTCGATAAACGGCTAAACACGATTAAATGCCCGCATGGCATCCATGAAAGGCATATAGCTATAAGGATGGAAGGCCGCATATTATATAGCTCGGATTCGTTATGACGGTGATAACGATCGTCCGGTAGTAAACGAGGCTCTGCACCTGTGCAGTCAAAAGCTCGAGAGACAGAACGAGAGATTCGTTATAATTTGAGGCTGGAATTGATTTGTAAAGTTAGACGCGCGCGCGCGCGAGAGAGAGAAAGAGAGAGAGAGAGAGAGAGACCCTCGTCAGAGACGGACACCTACGTTCCGTGCGAGCGGTAATCGTCGTGCGCACGTAGAAAGCGCCGTGTCATGCTGCTCTCCTCTTCTTTTTCACCTCGTATATTCAGTGCACGGGAGGTCTTTGCTTTACACGCACGAGTGTCTACAAATTTGCTGGCACAATGCTGCTGCCGCCGCGAGCGCGCGTAGAAAGTCGATGGGAATCTCGAGACGAGGCTTACTGCTCTGCTCTCTCGTGATGTTTATATACGCGCCCACGGATTTCCTTGGGAGCTGCCTGTGCATGCTCCCAGGCTTTAACGTCAGCGGGAACAAACCGCCATCCACAGCGTTTAGCCCTGTCACGCCGCGATAATAATATTTTGGTAACTGAGCCCTTTCTTGTAGGCAGACAAGTGCTTTTTATTTTGCACTCCCTTGTAGCTCAATTGATCGCGCCTGTGTCAAGTTGTCAAGTTGTTCACCACGACTGATATTTGGGACTGGATTGACAATCTGTTTTTACCGTAATGATCGGAATAAATGGCCGGATCAGTCCTGGAAAATCATCTTCGACCAAATACGAAGAGAACACTTTTTTTAAAGTTGTATACAGTTCGGATGATATTGCAAATTGTCAATCAAAATGAAGTTACATCAAGTGGTCGGATTGAATCTTATATAATTGAATATCATAACAATGCAATGACATGGTCGTAAGTCGTCCGCGTGATAAAACGACGACAGATCGATTGAGAAGCATTCAGCCGTGTAATTGTGTTCCTCCTTCGAAGAAATTAGAGATTCAAAGCCTCCACGAATGAGCAGGGGAGAAGAAGAAAGACAGAACGAAAGAAAGGGGAAGTGAAGAGCAAATAGAAGAGAGAAAGAAGTCATGAATGACAGGCTTTATATTTTTTGAAGATTCTCAAACGTCATGGCGCGCTGGCGTCGCCCACGTAATGATCGCTCGCGTGAAAACCGGAATTTTTATAACCGACTGACAGCCCGTTCACTCGGGGATGCACCGAATATATCGCGGCCAATAGCGAGCTCGTTAGATACAAACTCGAGTGGCGACGGCCACCCCGCAAGCCTGAGAAACTTGTGCTCGCTGCTCGCGTGCACCTTTAATTGGAGCTTTTGTTTTCGATGACGCGCACGCATCACTCGCCGCCGCAGGAAACACTCCTGAGTCCCTCGAGTACGCCTGGACTTCAGTTTTTTCGTAATACACCTGATTTACGTGTGATCAATCATTATCTTTCATAAACTTCTGTCTGTTGTTTCGCTTTACCTGCCAATACGGATGTATGTCTCAGTTTTTGTCTCTCTCACTTAGTCATATTCGCGTAAGTAATTATAAAAATCAATCTTTACGAGAGGAGGTAGTGCGTAACGCCGGATTACCATCATTTCCAAGTTCAAGTAGTTTGTCGATCCGTTGAATCTCATTTTTCTTTATTTATTGTCCTTTGTCCCGACACATCGTAACCAGAATGAAACGACTTCTTAATTGCAAGACGTTCAAACTTGACGAAGCGACGTGAAAATTAATGCCAATGAATTCAGGATAAAAAGATCGAAACACTTCACGGAGCCGAATTAGCGAATTGAAAGCCAAGAAATTATTCGGTACACATCGTCTGCGCGAAACGGCGCGGCTACTGGTCGGCGGCGTGTATATGGGTACACTTGCGCGCACAAGTCGGCAAATTGGATTCTGCGGCACAAAATTCTCGTCCTGTCTTCTTGTCCGTGTGTACGTATGTGGGCGGAGAGCGAGTCTCCCTTCGGCTCCGAGTATACACACTCGGCTATTTGTTTAACTAAAATCAGCCGGGCAAACGGTCCTCGCGTCTGCTCTTGCCCGTCGTAACAGCAGCTCTATCGATTCGCTTTCACTGCCGGTATACGATATATCTCAACGTAAAAGTTTTATCTTTTCGAGCTACCGAGATTATTGCTTTTTACAGAAGCTTTTATTCGCTATCCCTTTTGCTAGATATTGAATTTTGTACATATGTAGCTCTAGAAAAATCGTATATATACGATAGAAGATACTGTGAGCGGGTTACTCTAGTACTCGTAAATTATCACGTTTTTTACTATAAATAAATTAATCTCTCCACAATCGTCAAAAGTATCATCGTTCTTTGCGAAGAAAATAGAGATCTCGTCATGAATCGCCTCATACTGCCAACTCAACCCTTCCAACGTCGTACAGACACACAAGTGTCCCCCGGCAGTTTCCCCAGGGTAACTATAAATAACGCCGATTGACAGTTGCGTAGGAGGTTGGAAAATCGCGTAGACGAAAGATGATGTGTCGCGCGCGACACATTGCCGCTGTTGACTTTGAAAGTGGAAACCGGCGCAAGTGTACGCATCAAGCCACGAGCGACGGACGTGATCCGTCGGTCGGCGTCAAGATTAACCGACGGAAAGCTTCGCACTAACAGCCAATTTCCAAAGCCGTCGCGGGGACGATTCCGCGTCTTTACTTTTCTTTTCTCGACTGGACGACATTTACTTCCTATTTATTTCTAAGAGTTTTTTTTTTCTTACGTTTCAGCGACTTTGGTTTGTCCCGAGTTGTACAATGTTGACCAATATCGTCGCACGTGATTTTCAAGTGGCGTACTTTTCGTAGTAATGATTGCCAAGGTTTGCGCGGAATTCGCAAGGGAGAAAAACGATCGCGATGAAACATTTAAAAATAATGAAGCAAATATGGAAGTTAGGAGTCGTCCAGATGATGTAGCAATATTAAAAGTCCATACTCGAATAACAGTCAATTAAATAGCAATCGATTAATCACGCATAGCCGCGCGCACGCACGTCAAGCCTGTCACTGCTGTCATCCTACATATCGAGGAAAACTCGTTGCCAATCGAGCACGCGTGAAATTCTATATATGCTCTACAAATACACTATAAGCGTCGAACACACCGGTATATAAAGCCTCGTTACGGCTTATTTATCTTTCGCAAGCTCGCCGTCGGCTTTCGCTGGCAGCTGCTGTCCATCGAAAAATGCTGTCCGCTTTTCCGCTTCCAATACTATAATAATACACTCCGATATCCGATATAGTGCGCTGCGGGATTATTGCGGATTTCATCGCGAGTATGAATTCCGTTAACTTTCACGAACACAATATCTCTAATATTTGGCAAAGCGGAGCACATCCGCTTTTGATCGAGTGAATTCTACTCGAAATTCGATCGAATGAATAACTTTGAAAGTGGAGTTGCGCGGCAAATTATCCGAATAGTTTTGGGCGCCGCTCCGTGGAGAGCAGCCACGAGCATCCCCGAGCGGCGTAAGCCGAGAATCCAAGAATTCGGTGAATTCAAGGTGCGCGTCGTCGACACGCACGCGAGCCCAGGGCGTTACACACTCCCGCGAATTATCTCGTCGATACCGCGGACGGAAGAAAGAGCCAAACTCACTTGCGAATCGTGGATCGTTTGTGGTCGGCGGTGCGGGCGCGTACCAAGGGTGATGGTGCGAGGACACGGCATGCGACCTCATGGGATCGGCTGCACTAGCACCACCCGTCATGCCGGCACCCGCGTGGTGATAAGGCGACAGCTCGGCCGCGCAGTACTGATACTGGGGCGTGAGCTGCATGGTCGCGTACGGGTTCGCCATGGCACCCATCGCGTTGCCACCGCCACCCACGAGGCCCGAGTTGCCGTTGCCGTTGTTGTTGTTGTTATTGTTGGGCCCCGGCGTGCTGACCCCCGGCGTGGAGCCGCCGTGCAGAGGCGGGCTGCCGCTGCTCGCGCTCGAGCTGCCGCGGTTGCCGTTGTTGCCAGCTGCGGCGGCGCAGGCGTTGCCGTACGGCGAGCCCTGGGCCACGGCGGCGGCGGCGGCGACGAGCTCGAGCTTGCGGTACGACTCCTCGATGGGCGAGAGGATGTCGGTGACGCTGAAGGGGGTGGTGTGCGCGCCGGCCGAGTGGGCCGAGTGCTGGTGCTTCGGGGACAGGCTCATCGCCAGGTCGTTGAGGCCGTTGAGCTCCGGCAGCAGACCTGCCTGCTCCAGCTCGGTCTGCTGCTGCTGCTGCTGCTGTTGCTGCTGCTGCTGCTGATGGTGGTAGGAGGCCGCATTGCTGTTGGACTGCTGCTGCTGGCTGGTCGCGTTGGCCTGCTGCTGGCTGCCGCCACTCATGTCGCTGGCGAAGACCTCGACGCCCCTGCCGTCGAAGTAGCGCAGATACGAACCGCAAAGAATTTTGGTGGCTGCCGTTTACACTGCTGCAATCGTCGTCACTGGCGCAGCCCTCCGGGCCGTGGGCATGCGTTGGGTCACTGATTTGCTCGGCGCGGACACTCGCGGACGCCCATCGGTGCGTCGATTCGACTCACGGCAGCGCGTGGCCGGCGCGGCGGCCCGCCGGCCGACTGCACTCCGCGCCTAGGCAGTCCAGGGTACGGCGCTTAGTCGATCTCGAGTCGACTCGCGGTCTCTGTCTGTCTCTGTCTGGGTGAGAGAGCGGGCGGCAGTCCTCGCGCGCGCCACTCGCCCGGACGAGAGAGAGAGAGAGAGAACTGGATGGAGAGCTGCTCGTGGAGAGCAGCAGCGATGTATATCGCGCGCGGCGCGGCGCGGGCGAGTGGCCACTCGACGACTGTCTCGCTCTCTCGAGGCGCCGCTCTCCCGTTCGCCCGAGAGGATGAACCGACTCGCGAGCCTTCCAAGGGTTGTTTTCTCTTCCGCTCGCGCGCGCTCTCTCTCTCTCTCTCTCTCTCGCTTGCTCGCTCGCTCGCTCGCTCGCTCGCGCGCACACACAGGCTCATTCGCGCTCTCTCCCATATACACTCGAGCCTCCTTGCTCTGCTCGCAGCTCGCTCCCTGCACGCAGCGGCGCGGCTGGCGCAGCTCTATGGATGAATGAATGGAGAGTACTGTTGGGGCTCTCCTGGAGAGCTCCTCTCACGGCCGCTTAGATCCACTCGAGCGGCCCGCCGCCGCTCTCGCCCGTCCGACCTGTCCGCCAGCTACCTCCGCCGGCTGCCCCCACTCCGTCTCGGCGCCCCCAGGCCGCGAGCTGCCTGCCGGGGCTCGTCCAATCCCGCGAGCCGCGGACGCTCATTGGTCCGCGACGCGGCTCTGTGCCCGGCCAATCGCCAACTCGACGGCGCCATCACTGTTGCCGCCACCCCCCGCCCTGCGGCCGTATGCCTATCTCTTTGTTGCTTGCGCGACTCCCTTGCTGGTTCGACCGCGGAAGGGTGCCCCGGGAGAAGCGCCGACGAGACCGACTCGGCGCAGTCACCGCGCACGCGGTTATTCGTTCTGTACGTGGCTTACAGCCGGCGCTGCTAGTGATCACTTTCCAACTTTTCGAATTCCGATAAGAATTGATCATTTCCCGTTCTGACGTTACCGGCTAATATGGCGCATACATGGCGATAAAATTCCAATTTCAACTTTGGTTTGCCTTTAATGATAAAAATATGAAACGAGACGCTATTCCCGCAAAATCAATTTCTACTATTACACCATTTCCTCGGCCCCCAAGATCCCCTTACTTCAAATTATTAATGATCTCCAGTCGTTTGTTGAATATCCGTTTGCTAAAGATAGAAATTAATTTTTATTAATTTCAACGTCAAACTAAACTATGTTAGTCTATCATCAAATCGCCCCATACCTCGAGTATAACGTTTTAGTGCTTGGATTTTTCCAAGTTATATAAACTTTTTCACTGTCTGATTGACTTGTAAATAAATAATAACTATCAATTCTTACAAAATAATGAAATCGTAAAATTATTGAATCAATTTAATAAAATATGATTGTTATTCTATAATTTTCCATATTTGCAATTTACTTATTTTCATGCATTTCAATACAACGGCAATATTTCGGTGTAAATTTAACAAAAGTACTTGTAATATAATTTTATCAATTTACGGTTATTAATTATTTTATATATAATTAATGAATAAAATAATTGAGTATTGATGAAATATTATCACAATGATGTGCACATGATTTCTTTCAACCTCGACATTTCTTTATTGTTAAAATAAAAATTTAGATCGTTTAGGATTCGGTAGTACTAATTATTCATGACACCATGGAATGTATCAGTTAGTATCTTTAAAAGAAATTAAAAAACTCAGCGTAAAAATCTATATTTACATAAATAAAACCGATATTGTAATAAAATAATCCTGATAAAAGTTTAAGATAAAATAGTTCAAATACAATTATTTAACATTATTTGATGACAAAAAATATAAATGTTTACCTGATAAAGTAAGCTTCGAAATTCCAAAAATGTAAATCTCCCTATAATTTTTGTAAGAAATTTATTGTAGAGGAAATGAAAACGATCCTGCATTGTATACAAAATTCACGTATGAGTTTAAGATACGGTGTTATGGGAAGAAATTCGTAATTATAGATACATTACTACTAATCTGGGGATACGAAATTTTTTTAAAAAAGGATCGTCTTCATCTTAATCTTTTTGCAATTACACGCAAAGTTCATATTTCAGTCAATTCAATAATAAGACGGAACCAACTCTCTAGCATAAAAAAATCATGTTATGTGAAAACATCCATTCTAATAATTTTATTATATTAAAAGCAAGCTATAGACGGAATCTGAATCTTTCCCGAAGTTGAAAATAATTTGCTTAATCTTAAAGCTAGAAACTTTGTAACTTTTGGTCCATTGAAATACATATTCAACAAATGTGAGGCTTCTTTGCATATACATTATAAATATAGGGCAAAAGGGATGCTATCTGCATTCCGTGGTCTTTCTATACACTCCCACGTTCCCCATATACTCATATATGATATGACCCCATATATGATAAAGTATCTATAGTTTTAATTTTCTCTATTTTTTTATGTCTTTGACATATTTTCATGATTTTTAAATTGTTTGTTACTGACTGACAGAATCTTTATGTAATACTTTATTTATTGAATTTGTAATTATCTTGTGATAGGTCCTTGGCGAACGTATTTTTAGTTTTATCTCAGGGTAAATAAAGTATCTATCGATATATCTCTTTCTCTCTCCATGTTTGAAGATAGCTTACTCTTACGTCGGGTGTGCGCTGTCTTTAATTATTAATATTATTATAAATAATTAGTAGAGAAGAGAGGATCATAATGAGTTAAATTCAATTTATTGTAAAATTTATAAATTCAGTTGACATTTGTGTAACACATACACACGCGCGCGTGCACACACCCATAAACTATAATTATTCTATAAAAACTAATATTTCTTTGAATATATATATATACACTGCCCGTCAATCTTTTTTGCCATGCTTACCTCAAAATTAGGCAAACTTGAAAGTTTTGTATCTCGGTCGGAAATCATCGTATCACAAAAAACGACAAGGCATTTTAAAGGTAATTGCAAAAGCTTCCATTTAAGACGTGCAGAGACTTAAAAATGAAAATATGTGTTTTTTACAGTAAAAAAACTGATTAAAAAAATTTCAATTTTTTTAACCTCGACTTAAATCAATGCCAATTTAGAACCAGGCGGTGGAGGGCAAATCGACCTGAGGGGTTCGGAGGGTAATGTCTTTCCCTTTAAAATGAGCTACCGCGGGGTTCTATCCGATGTTTTTTAACCGAGTTACGGCGTTTTTTGTAAAAAGCAACCTTTTTTCCAATCCTCAATTACTTCGACTTGCGTACGTTTTGGAAAAAAATGCCAAAGAGAAAAAAGTTTCATTTTGTGTCTAAGAATACGAAAATAAAGTCAAAATAAAGAAATAGAGAAAAAAATTTTTTTTCGGTTTTTTAGCGCATTAAAAAAATAAAGGAATTTAACTTTTTTTTACGCTTAGTTTTAAAATGTCTTTTAATTTTTGTGATTTACTACGCCCCTAGACATTTTAAAATGCCCTGCGGTTTTTTGTGATACGATAATTTCCGACCGAGATACAAAACTTTCAAGTTTGCCTAATTTTGAGGTAAGCATGGCAAAAGTGATTGACGGGCAGTGTATATATATATATATATATATATATATATATATATATATATATATATATATAATGAATTTTATAAAGAAACTCTTATAAAAGTAAAAAAGGAATAAATATTGATTATGAAGAAATCAAGTTCGATTCTAAAGGGATGCGTCTGAAGTTTGTAACGTCATTCGATAACGAAAAACTTAAAAAAATAAAAATGATTGAATAGTTGTTTTGATTGCTTATAATGGATAATATAGCGATAAACATAAAGGTAAAGAGTCGTATTTATAAAATTACCCTTTAAAACTACTTTTACATATTGTAATTCACTTTACATATCAGGCTATACCAACGCGGGATAACATTGATTGTACATTTTATTAGTAAAATTTTATTTTTTTAATATATTCGAACGAAGAATAATTTTTCTTGTATATGATGTTAATACCTACTTTGTATATTTATTATTACTAGTATTGTCTAGCGCGCTTCGCGCGCTCACCTCTCGTTTGTATTAATATTCAATTTCATGCATCAATAAAATCAAAACTATTATAAAATACACTAAGATAAAATAGTTAAATGCTTTGATATGTTTAACATCCGTCGATATTAATTAGAAAATAAAAATCCAATTACGTTGATATTCGCTATTAATACATGTACTTACACATACATATACTGTCACATGATGGTAACCCGAGTGACTACCTCTCTACCAATCAGATCACGAATAAATTACGTTTCCTTGGCAGACCATCACTTTTTTGCAAAAGATTTTTTATAAAGGAATTTTATATTTTACATTTAAATATAGCTTAATAAAATTTTATGTATTTTTGTACCCATTCTCCGAATAAGACTACATGGCCTTCTAGAGGCGATCTCGCAACGAATTTTTTATTGGTAAATAGATAAATAAATCATTATGTAGATTTGAAGCTTCATAAAAAGAAAAAATAATAGGCTTATAATATGAAAAACAGTAAAGGTGAAAAAAGGTGAAAGTGTAAAAAGGTGAAACATACATTCCTTTATTTCTTGGTCGTATAATTTTAATTTTTTTAATTACTTCCTTATTAATATTAAAATTTATAAAAACATAGAAATAATGTTTATTATTTGTGTGTACTGTCCGGTTCGAATAAACGTAAATAAACAATTATTCACGATTAAACTGGTGTGGTTGACCAAACGTGGCTTTGCCAGTACTGAGCTTGGGATTTTCACCGAAAGTCTCTACAAAATGAAATAATAATTGTTATAAATTTTTTATATTATGGAATTGCAAGTATATTACGTATCATACGTATATTAATAATGTGACAAGGCTGATAGCGATGTTCGCTAGCCCTGTGCGCGGCACTCTCCTCGCACGGATGTGGCGGCCGACGGAGAAGACGGCGCAAGGAAGAGCGAGGGAGAGGGCGAGAGAGCGAGAAGGACAAGCGAGAGTGCGGAAAGCGCGGCTCGTGCCACAAAAAGAGGGGAAGAAAAGAGAGTTAATCGAGCAAGCGTGAACAGGCAGTTGAGTAGAGGTGACCCGCTAATCAGGTCACGATCAGATCCACCGTGCACCGAGTAAAACCGAGATAAGGATTGGGTTTCCTGTTTCGGCTGCTTCGTGCAGCCTCTTCAGCTATCACCATTCGGTGAACAAGAAGCAGGACACGGCCACCAGCAGCCAGCAGACCGCCGCCGGTGATCCAGCGAGCCCCACTTCCAGCAGGGCTGCGTTTCCGCAGACTGCGGCTCTCCACTAGCGAGCCGCGGGCGGAGTTACTCGGTGGGTCCTATACAAGTATTTATTTCGCGGACTCTCTCTCACGCACCAGCTCTCGCCCAGCGCAACGCCGCGATCTGATTTGTCGCGTTTACCTAGTTGAGCAAATACGCTCCTAGATATTGTTAACTCGTCGCATATATTTAGTTGACGAATACGCTTCTAACCGCCGCCTATTGTCTCTCCATGGTTAGAGCGTGTGCGCTCACCGTCTTGGTTGTATAAAAAGTTGCGTGTGTTATTTTATTGGCGTAAATAAAGGGATCGCCTTTTGTACTTATATTGACTTATTCCCTTCACCTTTCCTGTCATCACGGTAGATTCCCGCCCGTGGGAGTTCACGCCGGCTTCCTTTACCGAAATAGAGCCCATATAGTAACTAGCAGGGGCGCAGCATTGGCGTAATAAGTTGCGATCATAGGAATTTTCCTTCCCCTTTGCAATAATAATAAATTTTTTGTATTAAACTACTATACAAAAATTCAATTAATCAATCATTATTTTACAGATGTACCCTATGACAGCAATGCAGCTCGAATAAGAAATAATTCCAATAATATGGCACAATTATTATGGGCGTTGGTAAAACAGGGGTCTGCACACACACAACCACGTAATCATCAGGGTGGAACAACGATGATGACGATAAAGATGATTTAATTCATTTGTAAATAAATGAATCAAAAGGTATGAATAAAAGTGAAATAATTTTATGATGATTTGATTGATACTAAAACTATTTTATCTGTTGTAGTGGATTTTATATAAGGGCTAATAAGCAGTTAAGAAACATAAGTTTTCCAGACAACTTTGGCGTACTTTTCTAAAAAAACAAATGCCATTGTTAATATTATTACTTATATTATGTATAAGAAGTATAAATATTATTACCATCATACTTTGTACTATAATTTCAAGTAGTTTGAATGTTTCTTCAAGACCTTCTGTGTTTTCTTCAATTTTGTAAAAACTAAGAGTGATTGCACAATTTTTTGAGAGAAGGAAAGTAGCCAAAGCCGATAAAATTCCTCCTTTTTTATTATCGCTATCCTTGTCTGAATAATTGGAAATTCAATAAAAAAAATTTTTAAACTTAAAAAATAAAATTTTTAATTGTTCAAAGAAACCAAGATAGCATGCAAAACTATTGAAGAACAAGTTGGAGTATAATACAAAAATTTTATGATTACCATGCCTACTCTCCTACAGAAGTTTACCTTTCTTAAAAGGTGTAGGGGCGGGGTAAATAATAATTTATATATAATTATAGTAAGTTCTGTAAAAATTATACTACTTTCTTATTTTTTTTATTATAGGAGGGAAACGAGCTGGCAGAATAGTAAAGAGGCGCAATGAGGAAATGAAGAAGGAAAAAGAAATAAAAGTATTGATATATCAGCAGACGCTCGAAGACTATAAAACGTACATGAACAAATTCAATTATATTATAGATTCTCGATAACCCGATCATGATTTTCAAAAATGCAGCGCTCATATGTCACAAAGTTCTGTAAGAATTTCCTCGCCTCGGGAGAGACAGCTTAATATGAACAGCGAATACGGTGTCTCGAATTCGCTTCTGTTTGTCGTCATGGTTGGGACTCAAAATTGCTCGACAGCCACAAGGCGAGGTCGACGAAAGTACGGGAAGAAAGCACTGACTCTCGCAACCCAAACCCAACCCTGAGTCTCGCGCACTTACAGTGCCTCGCCGATTAATAAGTAAAGTTTCACAAACTGCAGAAATTTTTTACGTGACCGTGTATTCTCACATTATCCACTAGATGTAAAATACCGTAAATGTCATATATATCTTGCCCCGTACAGTTTTTCAAAACTCGCACCCAAATTTTTCATCAAAGATTCGGCGTAACTCAACCAGTTATTATCGTGACATAAATTACTAGTATTACATGTACATAGTTACATGTAGCATTAAAATTTATGTAAATAGTACAGTGTTAAAGCAGTAGAAATCATACTGCAATGGTTAGTACGACTGCTATATAATTGAATTGTGAACTTAAAACATCATTGCTTATCGTGTTATTCGTCATTTATTGACGAAAAACCAACGTTTAGGTACGCTTTCTCAGTATACTTAGCCAGCAGTTACCGGCGATCTATCGGTGACCATCGGCGACCGATCGGCGACCAATCGGTAACCATATTTCGTCGCTGACTGTTTGCCAGGGCGTTATTGACTACAGTTTTTGCTGTATTCCAAGTAATATATCACTTTTTTTGCCAAGATTAACATCTTACAAAGACGCGCTCTTAGATTTGTTTCAGGATTGAGAAATTCGATCCCTAACAGAATCGTTTATGTGGATCGACCCGCATGCTTCTATTTTTTCATCAGATTACACAGGCCTACATTTCTCAGATCCAGAAACCTTAGCAGGTATTTCCGAAGGGATTTGGGGCACTAAATTCGAATCTCAGCTCAAAATTGCTCGATTACTCTCAATTTTCGAAACATCCTAATCTATACAGGTCCAAACATTTTTTTTTATATTTTCGAACCCTCGTAACTTTGTGAACAAATTTTTTTTGTTAATTTGATGACAGTATCTTAAAAAACAACTCTTGCCTTTTAAAAAATATTTGTCATTTTTTTAATATTATTTTTTTCGACAGAGATATAATACATTGAAGTATAATAAATTTGAAGCTTCACAAACGTTATTTAAGCAGAGAAAAGTTTCGCTGAAAAATAAAATAATATCCCAAGTACCTTAACCTAAGATCCCTATACCTTGCAATAGCCCCCGACTGTTAAACCCCAAGTACCTTCATCCAAAATCCTTGTACTCCGCTAAACAATAATTCCAGACCACTAGTAAAACTCAATTTCTTTAACTCACAGACGCTGTATCTTTTACCACTATTATCTTTCAGTGAAATTTTTCTTTGTTTAAACGACATTTGCGAAGTTGCAAATTTATCATACGTGAATGTATTATATCTCTGTCGGAAAAAAATGACATTGAAAACAATGAGGAGTACATTTTGAAGGGCAAGAGTTGCTCTTTGAGATGTCGTCATCAAATTTGTAAAAAAAATTTGTTCACAAAGTTATTCGGATTCAGATTCAGCAAACCAAATTTTTTCGAAAACACCTTGTCTGGTCTCTGGGTCTGGACTTTTTTCAAATTTTGATGGCCTGTGTTATCCTTACAGTCTCTCTCAGTACGCTCCTTTGCCTTTTACGCGAATAATCAATAATCCATTCTTCATATATTACAATTTTCATAATTAAATCTAGACTCTTAGAAACTCTTGAAAATAATCAAGAACTGTTATTTACCAAGTCACAAAAATATCCCAGGCAATGAAACTGTAAACGATTTAGTTAAACAAGAGCTTGTAGTTCTGGAATCTTTTCATCATTTCTTTTACCCCATTCAGACTTCTTATAATTCGTCAACGATCTTTACAAAGATAAATTCAATAAATTTCTTCAAAACATTGGCTCAAACAAAGGAATTTCCTATTTTTTTACTCCGTCCCTCTAATCTTGATTTCATAAAACTTCATTACGCGGAACACAAATTGTAACAGTTATGCGCATGAGAAACAATATCACTATAGTCTAGCTTATAGTTTACACAGAAAATATCTAGTCGACTCACCCTGTGTCCTTATGGTAAAGACAACGAAGATCTCAATCACGTTTTTTGGTCTTGCGAGAGATTTAATCATCAACGCAAGTCATTATTATTTAAACTCCTTACACAATCTTACAATTTCTTTTTGATCCCAAATCTGTTTTTATTAAGAATTCTCTGCAAATTTTTTAAAGACGTAAATATGTCTATTTAATCTATTATTTCATTCTATTTTTTTCAACCTATTTGAATCTGTATTTTGTTATCTCTGTATTTCTCAACGTTGGTGTTTACAGATTCATTCTACAAATTCTGACTTATTTTTCTACATCTTTAATAATTGAATTTACCGCCAATTCGTACCCCCAGCGCGCAAGCGTCAAGTTAGCTAATGACAAGTTCACGCATGCGTCTTGGCTTATCGGCGTCTCAGTCAGAGACCCACCGCCATCTAGTAAAGTAAAGTTAATGGCAATGATGGAAAACAGTGTTGAAAAGAAAACTCTCTAAGCCACCGTGTGTATATATATATATATATATACACACGAGAGAGAGAGAGAGAGAGAATAGAATAGAAGAAGCAGAAGACATAACCATAATATATAACAGACCATCAGCAGACCATCCGTACGGGTATTATCAAAATGGCTTTTCATTTATTAAGAATTTATAGTTCATGCATCAAACCTTTACAACAAACATTGCTGTCTAACACGGGCAAGTAGATAAATTTTACCTTGTCATTTCCTAATCCTAATTAAAAAATATTACAATTATAAGTTTGTAACATTTTTCCAGTTGAACATAACCTATTCATTATTTCTTTTTATATTGAGTTTATAATAATTTTTTGTATTAATTGTAAGTATAGTTATTATTATTTTCAGAAATTTTAAATAAAATCAACAATCAAACTGTAAATATTTTGAAGTCACAAATTCCTCTAACATATTTAATTAGGCCTACTTCAATTTTCACAAAATGTAAGTTTACTTTATCAAGTAAAAACATATATACTTATCTATTTAATACATGAATAACATAGACAAAATATTTTAGACTCTGCTGAAAGCTTGTGGAAGTCTGTAGTAAGTGTTAGTAATGCAGGTAGACAGAGAGGTAGAGGAAGGGGAACAAAGGGGCTTCAGAAGAATTTAAACAGAGGCCAAATAATTGGTGTTGGCAAGATAAATATGCTGTGGCCAGGTTTGACTGGTCCAATTATGCGAGGATCTACTGTTGTCAAACAGCAAAGATTACCTGATGATAAGGAAAGAGAAGCTAAACTTATTAAAATGAGAGAAGAATGGGGTGTTAAAAAATCAAGAAAAGTGCACCCACTGGAGAGGGGTTGGACAAGTGCTAGAGTAGCTGGAAGAAACATTGGACCACCAGATCCTGTTAATGATGGTATTTACTTTTTTCAAGTTTTACCATTTATTTCAAATACAAATTTTTATTTAAATTTAAAAATATAAATAGAAATATTTGCTTAATAAGTTATGATAAATATTTTTAATTTATCTTACAGAAACTTTTGAAGGTTTTGAAACCAAAGTTCTTGAACACAAAATTGTTAACCACATGACAGGAAATTTGGGGAGAAAAAAAAGTTATAGTACATTTGTAATCACAGGTAATAAAAATGGGTTATGTGGAATTTCTATAGGCAGAGCACCAGATGGTAGAGGAGCTTTGAGATTGGCAAAAAATAGAGCAGGGTTTAAGTTAATGTACATTAAAAGATTCAAAGAACATACAGGTGATATAAATATATGATCAGTCTGATTTTATATTCCAATATATTCTAAATTATGTGTTTAATTTGCTTAGTATATCATGATTTCTTCTCTCAATTTGGATCTACAAAAGTGTATGTCACAAAAAAAAATGAGGGATTTGGTTTAAGGTGTCATAGAGCAATTAAATGTGCTTGCGAAGTAATTGGAATAAAAGATCTTCATGTTAAAGTTGAGGGAGCTATGAATTATCAGCACATTATTAAAGCCTTTTTGATTGGATTATTGAAACAAGTAAACTAATAGAATATTCTTTAATACAATAGATTATTGTACATAAAATTTGTAATATATCTTTACATATTTTAGAAAACACACAAGGAGTTAGCAGAAGATAAGCAATTATACTTAGTAGAATTCAGAAAAGAAAATCTAAATTATCCTAATGTAGTGGCTACTCCATCAGTTGTAAGAAAACCTGAAGAAGTTAAATCAACTGAAATTTTGGATTTCAAACAATACGTTCTGGGAGGTAAAGTTATTCTGCAAAAGAAGAAGTTTCCTCCATTTTATGTCAACAGTATTGGATATAAAATCAGACAAACTAAGATGGAGTATTTAAGAAATAAAGATAATGTTAGAATAAGAATGTTAGCTGAGCATGGAGAGTATCGAAGTTTTTTAACAGATAAATATCCTGAAGCAAAGCCTAAATTTTGGAGCAAGAAGAGACGAGAACAAGAAAAAAGCGAAAACAATTAATGTTATATTCTGTAAATATAAAATAAAAAATAAATGTTTTCATTACTTTCAAATAAGTGTTAACATTACAATCTCTTTTGTTTATAAATATTGTTCTACACAATTTCAAAAGGAATTATAAAATTATAAATCGTAAGGTGAGAATGGGAACGTAGGAGTTACTTAAGCCGCGCTTATCAAAATTCGATTTTGTAAATAGATTACATATAAAAAAGAAAACTACGAGAAAAATCTCATATGCATGAATAAAATTCAAATTGTAAGAATTAGTGAATGAAGGTTACAGGTGAAGGTAGCAGGAAAAGGGGAGGAAGAGAATGAAAGGGTTAAAACCTAAAACCGCCACTTATTTCTCCTATTTTCTCGCATACACGTGCGCAATCGTTGGAGTCAAGTGTATGCGTTCGTATGTATGTGGAAGTGCAGACGTGTATGTGCGGGGTCCAGCTGGTTGATCGTCAGCTAGTTGGAATTATTGGCAGCGCGGCATTGCTGCCCAGAGACAAAGAAAGTAAAATAGACATAAAAATAAAGAGTTGCGCGCTAGTGATAAATTCCTCGCAGATGATGTTTGCGTGTGTGCACCTCGAGGAATATAGTCGACTCTCATCGATGTGACGTTCTCCGCTCTTAAAAATGGCGTGCACTACGAACTACGCCATGTTCCTCATGCTGTGATATAGGTATAGATATCCGTAAGAGAGCAACCAGAGAAGAGGTGAGGCGATCGAGAGAGAGAGAGAGAGAGAGAGAGAGAGAGAGAGAGAGAGAGAGAGAGAGAGACACACACACACACGTATACACACACACGGAGAGAGCCGCGCGAGTTAAGGCATATGAGAGAGCGCGGAGAGAGAGAGAGAGATAAGTAAGGGTGAGAGAACGCGTTGAACTTTTTGGGATTCCACAACTCGATTTGAGACTTGGACAGCAGATATCACAATCTTCGAATCGCCAGACGACGAGGCAGCAGCGCTGGCGACGACGAGCCGCCTAAGATGGCCGATGACGATCCCTGGCTGCTCAAGGAAGACGGCTTCCTGAACGTCGGCGTCGAGGTCAGCCAGATCGTCTATCACCCCAACCTCAATGTCCTCCTCGTCACCACTGCCAACCCAGCCCAAATCTACGTCCTCGATGTCAACTGCGGCGAGATTCTCCAGAGATGTACCCTCTCCGGTGAGTTTTGTTTTCTGTCTTTGTCTTCCCAGTTGTCTCGGTCATGGTTACGTTTCTTGTTTCTATCTACTATTTATTACGCTTTATCCTGACAAACAATTGTCTTGAGAGTTTGTTGTCATTATTGTCTCTTTTAATTTCTCTTGTGATGGCCTCGCGCACTTCTCCTCGCGCGTATACACTTGTTTTTTGACGACTTAATGTTTTCATTTCGCCACATTTAAATGTCGATGACCATTGCTTTATCATAGTTTCGTTTCTAGTCGTACGCTGTGGGCTTATCATATTAAAGTTTGGCAGTTGTCGTTGCCGTTTTTTAGGCACAACTGCTTCGCATAACTGATACACGATGTTCGTTTGTTTTTACTTTGATATCAGTTCCAGATTGTGTATTCATTGTCTACTTTCATTTCCATTACCGACAATCATTTTAAATGCTGTAGTGAGTCGATGTAAACGTTTTTAAATGACGTCTATTGCAGTTCTTTGTTTCTATGACACCTTTAGATAAATTTACAGTTACATTAGTAGGCCTTTACTGTGATGATAAGCAAATCGAGTGTTAACGTTTGATTAAATTGCTCTATAATTGCTATTAATATTAATATTATTTTGACTTTTTGTTATATAACAAAGTTTTATGAAAACTAATTTATTTTAATCAACGATGTCATAGTAGGTGATATAAACTGCTAACTAATGTTTAAAAAATTATAATAGCTTACAATTAGTAAAATTTTATGATTCATGCATTAAATTAGTACAAATTACCTAGTGATGCATTCTGTAGGAAAAGTATAATTTTAACTCATTGACACCATTTTCCATTAAAATGTTAAAACTTTATTATATTAAAATGATGTAATAGTTAGATATTTCAAATAAAAGTTAATCTACTTGAGTGATTAATATTTAGATTAATTATTTGTAATAAAGTTTTCAGTAGATAGATTAGATAAATCATTTTTAATGAATTTTTTTCATTTGCAGGTAAAGCAGATGGAAAATTACAAGGTGTTTATTTAGGTGAAGGGGTAGACAAAATCTTGTATACAGATGGCAGGGGCCTTGGGATCAGAAGTGATTACAATGGTGTCCTTTTGTTGGATTCTATTTTACAATTGCCAGTATACAGGAGTGAAGATATAGTTAAATTAGAGATGCTGCTCACAGAAGCAATACTGTTGCACCACTGCTTGCGATCAGTCGAGCTTCCGGGAGTAGATCATGTTCAAGAAGTGCTGCAGGAATTGTCCACCAATATTGCTTTAGCCAAAACAAATAGAAAGAAAGGAATTAAAGCTCAAAAGGTATGAATATAATTAAATCTAGTCTCATGTAAGGAATTTTTGTTAGTGATTTCTTGGTTATGTTCTCTACTTTTCATTGTATTCAGTATATTAATTAATTTTTTATTTCTAAATTTCTCTGTAATTTTATTATTAAAAATAATTTGTATTTTAAAACTGTATTTATTTAATACTACTATCTTTGCTTCCAGTATAATACAGTATGTCTAGAATTGTCGCATGGAGCTCTAAAATTAGTATGTTCAAATTTGGTAATGGATTTGAAGAAGCAAAATAAACATATTCCTGCATTACCTATAGCATCTGCCATTAGTGAAAGACTTAATGGCCTACTCCCCGGCCTTGTTATGGAAAGCGAGAGTACTGGAAAAGTTCTTATGTATAGTGAAGCAGCTCGTCGTGATACTTTTTCAAAGTGGCCCCACATGAGTTACAAGTGAATTTTCCTATTTAATTTTAATTTTGATAAAATTGTCTAATCTGAATTGTATGAACTTTCTTAAAATGTTTTAGAAGTTATTACTTGTTCAATCTATTTTCAAACTTGCGATGTTAATTGAATAACTCTTAACTTAGTTAATTAGCTACAACTTTACACCTTGAGTTTATTATTTATTCAAAATTATAGATTAAAAATCTGAATTTACTTTGGATATGATTTATATTTTCAAATACATTGTTTACATATACAAAAATTTTTAATTTTAAATTAAAAAAAACAATCAATTGACCAGCCTAATGAAATTTTATTATTTATGTCATTGATCAAAGTAAATAACGATACATTATTCTAATAGTACGAAGCCATAAATCTAAATTTATTATATGTTTAATTTACAAAAATTTGATTTGAATTTTTTTAAAATTTAATTTGAAGGTGGGCGCTGCCAGACCAAATGGCACAGGCAGGATTTTATCATCAGCCAAACACGACGGGCGAGGACAGAGCGATGTGTTTTACGTGCAACGTGTGTCTCGTTTGCTGGGAACCCACGGATGAGCCTTGGTCAGAGCACGAACGTCACTCGCCAGCTTGTCCTTTTGTCAAAGGCGAATACACGCAAAATGTGCCACTCTATGTAACTTTAGCTACAGCACCCGCGCAATCTGTTGGTGAATCTGTTAATGTGATCGGTACGACGAACGTTGGTGGACTCGTTGCTACGGCTTCACAAGGCGGTTTCATCAATGTTTGGAATGTGCAAAGCCAGTCTAAAGTACGATATTTATGTTATTGATATGTTAATTTTGAATTATTTTTATATTATCAAAAAATTTTGAAAGCTTTTGTAATGAATGATGTTAAAAAAGAGTTGAATTTTGATGACAGAGAGAAGTATCCTTTTATTTGAGTCCAAGTGACGTAGAGCCAAACAACAAGGATTCGTTTGAATTCTACGCTTCGAAGACATCACCGTCACTGACAAGTGGATATTTACCGAGCCTCGTTACGGAAACGGACGCCTTGACGGACGCCTACAAGCCGTCACCAAGCTCTAGCAACAATAGCAATAGAAAGCTCCAAGTGACAGCATTGGCGCTAGTCGATGGGCCAAAATCTCAGCGTGAAGCTCGAGGCATGTCACACGTTGGGAACCAGGAGGTTAACTCAAATGCTTTAATTAGGCCGTCCCTCGTGTGCGGTGTGTCTGTCAGCTCGAGTTTCGGCAGCGCCGGTTCGAGCGCCAGTTCATCTTCTGCTCAGATGCGATCTCTCGAAAACGTCTGGGCAACGACCACAGACTTAGCCTCCTCGTCATCATTAGTTCGCGCAATGAACAGCGTCAACAGTGCGGCTAGTAGTAGCAGCAGCAATAGTTTGGATATCATGAAGGTGGCTACAAATGACGCATATAGTCCGACAAGGTCGCACTACCTCGTGCTCTGTGACTTTCATCACAAGGCCGCCGAGGCACAGCCGACCAAGAAGGACAGCTCCAAAGATGGCACCAAAAGCAAAAAACAGCTCTCGGGTACCGGTACCAGTGCTAGCTCCAACGGCATCAGACAGGAGAGCCTCTATCAGGAAATCCTACTTAGCAAGTTCCTTCTTGAGGAAATCAATGAGGATGTCGATGCGGAGATGGTTGGAAGTGGTGGTGGTGGTGGCCCTCACTTCGAGAGTATCTATTCACCACATGGAGTCCTTGCTCCGACGGCGAACGGTATTTTCTATGGCATAAATAGCTCCTTACCGACGCTGCCAACGTCGAGCTCGTTTGACACCAACTCCAATCCTATAAACTCGTACGTGCCAGAACAATTCGCCTCGACATCTAAAATGACCCAACTAAGGAAGACTCTCGACACGATCAAAACTAGTAAAGTTGCCGAGCCCGTCGTTATACAAACTATACGCATCGAGGCCAAAAATTCACTTAGAATCAATAACATTCTGCCCACGAAGGACGGCAAGCATTTATTCGTTACACTTAGTCCAGTGGTTGCAGATGTGTCAGCAATCGAGTCCTTTTCCAATACTAACCAGATGGATGTCGACGACGAAAGTGAGTTTCAACTTTTTTCCTAGTTAGGTAGTTTAATAAAGTCTTTCTTTAGGGTATTAATCCATTAATTATTCAATTTTAGGCGCTCCAAAGAGCTACGTGTACTGGGACCATAACGATGTGCAGTCTAAGACATTAATGAACGGCGAGATACAAAGCGAGTCAGAGATAAGTGCGTGCCCTATTCTACTTGTGTATGCTTTGGACTTTACGGACAAGGTGGTGAGACTGAGGCCAGAGCCGATACTCAAGCGGGAGCTATTAGCGTGGCAGGCGCCGGAAGAGTGCGTGCTGTTGCCAACCTTTGAGAGAGGTCGACTCTTCAATGGCAATATGCATGTCGAGGCTCAGGACACCCAAGAATTCCGCGGACAAGTGGCCTTAGTTTGTAGGGATGGAGTGGTGAGGCTGATAGACCTAAGCAACCTCAAGACTGTTACTGAGGCTAAGCTTATTGGACACAAATTCATTTCAGCTGCTTACTGTACAGGTAAACCACTGGATTCGATAATGGCATTGTTTTGCTTATTGAAAGAGGCGTTGATACCTATTTTTGGCAATGTTCATTTAGGTTTGGATAGGTTGTGTGCGTGTACAAGTGATGGGGCTCTTCATTTTTTCAAGCTAACATCTGAAGATGATACTGCTGAAGAAAAGGACGTAGACGATCTACAAATGATAACCGATCCCAGCGTATGTTACGAGAGTGAATTAGCGACTCCTAGTACATCAACTTCATCTCCCGTCAACCAGTAAGTGTTATAAAATCATTTTGAAAATGTATTGTACAATTAAGTACACGTTACCTCTATACTCAGTCTTGATACAGTATTTATTCCTACTGTTAATATCACTTTTCAGAGAACAAATTTTGGCACATAGACAAAATTTAACATACCAAGATTTACGATCGCTATACGATTTAACTAGATTTGATCGACACTCACCAGCATATAAAGCTACGGTACCACCTTGTTGGAGTGAAATGATGCAAGCTCAACGCCAACGTCGTTATCCGCAACATCTGCATCAGTCAGAAGATCAGCACCATACACGTACTTGGCGCTTGCAAAATGATACGTAAGTAAATTACTTAAAAGTATTGAATGTTTCGAAAAAAAATCCTGTTCACAGCCAGTACTATAATTTGCGTAGGGGTACCTGGGACGAGCACATTTTTGAGCTTACATTACCGAGAAGTGCTGCAGGCAACGTTGGCCATGTTGATGTTAGATTCAGTTTGCATTTCCCATGTCTTGAGCTTCCAATGATACAAGTTACTCTTCTGAAACAAATTATGACTGGAATCGGGAACAAACCCTATTTAATTGCTGTGGATGAAAAAATAGACTTCAGAATTGGACGCGAACAAAAAGCTGATAATCCTGTCATTACTGAAGAGTACCAGAGACATCATAATACAGAAATTCTTTGTGGTCCTATAAATTTGCAGCGCTGCATGGATTTATCTGATCATTCTGGCTGTGTAACTTTGACTAGCCCTAAGTTATTTCGCACGAAAGCTAAGACACTTTTGGTTCATATAAAGGCTTTGATTGATCCTACAAAAGAAGGGGTAAAATTTTAATCTACCTTGATTAAATGTATATTCTATTAAATATAATAACTGTTTGTTCATAGGCGTTATCAAAATCAAGATATACTTTATTAGAATCCAAACCGCCAACATCCAAGAAATTAAGGATTGACGAAACTGGTCCACTTCCTCCTGGTGCTACAGTAGAAAGATTTGCTACAAATGCAACTAAAAAATTAGATAGTTATAATGGTATATATTTTCTTTTATTCAGAAGATCTATTTTATTAGTAAATATAACAACGTATTTTTTATGTTGCACAGGTTGTGATTGGATTCATGAAGTATCAATTACAGTGAGATCAGTTCATCCTACAAATATTTCAAATGAGAAATTACAGAGATGTGCGATGTTGGAGTCCAAAGCTTTTCTTGAGAATTTATTAAGCGTAGCTTGTTTAGAAACGTCTAATAAGTAAGTTCAGAATTTCATTAAAAATCGCTTTTTGTTGTGATGTAGTTTTATCGTTAATCTTATCACAGGTCACCAGTTATTCAGTCACTAGCTTTGGATATTTTAATATGGGTTGCTGCAATAAGATTAACAAGATTACGTACTGGTTTAAACAGTACGAAATCAAAAGCAATACAGTTGGAAACTGTTCATTGTGTACAAGAAAGACTACCTAGTCTGTTACGTACTTGTTTGCTCCACGCTGGACGAAGTATAGCGCACAAATGTGTTAAACTCATCGTACTTTGTATAGAGTGCGTTATTCTCGGTTATTTCATAAAGATTTGTTATTTGTTTGTTTTTAAATAATAATCGTATTTCATGCAATGGTTTTAGGGGTCTTCACAATTTAGAGGATCCATCGCCTCATGCTTTTGAAGAAGCTGTTTTATCAGTTTTAGTTTCTATATTACCATACATAGTTAGTGTTCAATGGGCTGGTTCGTTAAGATGGCTTGCTATACTTGTAACAAGATTGTTACCTCTAGATAGAAACCACAATGTGGCTCAACAATGTATTAAGCTTATTCAAGAAATCTCCACTGAAATGTCAAAACGTGTTAATCCTTATCATTTATTACTTGCAACGAGGTAAGTTCATAGTCTTATAATGTGGTATTTGTTTTGAATTTACAATTTTTTTAATGCTGTAATATTTTTTTTAATTCAACGTTTTTAGGTTTGGACTCTATAACTCACCATTTGAAACTGAATTATTTGATATGGATCCACCTATCTCGGCCAAATCCACTTCAGTACCTGTAACTAATACTTATTCTATTGTAACGAATGAACAACCCAGCACGTCTGTAGCTGCTACAAATATGTCGTACACTCAAGATGCCATTGACTTGCGTGATCTTCTGTCATTGCCTTCACATTCAACTGGTGATCTTATTGTGCCAAGTAAATTAAAAGCGCTTTGTGCAAACCACAGTATGAAAGGACTTCTTGAGGTATAAAAAGTAATTTTTTAATTAAAAATTATTGTAAAAGTATTAAAATGTATAAACTTTGTGTATTTTCTTTTTCAAGGTTGAACCATTGCATTTTACTTGTCACGCTGCTTCTGATGGCACGAAGATGGAAAAAATTGATCCTAACGTCAATTCTGTATCTGCCGCTGTGTTGTATGAACCAGCAGTGCCTACAACAAATGCAACGTTTGATGCCAAAATCATACATCACGCATACGTAAGTAATCTGATGAATATTAAATATTGTTTCTGTTAAAGTGAAGAAATCTTGAAAATAAGATATTCTAATTTTTGGAGAAATATAAATTTAGCAACAACAATAATAGTACGTGAATTGAAATAAAGTGAAAAATTCGTTAAAAATAGATTATAAATGTAAATAAAGTTGATATAAACGTTTAGAGCAAATCTTTATATTATTGTAGAACTTTGAGGCTGGATCCCTAGGACCAGATCTACAAGCAAAACTAACATGCAAATTAACCGATCTGCTAAGCCAGTGCACAAAAAATGCGCAAAAAGCAAACTACCAATCACTGACAAAAAAAAGCCAAGACTTTTACACTCCTGATGATCAATCGGATAGTGATGAGGGTGGTAACATGCAATGTAACACTACACATATTTGGAGCGTGTATAGTGATAAGCCTCCGTCATTGACTACAGTCCCGAAAGAAAAATCTTCGTCCTCATCCATAACTAATGTCGGAACTTCTTCTTCGTCTAGCAAAATGGAGGATATTGGACCAAAAAAGGTGCATTTTGTTGATCATTTTTTGTTCCAATATTTTATAAATTACATTCATTTAAGTAGTTTTTTTTATGTAACTATGCTTGAATTATCATGTCTTATTAGCTCACTTTTAAAACCACTCATGAACATTACACTCACATAAAAAATATGTTGTCATATTTTTTAATTCAATTCTGCTAATAAAATGTAGATCTAGAATATCTTAATTTAAATAATTATGATCCTATAATTGTTATTACCTTACAACTCATTTACCAAATAGTTATACTTTTTCTCTAAATAATGTCTTTTTAGAAATGAATTCTTGATAAAAATTATTTTAAATTGGTGATTACTCGAATTCTTTGGAATTAAAAAAAGATATTACTTTTTAGAAAGATGACGTTGCTTTTCCATGGGGAAGGTTACTTTGTTGGCCTCCACAGCAGGCCCTAGTTGTAGAGAGAATGCACTCGGGAGCAAGGAGATTTGTTATTTTAGACTTTGGAGCGCCTGTGCTTCTCACCGATTTGATGATACCTGCTTGCAGCGATTTAGTTTCTCTATCAATTGACATTTGGACAAAAAGTGAGGAAAGTGATGGCATACGATTAGTAGTCGCTGGAGACATTGGTAATAAGCCATTGGTTGTTAATGATTTGCAGCCACCTCCAGTTTGTAGATACTTAAAGGTTAATAATTGCTTATAAAAACAGTTGTTCTGTCATAATATTTCTAAATAATATAACTTAAAAATTGATCAATTTAGATTACGACTATTGGTCGATATGGTATGTCTACAACTCGTTGCAAAATCCCTCTGGGAACTTTTTATGGGCACATGGTTGTATTACCAGGGGAAGATTATTCTGAACTTTCATCGTTTGAAACAAACACAATCGATTCAGGGCTTCAAGCAACAATTGAATCGCATTGTAACATATTGTCTGCTCTTGCTGAGGATGTACAGTGTAGATTTACCTTGGCTACAGAGCGTTTGAAAAGTTATCTTGATCCATTATTATGTACGGAAACTCCCAACGTTATACATATGCAACATTATTTGAATAATAGCAAAAATTCAACTGACAGTAAGGAACAACCTTCGGTGAAAATTTTGTCAACATATCAAGTAAGGTTTATTATGATTCAATTATTTCAAAAGCTTGTGGATGTAAATTTTAACTTTATAATATTTTCATAGGAATGTATTATGTATCAACATCAATTGAATATTATTCGTGGAGTATGGCAAAGGTTAGAGTCGTGGAGAAATTCGGAAAGTAATCCACCAACAACATTAGTAAATGCATCTAGCGATAAATTGCGTATTCTTGGAGAAACTCTCCTGGATATACTCCTTTATACTATATACGAAATCGGTCCTGTTCCTACTGTAAGAGTTTTTATTGTCCAAGAATAAACATGTTGTATTATCTATTGTTACAAAAATGAAAATGTTTAATTGTTATTTGAAGGTACCCGTAACATTGTACGATTCTTTTACACCAGTAGTGTGTGAAAAATTATTCAACTCAATTTGTGTGATGACACCAGCTCCACACATGCAACTTTATACAGTTGCTCTATTAGCCAAAATGGCTGGACATCAACCATGGTGGGGAAACTTCCTTGCAAATGCATTGATAAATTTGTATTCTGCATCTTCAACGCATATTTTTCCACAAGACAGGTGAGTCCCTGTGCTATAAAATGTAATTAGATTAATTAATATTCATCCTCCACTGTGAAATCATTTGTAGGGTATTCATTTTGTTAACATTCCTTGGTCGTAAATCATTAATTGCTTCGGCTAATAAGTCTTCGGTAATTGATGCTATGGTACGTACGCTTGGAGGGTTATTAGCACCTTTATGTATGGGCCAAAATGAAAACTCAAACAGATTGGATACAACCCTCATTGGTTGGGTACTTCTTTTCCTATCTGTATGCTTAGACACAACAGCTGTGCATTCAAATTCTTCTGAGGAAAGTCACGATAAGAATAAAGAACAAGGTTTTTTCATATAGTTATAAATAGTTTTGAAGGACGTTTTCGTGTATGTAAAGGTTTTCATTAAACTTTACGCTTGGAAAAAACGCTGCACATATTCTACTCCCTCGTAAGAGAATAATTATAATAAATTAAAGCGAAAAATGTTAAGTATGTTCTTCATAATATCAAGTTTCCTAGAATTTTTGTAAAGATCGATATGTACTTTCGTTTATTGAGAAAAAATTATAACTCCAAAAGTTGAGAAATTCATAACTTCGATGGACAAAACTTTACGTTGTTACGCTGTTTCACTAAATTATTTTTATAATTTTTTCTTATTAATATTAATATCTCAAAATTGATACACAATTCTTAAAATGTTCAGAAAAAAATGTATTACTGAAAAAAATGTCGTTTTCGACGATTTGGAACAGTTTTGTCCATCGAAGTTACACATTTATCAACTCTTGAGGTTTTCATTTTCTTTATTTTCTTGAAATAAGCGAACGTACATATCGATATTTGGAAAAGACTAGACTATACTATAGGAAATATTCTTAAATTCATTTGTTTCAATCTCTTAATAATTATTATCTTACGAGGTAAACGCGTGGAGTACTTTTCCCCCACGTAAAGTTGGATAAGAACTCACATACAAGAGGACGTCATTAATTATAGAAAGTACAATATTATGCTTATGAAAAATGTTTTGTATTCAAAGGGTTTTCGTCTCGCTGGGAATTCATTCAAGGAGAGCTTGCAATGCAGAGAAAGTTTATTAGCTCCAATCGCTCATCAGTATCACGTAGCTATCGTAAAAAGTTACAGAAACGTCTCATGCATCATAAGCAACAACTACAAGATTTAGAGCAGGCAAAAAAATCTTTTCATTCGGCTTCGCAGGTAACATTTGCCTGATGGTTAAAAATTTGGAAACAAGAAAACCTTAAATTTATTTGTTGATACTAACTTTTTTGCCCAGGCTGCTACTTTCTCTACAAAATTGGAGGCTGCGTTAAAGTCCCAAGAACGTTATTACAAGAAAACTCTAAAGCAACATTCTACAAAGTATTCTAAGGACTTGTACAGCCTTAGAAGAAATGAACTGCAACATTTGAACCGAAGATCTCAATCGCAGCCAAGTACAAGGTAGGATTGCAATAAATGTAGTTTATTATACTAAACTATATAAATATTTGTTATAATTCTTCCTTGTTTTTCAGTCAATCGGATTCAATGGACACTGATGTTGACTATACAAATAACTTGTCACATCAGTATGTTCTTCCAGTGGCACGTGGTCTCGTAGCTCTGTTATTAAATAATGTTTCAAACGTTGACATGTTTTTGCTAGCATGCAAGGTGGGATATATTGTTAAGTCAATAAATAAAAATTGCTGTTCCAGTTTCGTTATTAAATAATGTGTATGTTTTCATATGCAGGTTGTTGCCCGATTAGTTGTTTCTACACGTCCTGCTATTAGTTTAGGTGAATTAATGAGCGAAGATCAACTTCTTAGACTAGTTAGATTAGCCACTGGGAATTCTGATACGGCATGGTCATCACACGCTGTCTCTTGTTTATTACAGGATTTACTAGAAGGTATGTGTTTTTTAATTTTATATTATTAATAATTTTAATATTAAAAACTATGTATTCTCTGATAAATATCATAAAATATACTGATTTATTTACAGGTGAAAAATTATATCCTAGAAACTCTCCGCCAAATGAACCCAGTCCATCTGATGATGCCTTTGAACCTTTACCTGCTGAAGAAGCAAAAGTAGCTGATGATGATGTTACAGCAGCAGTAGCTGGACCTAGTAATTCTTCAACTGCTTTCGGAAATGATGAAGGCTTTGCTGATGGAGACGAAGATACTCAAGATAGTATCGTCGTGGCACCAACGAACGCTTCTTCTTCTAAAAATAGTGGATTTAATCTTCCATCTTTATTAGAGTCTGAAGACAGTGAATTTGAAGATTTTCTTGACAATATTCTAGATCGCAGTAAGGCGATTCCTAAAAAAGGTAGTGCTGTTTCTAAATATCCTACCATAACAAGCTCAGGGTAATTACATTTTATTCTATTATTGTGTGTGTGACAAATTGAATAGAACATTAATTTAACACATATGTAATTAAATATTTTGGTTATATACAGCATTTCGCAAGCTATTGACGCAAGGCTAGAATATGGCGTTGAATCCAACGTGGAAATAGCACTTCGAAGACTTTCTGCTCTTGGAACCTACAACTTGCCTCTCGGCATAAACGCAACAATTAACGTCAGTTTCATTACTTTTCTAATAACGCATAAATTGTTACTAAAATAAATTACAATATTCGTATTTTACTTTGTATACAGCCATCAACAGATTCTTCCCGTAATGTACAGAGTTCATCATCAAGACAGAGCAGTTATTCTGATAGAGTTCAAGAAGTTTGGAATACATCGGAAGCTCCTATGTCGAGTTTACTTATGTTAACGAGATGTTTCGATAAGATTTTTACTGAATTGTACATTCAGAATATGGGAATCAACCTTGAGATGGTTTTGCAGCTGTGGTTAACATTGAATCTTGACGCTGCATCGGAATCTACCACCACCCAATTTGATCCGTCACTAACTCCTGTTATTCCTCTTAGTTCTACAGCAATTGCTGGACTAATCTCTGCTTTTTCTTGGTAATATTTAATTAAACAAGTAGTTAATTACATATTTTGAAACAAAGAAAATTAAAAATAATTCTATTACATTGCAGGCATCCTGGACTATCTTTGCGAGCTTGGTGTTACGCTTTACAGTGTTTGACACTTGCGAGCAATCAACCTTTACAAACTGAACAAGTCGAAGCTGCCAGCTGTAGCACTCCATTAGACGGTTTATTGGGAGGTATGGCTGGTTGTATAATAAAAGAACGAAATATGGGTGCTATGCTTCTTCGTCTCCTCTCTGGAAATGGATTGAATATAGATACCGCTAATAAACATTTTGGAATGGTAATGAATTTTTTACGATCTTCGTGTAGTGTAATTAAAAAACGCAATATTTATATGAAAAATAATATTATGTTTATTAGGCTGGACCAACATTATGCCAAGCTTTACAAGATTTTCTCGTGAGACTTGAAATGCGTTGTGACGTTATAACACCTGGCAGTGCCTTGGGAAATTCTTTAAAAGAACTATTGCTGTGGGTTGTTTATCAATTAGTGCAACCTGGCGGAGCCTTGGTTGCACGTCGTGGTCCACTGGATGCCCAATGCAAACTGATTACCTCTTTACTTAATTTAAATTTCATAAACACTGATTTGGGAACTGCTATGAGCATATCTGAATGTGTAGGAGAACTAGTTTCTACCCACGTCAGAGGAAACGGAGGTAATGGGTCATTTTGTAAATATCCTACGATATAATTTAGTAAACTAGTTATAAACCTACAATTTTTATTTATTTTCTAGTTGGAGCACAATGCGGCGGATCAACTGATTCAACCAACCAAACAGGAGGTTTTGTCGGGTTGTACGCGTGTGTACTTGGGGGCGATGCAAGGCAAGGTCGACCTGCTTCCTGGGATGCCTTGGTCGTTGCTCTCATCAAGCTTGTTTGTAGGCTGGTACAAACACCTTTACCGAATGTATGTTAATTTATTATGTTATCTATTGATTTCACTTTGAACTTCGTCAAAGTAACATTCATTTTTGCTTGAAGGTAAGACCTACTAGATCTGACAGTACAACTGATATGGAACTTGGAGAATCTTCACAATCAAGCTCAAATCAAAATGACAATCAAGAGAAGATGAATACCTCGCAAACTGATGAAAGCAAAGTTGCGGAACAACAAACCTCAACTCGAATATATCAGTCGTCCAAGCCGAGGGTACCATGTGTTGCTGATACTGGTATAATTAATAATTAAATATACCCCTTTCATGTTTTATATTTGAGGATAAAAATAATGTTGTTTTTTTCCTAACAGTTTTACAGCACGAACCCACAATGATAAGATTATTGGGTGCACTCGGTCACAGTTCAGGATCATCTTTAGCTATGCTTATAGGCGAAGGTTCTAATAGTAATCCTACAACTGAATTAAGTGCGATTCCTTCGATTCCTGATGCTACTTTTCAATTATTATGTACACTGATGAAGAAAGCTAGCAATCCAACTCTTGTACTCAATCCTGTTCACCAATACCTTGCTTCATGTAAGTGCAACCTATTATTTAATTTTTGCTATAAATACTAACAAAAAAATAATTTAAAATTCATTTGTACACACAGCATGCACACAAGCAATATCCGATCGACATGTTGTGATGCAGCTGTCAGAACCTCTGCTTTGGTTCATCTTACGAGTTCTCGACAACGAAACATCCTTATCCGTTTTCACGTCAATGGGTGGTGTGAAAGTATTGTGTGAAAATCTCGTGAAGTCCAGTAAAAGTTATAATTACAATAGCTCAAACTCTCCTGGAGTGATCGCATTGGTTATGCAGCACTTGTCGAATGCATCGAGCCTAGCACCAGTCGTCTCTAGCAGTAGCAGTAGCAAAAAATCGGTAAGTTCTCTTGAGGAAGGCTTGCTGAACTTTGCACCACTCGGCACCGTGTCTTGGATCCACCCAACCGCGCAGCCTGCAGATGTGCTTATTCAAAGTGCCACACCTCACAGAAGAGCTAGAACAGCCGCCTGGTCTTATCATTTTTATCCAGATGAGGCGTGGGTTGATTTAATAATTACATTACCTTGTGCAATATTACTGAAAACTGTAGAACTGCAACCACATTTAACATCTTTATCAAGTGAGTAGTTTTCTATGACTTTGTATCTTACGTCTAATATTTCGACAGAATTTTTTATTCATTATTACCACTTGACGATTTAGCTTGCCCATCGGCTGTGTCATTAGAAGTATCACGCGAAGGAAACACTGCCTTGACTCCCGTCTGCCCGCCTATGCCGACAGCTGGTCTCACATTTATTCGTTTAACTTTATCACAACCCGAAGTTGCGACTGCCGTTCTTGTAAGACTGTACAAACCTCGAGATTCCGCAAATATAAGTTTGAGTCAAATTCGATTGCTCGGCACTACTGCCTTTGGTGATCCTAAATCAAGTCAAGATATTATCGACGAAGAACAATTAACTAAAACAAGGTAATCGTACGAATTGCAACAATTTCAAATTGAATGTTAATCTAATTATAGAGAATAATTTTTATATATAATATTATAGTTTGGGATGGTTACGTTTGGTACATCAATGTCTGGCAATCAGTACAGCAAATGTAAATTTAAACATCGAAGTATTAAATTCAGCAGCATCGGTCGAAGGTTTAGTAGAATCGTGCTGCAATTTATTGCTTCTTCCGGCTCCATCGCTTTTTACACCCAACTTGGAAAGAGTTCTTCTACAGCTTGGCTTACATTCTTGCGAACTTGGACTCCGCCTTATCAATCTTTTACTGAATAATAAAACTATGCCGCTTTTACAAGACTCCGCATTGAGCCAAGAAACTACGACAGTCCAGATGGTTGTCGAGTTGTTAGAACAACTTTGTACCGCGCAAGATCTGAACACTCGAGCTCGCATGTCTGCTGTTTTAAATTGGTTGTATAGAGTCGCTAAATCTTCCGTTGCTAGTAATATTGACAATAATTTACTGGGTGCCATAAGATCTGCAACACCACCAGCTGTTTACATCCATTGTATATCTACCATAATTTGGAACGCAGCTAAAATACAAAATCTCAATTACGACTTAAAAGAACTTCTGACGGAAGATTTGTTTGAGTAATTACTATTATATTTGCTTGTATTGATATGTCGATTTTTAGGAAATGACTAAAGTGAAATAATTTTCAAAATCATTCTTTTTAGTGCATTATACCAGTGGACTTTGACACTGAAAACTCACTCGGCTTTGAAGCAGGCAATTGATTCAGTGGTGTGCGCATTCTGCTTCGTCCAACCGACCTTCTTCCGATCATTGTTTCAAAAGATACAAATAGACATGGCGACTATGCCTGGAGATCAGTCAAGCGCTTCAATATCAGACGATAGAAAAGAAAGCGAAGGTCAAACCGACGATGTCAAAAGCACAACCGATTGGTACACGCATCTCACTCAATCGAAATTTAAGCGTCTGCCGCTGACGGAGGGTCAGCTTTTAACAATAGCTTCAGCATCACGTTCACCACCTGGAATTTATCATCTTATTGAGTCGGGCTTACCAACACTGCTTACCGCTAGCATTACTAAATTTGCTTTATCAGAGCAATCAAACAAGCAAACTCGAACATACATAAATTTGGTAAGTTACATTCGTTAACAAGTTTTGGCCTGAAAATTAGTATTGATAGTATTATGCACGCACGCGTATGTATTAACCGATATAAAAAAATATTTGATAAATTAGTTAATATTTCTCTGGTTTTTCAGCCTGTTGACGAAATGGGTCCAAGTACAAGCGCAGGCAGCAGTAGTGGTTTAACAGATAGCGTTAAGGCCGGCGAAGATATCGTTGAAAGGGATTCACTGGAAGGATTAAACATGACAGATCCTGAGAGTATATCAATAGTTTTGGAATTCCTATCCTTAATTTGTTCTGAAGGCGAAATGAGGGATTGGTTAGGCACTGAAGGCAATGGTTTCTGGTTGCCTCTTCTCACTTTACTCGGTAATAGACCAATTGATAATCCTTCTTCGTCATCTTTAAGGTGAGATATTAATTTGATGCAGTTTTGAACATTTTCTTCGGGAAAGTATATTTAACTATAATTATTCAGATATTCTTTTCACAGGTGTACGAAAATGAGCTTGTCATTTGCAAAATTGGAAAGTGCCACAATTAAATTCCTTTCAAAATGTTGCTGGTGCCATCCAGCTAACCAAAAGCTCCTAGCTGAATTGCTAACAGATGTTATTCTACAGCAACAAGCGCCTACAGGAAATAGGGGCTTACAAGGGATTTCAGGTTTTACTAGGCGGTTAATTTTACAGCTTTTGTTAGAAGGCGAAAAAATTTTGATCTCACTAACGTCGGAGACACCCATGAAACCATCGACCATTACAAGCAATAATTTGCCCGTAATGCCTCCACATCCAGCTTTTCCTCTAGGCCATTACCATCGTTTACTTTATACTTCGACGCAGTCTACAGTTGGAGACATCTTGCAACAAGTTTCAGGTACTTATTTTTTGTTTACATCTTTATTTCATAAAAGAAGAACGAAATGTTCAACTGTTTTAAGTTGGGGCTTCTTTTGATATAATTAAGATTTGAGATCATGCCTTCAAGTCTTGTCGCTTTTCTTTAAATATTAGTATCTCAGTAATTAGTGATTTGCATGTCTATTATTCAAAGAACTTAACAATGATCCATTATTAGAATTCAGTGCATGCGATAATTATCCCTTAAGCATAAAATTGCTTCTTATTTTGTCGACTATATTAAATATCAACGAGAATAAACAAAGTAGTGTGAAGCTACCATGTAGAATGCGAATTGATCGAATCGTTCCGACGATTAAATCGCTGCTACCTGTGTAAAATACAGGCAGTTGGCTGCAAACGCTGCTCCCGAATAATTATAAAGGAAACGAAGCAGGTCCGTCGCAGAATCGCGAAATTTGGGAGCCCAGCATGAGTACCATTATCGAAGTTGGACTAGGCAACAGCGCAAGTAACCCCGCCAAGGACAAACGGGCTAAGGAGGCATCTAATAGATCATCACAAGCTAGAGGTCCTATTATTAGAAAGACCCGTCTCAATCCAGGTACGGTGACGGCACTAATTTCACACCTGCTTTCTTTTTTGATTATACTATATATGTTTTTTAATTACTTTTTGGTCGCGCAATATTTCATTTTAACGCAATACTGAACTACTAGCTACCATGTATAAATTCATCATTTAAATGATCATGCCCGATATCATTCATTTCTTCAATAAGTTTCTTTGAAAAACTCTGATAAATATGTTCATAATTGTTATATCAAGACGAGACATGCAAATCTAGGATGATTCGTTAAATAACAGAAAACATTTGGACAGATTTTAGTTATAATAAAAATCTAAATTTTACATTGTAACACAGTTACTAATGAAAAATCTATCGTTTTTATAAGCGCAAATATAATGAAACCCCAATTTAACAATTAAATTTATAATTAAACCCCAATTTAATACCTACTTATAATTTATTTTATTTCGAAGAATTATATATTTTTATTTATAATTTCAAGAAAACGTTAAACTAACTATTTGTTTAAATATCTTGTTTTCAACGTGTTATTTATTGTTTTCAGATGGTTCGATACCGACAACGAAATCTTCCAGTACTAACTCTCAAGCGAATGTAAATATGGCTAATCAAAATTTCTTAATTTTGCCATTACGACCTAATACTCCCTTGCCATCGGAGTTGACGGTAGCTCAATTACTTTCGATAGTCGAGGAAAGTGGTGCTTCATTGTCTGAACCTTGTTTATATTTGAATTTACGTCAAAGAAGTAAAGATTCTAAAGGTAAAGTTAAACTAAATCTACAATTATTGTTTGTTTTTTATAATAATAAACATTTTTAAAACAAATTAATATGTTTATAGATGACGGATTGAAATCCAGCAATCGAAATTTGCTTACTCTGTGGACCAGCATTGATAGTACCTTAGAAGTTTTTAGTTCTAGAGGAGGACTCGCTGTTCTCGCCAAGCATTTACCTTTGGTGTACTCCGATTCCAGTAGACCAGTGCCACTAGTTGAAAAGTCGCCTTCGCAAGAACAATCCGATGCTGATTGGGTCAAAATTGAGCATAATGATAATGCTTACGAAGATGTGGGTGAAGGAAATAGTAATGGACCATCAAGAACTATCCCTCAATCACCACAGGTATTTCATGAATTATGAAAATTGTGTAGACTAATTTTTATATTACAACATATAAAATCAAGTATTCAGAAAAAAAGGTGTAATATACAATTTTTACAGGTTCCACCACATTCACTAGCAGCGTTTGGCCTATTTCTTCGTTTGCCTGGCTATTCTGAAGTTCTATTAAAAGATAGGAAACGAGCTCAATGTTTACTTAGGCTAGCTTTGGGAGTGACTGACGATGGTGAAGGTGGCGATATACTTTGCTCGCCTTTAGCTTCTACGTTACCTACCTTGCCGTTTCAAGTATTGAAACAACTCTTAGACGACACACCACCAACTACCGATGACGGTCTCCTACTCCGCCGTACTTCGATCGATGTTGGTGCTGTGATGCTTCTGTTGAATTGCCTGGCTATCTTTACTCATCAAACTGGATATAACGAAGGTAGTATTATTTTCTAATAACAATAACAGTCAGACAATGTATATCTGACTGAAATCATGGAGTTAAATAAAATTTTGCATAAAAGAATCGAACATTTTTCAAATAACAGATGGTTTGACACATACTCACTTATTGAATTAACAGGTTCTGATGGACGAACTGGACAACTGGGCGGTCGAAGTGACGACAAGTCTCACCTGTATTGGGCAAAAGGCACTGGCTTTGGCACAGGCTCGACTCAACAATCGTGGAACGTTGAACAAGCTCTCATGCGTCAACGTTCAGAAGAAGAACACGTAACGGTGTTGTTGCAAGTACTGGCAAGTTATATAGGGGCGGGTGAACAGCCTCAGAAAGAGTTGCCTCCAGCCTTCTACGATCTCCTTGCTCACTCGTGTTTGCTGCCAGCGCTTTCTTCCTACCTTCGCAATGACTCAGTTCTGGACATGGCTCGTCATATACCGCTCTATCGGGCCGTGCTTCAACTGCTGCGTGCAATGGCCAATACTAACCAACTTACGCCATTGTTACTGCCTGGAAATGGCAAATCGGGAGACCCTTCCATCGTTGCTCTACTGTCAAACATGAGAGTTTGCGTAGACATCTATATGCACAAAATTAATAAAACAAAAAATACCAAGTCCAAGGCTTCGGCTACAGTTACTTCAGCCGCCTCGACTTCTACAGCCAAGTATCCAGAGGAAACTGAACAAGATGAGGGTCTGGCCACCTTGATTCCAGATATTCAAGAGAGCGCAGCAATTGTGCAAAATAGTACCGCCAAGCTCATCGAGGCTAATGAAGATGTAGCTGGCCCGAGTCCTGCTGGTCCGGAAATTCCTCTAAGATCCGTCGAACAACGATATTTTGAAGTTATGAAAAATCTTCAATTTGGTTAGTGTATATTTCATTTTCAAATATTTAGTTTTAAAAAAATAGTGTATTTTAATTCAATATATAGGATATCATATACCAAAGTACTTAATATTACTTAGCAGTGATTAGGAACAATATTTGTTTAGCTGAATTCGTCTAGAATATCTAATTATTTTTCAGATACGTATGAAATGATAGTAGAAAATCCAGATGGTGGTTACAAATTTGCCGTCTCATATCACTTCGAGTCGATCATGCGTGCAGCCGGTGAACGAAATCATCCGACACGCGTCAAGAGGCTAGCTCAAGAAGCTGTCACACTGTCGACAGCGCTGCCTCTTTCATACAGCAGTAGTGTTTTCGTTCGTTGTGACACCGACCGTCTCGACGTTATGAAAGTTCTAATAACTGGACCTGCTGAAACGCCTTATGCCAATGGCTGCTTCGAATTCGACGTATATTTCCCGGCGGATTATCCCAACAGTCCGATGATGATCAATCTTGAGACAACAGGCAGACGTTCAGTTCGTTTCAACCCGAATCTGTACAACGATGGTAAAGTCTGCCTTAGCGTACTCAACACCTGGCACGGCAGACCTGAGGAAAAATGGAATGCTCATACTAGTAGTTTCCTTCAGGTAATTCACGTTTGTTTTATTTTCTTATTAAAAAATACGTAATATATTTTCTATAACGAATTGAAAAAATAACTTAACCTATTCATTTCATTTTTGATAGGTATTAGTGTCGATTCAGTCACTGATTTTAGTATCAGAACCTTATTTCAACGAACCAGGCTATGAACGTTCACGTGGCACATCTAGTGGAGCTCAATCGAGTCAAGAGTACAACGCAAATGTTTGTCAAGCTACAGTTAAATGGGCAATGCTTGATCAGATTAAAAATCCATGTCCATGCTTCAAAGATGTAAGCAACGTTTAATTACATTTTTATATAACTACACCACAGTTAGAAATGTTATACTAATCGAATAATCCACTGTAGGTTATTCATACGCATTTCTGGCTCAAAAGACACGAGATTTGTGCACAAATAGAAGGTTGGATAAGAGACATGGAAATGCATGGAGCAGACAGACGCTCTGCCAGGACTATATCATTAAGCGCTCTAGCTTTGAGGGTACATAAAATTTTTAATAATTGCAATATAAAATACAATATTTTAGTCTTTAAATTTTGTGGATATTTGTTATGATCATTATTGTGATAATTAACAATTGTACTTTAGAGACACTATAAACTACTAAGAGAAGAATTGAGCAAATTACCGACACCCGAAGGTCTGGAGGACCTTGCCGAGCCCTTACGTTCACCTAGCACACCACTAGACATAACATCTGGTACGCTCGGTACACCGAGCACACCACTCGCTCCGTCGCTGACTACTACCAATTTCGCCAATCCCAGTTCAGCAAGTAATAGCGCGGAGACAAGTAACCACGTACACCACGATATTGACACCGACGTCGAAATGGAAAAAATGGTATCGAAAGTATGCGAATGAGGTGGAGTACTTTCTCATTGTTGGACATTTTTAAAAAGTCTATTATTAGTGTTATTGTGAATAGAGGAGCTGCTCGACGTTCATGTCCACAAATGAGAGAATGTGTTACAAGATACAACATTGACTTACTGATTCTGAGAGCCGCCCTTTTATTGCGTGCAAGTTGATCAAAGTGAAAAGTAATGTGTGCATTTTGTAAGACAGTTACTCTAATCAATTTTCTTCGTCTTGTGTGAGATAGTTTCAGTGTATAAGGGCATTGTTGAAACAAAGTTACGCGTGAGTATTGTGGTAAATGTAGTGTGAATGCACACAGTGCAATCAAAAAGTCAAGTGAGAAGAATATTGAAGCAAATGAAAAGAGAAAAAAATATGCCGATAAGCTGTTTATACTTGCGTGCGCATACCGAAGATGCTTCACGTGCACTGCGTTCATTCTGCTACCATGTGTAATTGAATAGAGGAAGCAACTGTTACTTTCACTATTTATTATAGGTGTTCTTCGTTTGTTAAGTCGCCCAAAATGATATCGATAAACAATACGATTTCAACTTCTCAAATGCACCGTCTGCATCGTAAATACTTATATGAATGTCTTTATGACTATTCCAATAAATTTTAAGTTGATGACAATGCAGACGGTCGTGTATAATTAAAACATTCACATCGATTGCCCTCTTTTATTGAGTTCACCTTTTGTATTACTATTGATCGGTTAATAAATACAAGCAGAACAATATAACATCTAAAGACAAAAATTAACACTGTTCAAAAAAGATCATATCTTTTGGAGAACAAGCGTGAGTAAAATAAAACTCGATATACTTTTAATTGGCTTTTTTAAGCAAAAATAAAAAAATAACGAAAGATATTTACATACATTTTAATATTGGATGCGTGTGTTTATCTAACAGCCCTCGGCAATTATCCGAGGTTTCTGTTATGAGAACAAGTTTTTTTCACTTTTTATTTTCTATCTGCGTATCTAAATGCGTAAATTATTTACTTTGTTATTTATCCTTCTTCTTATTGAACAAAAATGTTGACTTTGATACTTAAAGTAAAATTGAAAAAGAGAGTGTTTGATGTAGATAGCGTTATGTTTATATGGAAAGCGATAATGTGATCAAAACGATCGCGGTGGCAAACCCTACTGATAAATCAGTTAATGTAAATATTCTCCAATAAGTACCCATGCACACACGTATATATGTTTATAATTCTAAAAGAAAAGAAGTATCGCAAGAATGCTCACTGGAGTGCATGTCTTCAAAACTATAAAAAAAGTACCTACATAGAAAACGACGAATAACTTATGCATAGAGCCCCAATCTAAATGCGACGAATGGTATGAGAGTCGCTTTTCTGATGACATGATGATTGTAAAGTAATGTATGGAACGGAAAAAACATGTTGATAGTTATTTATAATAAACAATTATTACCACTCGCATATATGTTATATTTGTTTACCCTTTCACTCACATACATGTTATAAAAATAAACTGTACTTAATTCCATTAGGGTTTTTCAACTATGCAAAGTTTCATCAGCAAGAAGCCTAATAAAATTCAAATACTATCTAAAATTTCCTATTATTCTGTTTGAAAGAATTTATATAAATAATCTTATTCCAAATTTATGTAGTCGATTTTGAAGATAAACTTGATTCATATGAAATAGTAAATTACAATCCAAGGCTATGAACGTATTGCCAAGTCCGTAACGCATGTAAATTGACACCAGATGTAAAGTTCGAAGTTATTATCGCGACCATGGAGTCGTAAACTATAATTTTATAATTTACCTCATTTTCGCCCATGTATGCCTTGGAAACCACGACAACTGCAAAATTTAGTTCGTCGATGAGCTTGGGCAAAAATTTATTATGTGTAAATCATACTGAATAACTAAAGGTTTTTTAATCATAGTCAAATTACTCATCCGTTAAATTTTTTTCATAACTTAACATACAATATTCATAATAAAATGTGTAATATTCATACACACACACAAGTTAAGCGAGTAATTGAGATGCGCTGATGCAGCATAAGAGAAGGAGAAATACACTCGATGAAAACTTCGTTTGCTCCGTTACGCCAAGGGTTATCGCTACTCGTTTACTTTCCGAGCTACTTGACAGAATGAGCAGCTGTTCGGCGCATTCGCACGAGATTACAAAGTGAAAGTGTCTAATGCAATTCAGTCACCCTGAGCACTAGCTTTAGTTCGCGCTAACTAGTGGGTAAACACGTGACAAAATTTTATGCTTCAACTGCTGTACACTCTGCAAGTGCGATTGCGAGCTTTGTACATGTATATATTTTTTGGAAATAAATTTTAGAGTAAGAGCTACCCATGTGAAATGCACATGATAAAGTTGCAGACTAGAATATGTATGAGCTACTTATAGACCATGCTTGTACATTGCTAAACACAAATTTTTGCCATCAAAATAGGAAGTATTTAAAAATGACGACCAGACAAATGTGTACTTTCGTTATAAGAGGCTAAACGCTTCATAGTTGCCTACTGCTCTTTGTTTCTGTGTATAGCTTATATTATAATTAGCAGCAGTCGAATAATGCCAGAAATTTTTTCGGTGTAGAACATGTTGGCAGAACCGTTAAAACATGACCACCCTTAACTAGAAATAAACATTATATAATTGCTGTTCGCGGGTTATTGCAATGTATTTTCAAGGTTGCATTTAGAAACTCTCCCTGACAATAAGAAAATGTCTTACTTAAACCCTATGCAGCTCTCAAAATTCAACTGTAAAATGCGATTCTTTTTTAATGATTTTTTTAGATTAAACAAATTTTAAAAAATTACTAGAACGATCAGGATCTATTAATTACGGTCTTAAAAATGGATAAGAACAACCGCTCATCGCAATCACATAACGTTCATCTCCTAGTTAGGGGTTACTTACGTTAGTCACATTTTTACAGTTCTGTCGACATGTGCATTTTATCTCAAAAAAACTTGTGCCATTGGGAGAATTGATTGGTAGCGACCTTGAAAATACATATCAACGATCCGCAGAGAGTAATTCTTCAATTTTCATCCCTTGATAATGGAGACGAAAAGGTTATAGTCACCGTTCTGCTGATATATTTGGCGGTTACAAATTTTCAGTACCGTGAAACCTAAGGACACTTCATATGTACTCTATCTGTGAGAGGGTCAACTCAAGATCCGAGGGCCGGAAACCTTCCATTTTCTGTGTTCTGACATCACCAGATTGACTCCGACACGGATTATAGTTTTACCGCGACGATTGCGGAATATTGTGTACGGTTAAAACCATATAATAAATTATATGCACAAATTATTGTGTCTGGTAACATAGTGGAAGAACGCCGTGACGCGCCATGTTCTTGTGCACAATAGTTTATGTGTACAATAAAACCGTGCACAATTGTCCGCAATCGTGCAATGCGTTCGTTCACGCCGTTGCGAGCTCAGAGTGATGTAAAACGCAATGGTGAGTGGGCTTTGCTATCACATCACCAATTTTGATTAAGCGTACATATTTATTCGCAATCGATATACGTATTTCGTTCTGTGTAAACCGCTACTATGTTACTTGCATATTAGTTACAAATAGTTTTGCTGTATCGTAGTTTCAAATAGCGTCACTTATATTTGAATCCGCCGGTTGTTATCGCCGCTCTAAAAATCTATATTTATCTTATCTTCAAAGTATCGCATTTTATTGATTAATCACAATTAACTTCACGTATCGGATCAATCGAAATCTCGAGAGAAGCTCTAATCGCTTTATTACTCAAACGTGCTCAACGCCGAGTCACGAACGCGGAAGGATTCGGCGGACAACAATATCGCCGCGAGCATCTTATCGACACGTGGGCTGTGACGCATTTTTCCTAAATCCCATGCGCTGCATGCCCGTTTTTGTCAGGGGAGATTTCCACGCATCACCGTCAGCCGTTGATTGTTTGGACTTATCACTAACTGTACTCGCTGTTTTCCCGAGCTAGCTTGGGTACGCATTGTGCAGCCTCTTTTCTTTTTGATATGTCAATCGCGTTTAGTGAATTACTATTCCGCCTCTCCACGAGTTACCTAATATCTTAGTCAATCGTGCTTAATAAATATACGTACCTTTTCAATAGTTTTTCTGTCGAGTCTATCATTTCCAGTGGTCTGTGTGATGAGCTGCAGCGCATACTGAACCCACCCCTCGGGTATTAATACCAGCTTCTGTCTTTTTCACGTAGGCAGAAAGGTTCCTTAAATTAGAGATCTATTAAAGACATGCAGTAACATCTGGAGGTCCTTTTACATCTCATTAAGGATGCTGTCATTTCTTATACTTCTTGATATCACTTCATTCAAGGCAATTATCCTCAGTTTTAGAGCCTGGAAAGTTCTTGTTTTGACGCCTCTTTCTCTGCTACGTTACCAGAGTCTCTATAGAGATAGTTGCTTTTGCGCTTAACTTGCAGCTTTAAAAATATTTTGACTAGCTTCCTCGCCTCCCTCGGGTGTAAACGCCACACGAGACAAGAATCTTGCTTTCCCGAACATGTGCCGTACCGTATTTTTTGATACCACGCGTGGAAAAAGTTTTCAACGTACATTTTCTGCTGAGCGTACGGGAAAGACGCACTTTGCGCACGAAGTGTCGAAATGTACTATTTCTCTCCTCTATACTCTTTCTATTGAAAAAAAAATTGTTGCATCCCGCTCCAAGGGCCTGTTATGCACCATAGCTGGAAAAACGCGCATGGGAGAGTCAGACTCTCCAGGTTTATTTCACGCTTACCCTTATCCCGTATCCTAGAAAGATGTCTTTTAACAACGTGCTCATATTTGGACCAGATGTTTCTTAGTTATTTTAACGAGGATACTCTTTCTTCGCATCCTTCTCTGTTTCTTAGGCGTTAGTGACCAGGTTTTTCCATGCAGTCAGAATGTCAATTATTTAATAAGAGTAGTTAGTTTTATAAATCAATCGTTCTTTTATTGAGCTTAAAAAGTAGATCAAATATGAAACTAGTTTGAAAAGGGTACATTGGAATTATACGTGGGACACTTTTAGATATGCATTTCCGAAATGATATATCTAAATCATACATGCGATATGTAAATAAAATATAAATATTTCTTTACATTTATAGTGTTATAAGATACTAGTGTCATTGTATTATAGTATTATAAGTTAATTAGTACTATATAATCGGTGTCACAGTTATGGATAAAAATTGATTGCAAAGAAACAATAAAAATTGGTATTTCAATTTTGGTAACTGAAATAACTAAATTTGTTTTAGCTCATTCTAAAGTTTTCTATTGGACTATATGACTATAAAAGCTTAAAACTCAACATCAAATGAAAAGTTATTGTTATATTATTGTTATTATTATTATTATTATTACTTCAAAAACTACGTTTATTCATAATAATTCATTATTAATTTTCGGTACATTTCTATATTAAATATACTTCAATAACAAAAGTAATTGAGGCGACATTTGACTTAATTTACGTGTTAGAACATTTTTGATAATTGCTTTTGAAACCGCAAAAGAAGACGAATCGAACGATATATTACATTGTTTGTGTAGTTATATTAGACTAGCATGAATAACATATATATATATATATATACATATTGTCGACGGGCAATTGGAGGAGCTGGAAAATTTGGTCGTCTGAGTATAGAACGGTTGCTGCAATATGGTTTTCACCGTCTGGGTACTTCACCTTACCGTTATAGCACGCATAAATTCAAAATTCAAGCACAGTCCTATCTTGGATATTTTCCTGTATATTTATTCTACTTACTTTATATTTTTTAAATATAATGGCTATAATCTGATAAAAAATTAGATTTATTATTTAGATATGATTTGGAAGTGAAATATTCATTGAAATGTGTGGGGTGTGTGTGTGTGTGTGTGTGTGTGTGTGTGTGTATTTTCAATGCGTCGAACGTGTGATGCCGTCGTCAGATTGTGCACTCAAATATCTTACAATTCAAGATTGCTGTTTTATTGTGTAATTTAAAGTGTAACGTTTTAAACCAAATACGATGTTCAGAAAAAGTTTACCGTGGGTAAGCGAGACACTTAATTTTGAGGCTAACGAGATAAAAACTCAAGATAACAACATGTCATTGGACCAAGTGTTAGTTTCATGCGCTGCTCTTTTCAGGACACTTAACACTTATCTAAAAAAAGCCTTTTTTTCCTTTTTCCGTGTCTCTTCATTACTTTTTTATTACTTTTACCTCCTCATAGCATAATATATTTTCATCTATAGCTCTCTCTCTCTCTCTCTCTCTCTCTCTCTCTCTCTCTCTCTCTCTTCTGTTATTATTTTCTTTTTTTTTGTTTCTTCCGTTTATCAACATAAACGACTGACTTGTTCAACGGCACCTCCACGCTCCGACGTAGATTCGCTATCCATTTTGATTTATTGCTTGGTCCTGCCCATTCCCCTCTTTTCTGCGGCATTTTTGAAAAGCCTCTAGGCTACTCTCGGCAACTCGACCTTGCAAATATTATGCTTTATCTGGAAGATGGTCGTGAAATATTGCTCTCAATGCTCCACTGTTTTCCAAGCATCCCAGTTATGCATTCCACAACGTCTTGTCTGATAAAATTTTCCTTCTACAGCCACTGTGTTCTCCAATAGAAATTGCTTTATCAATTATTGCTTAGCGTTCCTTATAATATTCTTCGATTTTTTAAATTCTCAACATAAATTCTCTACCTTTTCATTACAGTAAACTTGCTTGTAAGGTTAGTAAGGGTTAAAAAAAGAGTTCTACTTGTTGGCTGTATTTCTGAGTTCTCGAATACATTTTTTGTAAGTGTAATTAAATTATAAGCATAAATTATAAGCAAGAAAAGTCGAAGCTATTATAATCTGACACAGTGGGCATTGGTAGTGGCGGCGGTATTTGATAACGTAACAAAATAGTGGTTTGTACATACAGCAAGCTAATTTGCACGTTTCAGCGGCATGTTCCGCAACGAATAGTTGGAAGCATTTTACAACGCAATCAAACACTGCGAGTTTTCTTTAAACAATAATATCGGAAATAACGGCAGAGTGTCGCTCGTTATATCATACTAGAGATGTCTCTCAATTATTAGAAGCTTTCGCCCAGGTAACTGGCATTACTAAAGATCCACTCAATTGAGCGTGAAGCCTTGTTTTTCAAGGCTTCCCACCTAGACAATCTTTCTTTAATGCGCTTATAATTGTGGATTGAATAAATGAAAGGATTTGCTACAAAGCAATATGACTTACCGTCATTAAATTTGCTCAATTTTTATGAGAAGCTCCGTCGACGAAAAAGAAATTTCGTCAATAACGCCGTGTTTCAATGTAGGTTTTTAATGGCTCCATAACCGTCAGTCCTCGAGAAGCATGAAAAGAACAAGAAGCACTTGATACCTTTTCCAGCTCTCGAGCAACGTTGTTGACGTTTTCAATGGAAAGTAAATATAACGTAGAGTACACTTTGTTGAGATAAAGCAAAAAGAGTTCATTGAAGGACTCTCGTATCTTAATCCAAGGCAGAAAGCATTATAGCAGAGCAACGTCACGAATACGCCTAGTAATAATTTTTGCCGGCAAGTTATTCGGCAAAGGTCTGTCTGTTAGCTTTGTGGCTTCTGCTGCTGCGAAAATCCGATTTTAAGCTACGTAAAGTAAGCGCTCCGTATTGTAGAGATCAGTGGCGGTGGTCTACTTGCAAATCCGCGAAAGTCGGTATCTCAGGACCACGGCCTGCCGTGGGGATTTCGGCCCCGACCGGAAGCCATGACAATTACGTTTCGCGGTGCACGTATAGACCTAGAAACGGTCCGGCTGACTGCTCTTTTTTTTCAACAGTTACTCGTGACTAAGTCGAGGCAGGATGTAAACATAGTAGAATTAAAAGAAACATTTTATGCATTTGCCTAATGACGCTTGGGTTTATCTGTATCACAACTTCGCTTCAGCACCTGATTTTAGATTTACTATTTAAAGTACCTAGAGTATACGATTTTTAAATCAATTAGGTTTTTACAAGCGCTTGGATATTAATAAGTATCTTTAAGTTACACGATTCCGGACAATCAAATCGAGCGCATAGTTTAATTAAATGAATAATTGAAAAATGTTTGAGTGTCAAAACGGAAATCCAACACTTTTGTAAATGCTCGTATCGACTTGACTGGGCTTGGCTTTAATATCTGTGCCTACTTGAGTTCATGAACTCTGGAGTCGTTAGGATCGACTGATATAAGTTTTTTTTCGATTACTCGTCCCCTTAAATTATGTGTTATATTTGATATTTCAGAGTAATTCAATTATTGTAGAAATACTTGAGATTTTATGTTTCTTTTTTCAAGTTCAACCTCAAGTCAGCTCGGAAGCTCAAGCTGCTCGTATTTTTAAGATTTTACAAAAGCTTATTATATTACATATTGCATACTCTAGAAAATAAATATAAAATAAGAGACAAGCGAAGCTATGGTACAGACAAGTTCACGCGTCGTCCGATATACACTTAAAATATCTTTTTCGATTTCACGATGTTGAGTAATTACAAAAAAAGAAAGAATTTTGCAGAAGTCTATAATAAGCTCATAAAAGTTGACCCACATAAATGCGATGATCCGGGTAGGCTCGGAAACTCAGTACCTCGAACTGAGCTCCTGCGCGTTTACAATATTACGACAAATGTTTATTGATGTATCAACCAAAGAAAAGCAAATCTAAACACGCAGTGAAGCTTATAGAGGAATAAAAAAACGTTAGCGGATGTGATGGGTCACTGCATGTGTGGTCAGTTGCATTATCGATGTGGTCACCCATGTATATGTATACATATACATATGTGTGTATATATATGTAGGATTAGTGTTGTGTTTAGTGGTTGAGATAACGAAATAATTAAAAGTAATACTGTAGGATAACGAAGTATATTGATAAATAAAGGGTGAAAAGTAAATCTAAACATGCATGTGCATTATGCACAAGGTCTCTTATAACTGATTCTCACTGCCCTTGTCTCTAAGGGATACGTCTTATTGAACTCGGATTCTCGCGAGTTTTTCGCAATTTTACGATTTTTCTTGAAATCCGAGTCAACGATAACTATATACTCATGAAAATCAGACCCGCTCTTTCGATTTCCTGAAATCCGAAAAATAACCGTCTCTTGAAAATACCTTGCACTCTCTTGCGTTCTAAACACCCCGCAAATAAATGAAAGTAATCACGCAGCGCCCGTGAAAATTATCAAGGACTGACACTTATTTACATTGATTTAGAAAGAAAAAGTAAAGAGCGCCTGCAAGTGAGAATTGGCGAAGATGCATTGTAACAACGAGAGTTAACCACTGTGAAAATGAAGGAAAAAGTAGTAAGCGCAGATGTTAGTGCAAGAAGCCGATGATAAAGCCTCCTCTCTCAAAGAACTCTATAGTATGTAAGATAGATACTTAGTTACGTGAAATTGCAGTCGGTCACTGTGTGAGTGATCAGTCGTATATGTGGTCATCCCTCGTATTTTCGATGTATATGTACATAATGTGAGGGCAGTTACGCGGAGCCCTTGAAAATTACCATCAAGCGCTGTTACTTTTCTACACGATCTATCGATCCACTCATGAAACAATCAGACTACGATGGTTACCAAAATAACAGCCTATTAACGACTCTCACGTGTACGCGCGCACATTTATTTTTGCGATTTTTATTTGTTGAGAGGAAGTAAGACAAACTTTGTTTGTTTGTCTTACCTGGAATAATGTTTTATTCTCTTTTCAAAATAACTTAAATCCTCTTATACATTATAAGCACTCAGCTATTATTATTATTTTTGCAATTTACGAGATACTCGCAAAGTTATAAGGCTCTATTCTCTCAAACTGTATGGTGTTGATCAAATGAATTAATGTATTTGCATTGTTTTGGTTCTATTGTTTTATTTGGTCGTGCAAGCTCCGACTCGTTTTGAAAATCTCATTAATGATAACGAGTTCCAATGAAAACTAAATACCTGTACTCGATATAATATCTGTACGATATCACGAAATTGTATTAACTATAAGTTTTCATTTATGCGCTATTTTTTCGTTTATATCTCTTGATTATTTTATGTATTTTATTATTTTTTCTCATGATGTGTTTTACCCCAACTATTTCGAATGCTACGAAATCTACTGCTTGACCGACACTTCAATTACAATTTTGACGTATCTACCTAAAATGTCATTCAAATGTCCTGTCAGAATTTTCTAAAAAACTTTTGTTATTGATAAAATTCTTACGCGTGATTTTAGCTAGTTTAAAAATTCATTATTCGACTAAATAAGGCTTTGATTAAGATTTTCTATTACAATAAAACTTTTCAAAATGTGTATGTTTCGTTTCGAGAGGAGTAAAAAATCAATCTATTGATCGATGTAGAAATAGAAAATGAAAAGTGAATTAAATTTTTTCATACTTCTTCAAGTTATCTCAATTATTGATTTTATTTTTGCTGCAACTTATTTAGATATCAGATTCACTTTGTGCTGGATATAAGCTCTTCAATGTTCTTACCACGAATTTTTCTTTTAACATCCTCATATTTCTTCTCTTTACTTTTTATTTTTAAACTCTAGTTTGCTTTCCAAGCACGCACTATGCGAAATAAAAAGTGAAATTAGCATAGCTTGTGCATTCTTTTTCTGCTGACATTCGTCAAGCCGGAAAGGATTTCACATTAAGAATCCAATTTCTTGAATATTTTAATTTAAATAAATAAATGTAGTTCTGGCTCTTACGTGGCTTTAGTTTTTAAAAAAATGAATAGATATATTTTGATTTTAGAGAAAAACCCGTGTTGAGTTTTCAATCCAACAATCCATTTTAGTTGAAAGGCTTTCTCATGAATAGATCATTATTATTCTATAGAATATTGAAAAATAATTCATTAGATGTGTGAGGTAGAAAGCTTACGGATATGGAAATATACGAAATATTTACGAGCATGAGTATGTTTAATTTCAAGGAGGAAATTCAGATATAACTTCATTTTCATGTTCCTTTATTTTACTTATCGTCACACGCACGAATCGTACCACCAATCTATTAGATCGCTTTATTTGCGATAACGAAATTTTTTAGTTTGAAGATTTTTCAGAAGAGTATCATTGTGATTGAGCTTTAAAAAAGCGATTCCATTCACACGGCGATCCGCACATAACGGCCCATAAAACTGTTATGCGGGTATGCACCTCAATGTGATATTTATTTCCATCGTTAACTCGCGCCACGAATCCGTGAAGAAGAATTCCTCAATTGAATTCCTGACACCAAAGAAGTGTGTGTGTGTGTGCGTGCGTGCGTGTGTGCGTGCGTGTGTGTGTGTGTGAGAGAGAGAGAAAGGAAGGGTGATGCTTGTTGATTTTTAGAAGTTGTCGCGATGCTTCGCTGAGAAAACATTCGCGAAATAGCATCCCTTTCTCGATTCTTCTTCGTTTTTTTCCTCGAAAGCAATTACCAAAAAGCGCACAGAGAGCAAGAGAAAAACTTTCGTTTCTTTTCCAGTCGGTTCGCGCGTCATTGATTCCCACAGCGTTCAAGTTTTCTGCTTATCCCACGGAAAAATGAGAAAAGGCTTCTCTCTGCGGGAGCAGGAAGAAGAGTTTATTGAAGCGATTGGTGCGCAAATGAAAGGGCCGCTTGATTGCTTCATTGTTTTCTACGATATGCAGTATGAACGAACCCTATCCAGCTAGGCTTCACGATTCATTTAAATTTCTAGCGCATTCGTATTTTATTCTGTTCAGGACTTCGTAAATCGATACGTCTTTAAAGGTAAGTATTTTTTCATTCAATCAACTACTTGACCGACACTTTCATTACAATTTTGACGTATCTACCTAAAATGTCATTGAAATGTCCTATCAGAATTTTCTAAACAACTTTTGGCTTCACTGCACATTCACGTTATTAATTGAATTTAGTTTATAACCCATTAACACAATATACTTTTTTAAGTATATAAATAGCAAAAATAATGACGATTTTCTTAATTGTATCCAAAAAGCTGAATTCCGATATAATGACTAAAATGTCTAATTGCAGCAACAGCTCTAGCGGGATAATAGCACATCTTTTCTTACCTCTCTTCTATACTCTTCATTGCTATCTTTCGTATTCACACTATTCTCATTAACTGATATGTAAGATTTCATTATAGCAAAAACAAATCTGTACCTGTCAACTAGGGTTCAATTGAACGGACCGTCAAAAATTTTCTCGGTCGTTACTTGTGGTTGTGTTAAAAACAAAATTTTTTCTTAATTCTTCCGCACTCTTTATTCTGTCATTCTGTTTTTTTTATGCTTTTCTTCGATATTCTCTATTCAACAAGAGAAATCGTCATCAAAAATTCCAAAACTGCGAGCAACGGAATACTATTTATATGTCTTCATAATTTGTTTACTTTGTAGTTGCTTATATGTACAATAATTATTTGAAATTTGGTATATGGAAATTTGCAGATTTTACAGACTTGCATTGACTGCTGGTTAGGTAATTTCTAACATAGGAGTAGAGAAAAGGCGCTTCATTTTATTATTTAATGTGATTTTATCTTTTAGTCGATTCAGTTTACGTGAATCAGCATAGTGCAGAGGACTTGTTGCCATTTAATGCGCGTTTTTGACATCGATGCTGGTTGTATTTTCTTACAAGAGGCAATAAGTTAACAATTTCATATCTATTCATCTTTTTCTTTCTCTCTCGAATGTACCATGGTCATGATAAGTTTCAAAAGTTGAATTTCAAAATAATTTGGAGTAAACATTGTGGAACAGCTAGCAATTAATTCGGAAAAATTCATTCGTGAGCATAATATTTAAAGTCAGATAATTTTTCTTGTAAAAAAAGAAAACTAAGAATACTAAAGTTTATAGAATTTTTAGGCTTATTTTTAAAAGATTAATTTTTTTGATACATAGGACCATAGGCGCGAAAGATATAAAAACAAAGTTATACTACTAAACTGAGGAATATCTACCTCAGTTACTTTGGAGTTTTTCCCAAGCTTATGACCAAACTTTTTTCTTCTCCAAGTTCTCATTGGTGGTATTTTTATTACATCAAAGATTTATCAACTTAAAAAGTTATCAGTAGCTTATAAATTGTTTTTTATTAAAGACATTACAAAATTTTATTTACGTGATTATAACAAATAATTTTTAAAATAGCCGCGTTGCAAACGAAAAGTGTTTTTAATTTGTAAGTATCAGTTAACTTCCATAGTAAACTACGTATAATAGCAGTGATAGATCGTGGGCCATCTAGCAATACGGTGGATATGGAGTATGGATCGAGAAAGGGACGAGGCTTACAAATACCTTTAATCTATTAGTTTTTAGAGTTTTATCCTTCTCCTACTTTCTGATACATATGGCTTTCTCTTTATTCAATTTGCTGCTCCTATCCCATCCAGCTAGTTTCCATGGATTAATGAGACCAGATGGATCACGGTGGACTTTTGATGTTTACACGATATTTGTTTGTACATACGTGCTTCTCACGGCGTTCAAGGATTATGCTTTTCGACTCAGAGCTAATAAAGAACAGATTCTAATGCATACGCTGTTTGCAACAATTTTTGTTCGTGGTTTATTTCAGATGGATATTAAATTAATTATAGCAATGCCTATTTTAATTGAGAATATATAATACTTCTGTAAAAAAAGTATTTCTCTAACAATGCTTTTCAGATTCTTTCACTATTAAATAAGCCGATTCATGTAACATAATGCTTCTAACTATCATATCACGGTCATCAATAGTTATTCTTGAGAAATGTGTTCGCGGCATCTGCGCTCCATGTGCGTAGCACGAAAGTAGAGAGTAATAATTTATAACATTTTTTTTATTACTGTAAAAGTGAAGGTTTATTTGGAGATGCGGTCCTTTGTCGCTTAATGGTTTTTTTTTGCGGATGGGGAAAACCCAGAATATGAACATGTGCGGCAGTTCCAGCGGTGCGTGCGCGATGCAAAAACAAGGGTATGGTCGTCCAGCGATTGTCACGCAGATAAACGTTTGGAGGGAAATTCGGCACTATAACCCTTGCATCTCTAATTGGCCCCACGAACAGGCCCAATGCTGGAGAAAATTCTCTGATCCTTCTTCAGGAAGGAGGAAGCAGAGAGTAGTTCTCGAGAACTCGATCCTTGCACCTCGTAGCTCTCTCTCAGCACCTCGTTGCACTCTCTTTCAGTTACCTAGTAGTTCTCTCAGTTAACTTGCTGCTTTTAGTTGTTTACGTCGTTGTGATAGTTTATCGTAATAGCCTTCACTGGTAACGTGTGTGCTGAATGTGAGTGCGAGTTCCTGGTCTTACATCACGTTCTGTGGACAACAGTTGCGTGCGAGCACAGTGTCGTGCCTTTTATCCTGTGACTTGGCGAACCCACGATCGCAACAAGGGCTACCGGCACCCGTTGGCCTAGCTGAGGATATGCGTGATATCCTCTGAGGCGTCTCCGACCCTGGGAAGCTAAAACAGCAGCAACTCGGCCCTACTCTTAGGGGCAGCATAGTGCGGGCCGTGCCCGTGACCAAGACGTTGGCACTGTACTGCTCTAGGAGACGACCTTCCTTCTCGCACATGGTGCAATTAGCGTCGTGTGGTAAGCGAATAAATTTTAACTAATGGCCATTCACAAGCAAAGCGAGCCTGCCGAAATCTATTGTAAATAAGTAGTATAACTCTTTGTACATTTGTCGATTGTATTTGCTCATATTTAGATGGATTTTCCCTAATTATGACTGGGGTTTTTATGCCGGGTAAATACGAGCCTAGTTGTACTTGATAAAAATCTAATAAAAAAAAATCCATATCCTTTATTTATTCAATATTCACGCACCATACCCGTATTAATTTTCAAAGAACTTGATATACATGAGACATAAATTCTTTCTTTTAGGTGATTCGAATTTCTGTGTGGATTATATTTAAATTGGAATTTCTACTAAAGAATTGTGGGGTCCAAATTACCCCCACCCCATCCCCAAAGTCATTTCGAGGTCAATCTTACTTTTTAAATGGGACCCCTCATTTTTAGTTGCAGGTTTAAATCCTACGTAAAATTGTACGTTCAGATGATGGGATATTTATAGGATTCAAGAAAACCCCCACCCCACCCTCAAAGTCCTTTCAAGGTCAACCTTTCTTTTTGAATGGAAACCCTCATTTTTCGTCGCAGGTTTAAATTCATAAGAACTTTTGATATGCTAATAAGATCCTGTAGGAAGTTCAAAAAAAGAAACATCTTCGTTACTGCTAGAATCTCCCTCCGAATCTAAGCTCTCATGCTCAGTGGAAAGAAATGCAATATCAACATTATATTCATTTTCGACACTCCGTGCGGAAAGTGCGTTTTTCCCGCCTCGCTCGGCAAAAAATGTGCATTGAAATTCGCACTTTCCACACGTCGTATCAAAAAATACGGTACGGCACATGTTCGGCAAAGAGTTTCTCGTCTCGTGTACCTTGTACCGTGCACTTGTATCGTAATGTACTATATCGTCTACCTCATCGCCAACAACAATATCAGGTAAATCCTGAACTCTTCGCCTTAACATTGTTATACAATTTTATAGTTACAGTTGTTCGATTAGTGTTATATCAAAATTATTCCATTTATTGCCAAATGACTTCAGCTAAAACTGTCAAGAAAAACTGATAATAGTACGTGTACCAAAATTATTTAGTCAATTTATATTTCAAATAATTAGAGATAATGATGATTACTGAAAATAAGTATACGATTATAAGAAATAAAAAATTGGAATGTAATAATTTCCACTTCGTGTAAATTAGTATTTTGATATTATTGGTTCACACTTGGTTTGAAAAAAATAAAAGTTTCAGACTACATTACGATACCTAATTACCTTTTGACAAAGAAGTGTTATTAAGATTTCTTTCGTAATTTTTCCCGTAGTATCGCTTGTTGCTATTAGTTAACGCGCTTCGCGTGCTCTTATACCCTTTTCTTTCATGTTATATTGATTAATGAGGTGAATTTCTTACATAAGATCTCATAGCGAACATAATTATAATATATATATATATATAATCTTTAAGTTTTTTTAGGCTATAGTCAACCTAGCTCCTACACCTTGCAGGAAAGGTAAACTTTTGCTGGCGAGTAAGCATGATAATCTTACATTTTTTTTATTATACTCAAACTTGTTGAGGAGGGGGGAGGGGGGGGGGTTTATATACTATCTATAAACAGACAAACATTTCATTTTATAATACATCTTCTTCGCTTCATTAAAACTCAATCTCCAGACGTCCTGATGCATTCGAAATTAAACGTTTAAATTTGCACAAAAATTATATATGCGACGTTGCCCTATCTCTTGCGCGAGATAATTATATTACACGATTCGTGTCCTTCCGATCAAAATATTTTCAAACAAACGATCAAATCACGTAAAAACTTCAGGCATTTGTTATTCCATAATTAATATGTAACTAATTTGAACGTTATTTTCTAACTTATTCTTATTAGTAAAAGAATATTTATGATAATGTTTTCGTAAGCAAATCAGATTCTCCATAATAATCTATGTATTTCGATTCAACTTTAGTCTTTAATATCTGCGTTTTTCTTGTCCAAACCATGTTGATTGATTTGATGTTTTAGAAACATGTAAATAATGTAAGTTAAATTTTATTCATTAATCGGCCCCCATACACGTACTACCTTAAACCGAAGAGAGCGTTTAGAATACAGACCATCCAATAACGTTGATCAATATGTCCGAAACCCTGGCTAAAATAATCAAGAAAAATTTTATTATACTTTTCATGATAAAACTGAAGGATATTGGTCTAACAGTAGCATAAGTAACGAGAGAGACGAGTTTGTACACAGTATTAATCAGGAAGCGCAGAGCAATATCCAGAGAGCCGACAAGTGTCAATAAAAAGCAAGCAGGATGCGGAGGATGAGAGTTGGTCTGGTAAAGCCGGAGTGTCGAAAGCTAGTGCGAGTGGGTCGTTTGCAGAGCGATAGCGTGAACAAGCTATATATATACTGTCATTTAGGCTGCTGCTGCTGCCATAGCTAGGTGCACACTTATTATCCTTGATGTGTCTGTATGACTTATGCGGACAGCATTTTACACGGTTATCTATGATTCCATTAGGCGGCGTGAACACGCCATAAGCTTTGCTCCTCTGGGCTCGCTCGCACGCGTTTATATCGCACCTCCGGCAGAATCACTGTTACACAGGCAAATGTTCTCTATGCAATAGCACTTATGCCAGCCAAACGTCAATTCTCTACCTCCTTTTGAGCGGTTGATTGAAGATGCCTCGCTTACACTTAGTCGTTACATTAATCGTTAGTTTGCTTCGTTCATTTGTCTCCAGCGATCCACCTGCAACACATTGCTCTATGTAATACCATAATAACAATTTCTTCAGCAGCATGTGTTTCCGTGGCATATTGCTGTTTATACGTGCTATGTACAATATTTAAATTTCAAAAGTAATCAAATGCTTTTGTTCTTTCGATGAATACATAATAAAAACTTCTATTTTGTACTAATAATAAATAGATTATAAGTTATCTTTCAACTTTTATATTATTTATGTAAAAAAAGTTCAATCCATGCATGAATGATGCTCGCTATCCAAATTTAATTTGTGATTGGAAATAGACACGTACAATTAATGTATAGATTAGATATTTTTTTCCGCTGATCGAGCTTGTTGATATTAAGCATAATTCAGGCATAGTTAATACCTAAATTATATTCCATATAAATAATCATTTTTTTTCATTTTTAATTTCTCGACATAGAAAACTAAATATAGTACAAGACTATATTTATGATAGAAAAAAAAATTTTTATTTATTTTCCAAAGTTTTAATTTACGATTACTTAACTTTACTGTAAAAAAGTTTTTTTTTCAAATAGCTTTGGCGATAAACCAATATAATTAAACATATTAAACATATAATCTTTTTTTTAAATGACATAAAGGAACGAGTGAGTAGATGTACGATTGTCGTACAGGTATACGTAAGCTTGGCAAATGTGAATTCGTACTCATGAATGAATACGCTGTGATATGCTTTCATCCCTAGTTCATTCACGAACAAATATATAATTGCAGTCGTTAATATACATGAAAAAGTTTACTTCACATTGCCATTTTCAATTTTGCCGTTCATTCTAGTATAAAATTGAATTATTACTTGCCTTTTGCCGAACATATAGTTTAGAAGTAACAATTTCATTGTTATGCTTTCCTCTGCTTGTAAAACTCAACATCTCTCTAATACAAGTTACATAACGTCTCATTGCATATATATTGATAGAACATGTTTCAAGATCATACAAGTCCAACACTTCACCAAAAATATTGATCACTATTACAAAAGTATTATCACTATTGCTTCGGATGTTGTATATAGATATAATATTCAAGGTTAGTAAATGCAAATTGATTTTTCGCAGAATTGAAAAACTTATTCTGCAAAAATTAATTTCGTTGAGATGGAATGCACTCCCGAAAAGAGGAAACAAAGAGAATGGAAGCACGAGCGACGAGCGTAGGACAAGGAATTCGAGAAACGCGTGTAGTGAAAAGAACGGAAAATAAAGACGACGGATTTATGAAAGTGACTTAAATAGAGCAGCGGCGGTAGAGTAAAGGTAAGGCAGCCGTAACGGCAGTAGCAAGAGCAAAATAATTCTTGGAGATGAGAGAAATATTCCGGAGCTTGGCTCTATTTACATGAAAGAGTGCCTCGACTGGCTTGATTTATCTCCTTGATTCATGAGACTCTCGATTTCACGCTGTGAAGTCGAATAAAAGGATTCTTCTGGTGTTAAGAGAGAGAAAGAGACATACTTCGAGATGTGAGCTGCGAAGAGATAAGAGAAGAAGACGCCAGTGAGAGCACCCACCAGCCCAAGAACTACGGGCATTCTCTAGAGAAAGACAAAAGAAAGAGAGAAGAGACATACTTAAACCTTGATCTTCAACCACTGATTGCACGTTGCCTTTGGTGTATGGCATCTACTTAGAGGATTTGCAAATACCGGTCTCTACGTCAAATAAACCGAAAAGCTAGCTTGCAAAATATAACTCCTGCTGTAGAAAAAATGATTTTAGTTTAACCTCTACTTTTATGTAGATAAAAACAACGAATTTAAATGTTTTTTTCTATGAGATATAGTGAATCTCGCAGAATGGAAATATTATGTTACTTTCATTTCATTCACAACATTTTTCAAATTGTAGTTTCCATTCTTCAACTTACATCCATAATTTAGGAATTTTTCTGCTAATTCAACCGGACTACTAAAACATTCACAGAAAGACTCTGACAGGAATTCCGATACGAATGCTATTAATTTCAACTCTTGACATCTCGGTTAGTCGTGTAATGCGCACGTGCAAAATAGAAATTGTAGTGAGTTTATGTGTATAATTTTATGCTTCAGGAGTAGCAATTGCATTTATTATGTAACCAAACTCGAAGTGACTATTAAGAACTGAAAATATTTTTTAGAAACCGTTAATAATTGATAATAACATTTTTAAATACATAACTGCTTGATTCTACCGTTTATAAATTGTGATATTTATTTTGTATAATATTATATAATTAATCTATAGATTTACAACTACAACACTTGTAACAGTAGATTTATTAATACTATAAACGATTTAACTGACATTGCTTTACAATAAGTTCAGTTCTATTTATATAAACAAACTTCCTATTGTCAATACCACAGAAAAATTTTTAGTATAGATAAAATTTTTTTATTGCGTGTTAAAACTTTGGATATATTAAAATTATTAGTGATGAAGAGATAATGAATATACAAGACCTTATTCTAGCAAATGAAATATTTTGAAAAGATTTCAAAATAAAGTTAAAATTTTAGATATATATACATGAAAAAAGTAATTTTTTATATTTTGTGAAAAAAATTAATTTTTGTCTGTAAATTGTGATAGAACGAAAAAATTTAGTATACTCTTTATAGTTTGCTAAGATATCTGTTACATAACTACAGTCACGTAATCGTCACTCTTTTGAATACTCACAAAATTCTCTGAATCTGAACTAGACCTTCATTTCAGTTCAAGCTTATGTATTTACTGTATTAAGAACTTTATATAGAACAGAAACAAATTAATGGGAAAATTATTACAACCTTTTCAAAAAAACTCTAATTTTGTTTTGAAAAGATACAGATGTTCAAATAAAATCAAGAGAAAGGCGTAATTCATCGTCAAATAAAAAAAACTAATTAAAAATATTACCCGTCGTCAAAACAGGATTAACACCAACTTCTATTACTTTGCGACCTCTTTTGCGAGAGATTCCCTTTCGCCATTCGGAGGGAATAAAACGGTCTGCCCGCCGCTTGCAAGCACGTTTGTTCCCCAGCACCACACCAGTAAGGAAGACGTCTAGCAGTCAGCCAACTATCCAGCAGCAAAATTGAAAAAATAAACGTGAAAGACTTATTATACTTATAGAATACTAGCCAGTCGTCCTGAGGAAAGTTAAAGTTGAGAGTAGAGTTGTCTCAGCCGAAGGTCTTAGGACAACGATACTCTACTACATGACACTATCAAGCAAATGTTGACAAGACATTCGTAATTTAAAAATATGTCAGTATGTTTTTATAAAAATCGATAATGTAATTGTTATCGAAATAAATTATCTGTAATATGTTTGAAAATGATTAATTAAATCAATTTATTAAAAAACTTTTAATTTTTAAAAATCTGGAAATAATATATTTTACCTTATGAGACGTTTTTGCTTAAATAAAGGCTTAAATGTTTTTATCTTTAAATTTTACTATAAGTTTCATTGGAATATTGAGAGAATAACTTATTTCTTAAAATTATCCACTACTTACTATTTATTTAAACAGTTATATGCAATCATGATAGATATCTCACCTATATAGTTCATCGTTCTCTTTATTGTTTCTACGTATAGGCCTTCCACTCCTGCCTTTATCTTCTATATATAATTAGGGGTATTCCTATTTACACCTAGTACTATCTTGACTATTTTCGCTTGCACCTTTTCCAGTTCTTGGTTAGACCATCCCCATACCTCCGATCCATATAAGCAACCCGCTTTCCCCATTGAATTTAATGTTAGCAGTTTTCTATCTAGAACATTCAGTCTTGCTTTCTTCATTAGGCTCCAAGTGCTGTTTACTGCTCTCTGTGCCTTTTGTTTCATTTTTCTTATATGTGTTCCATATCTCCCCCTCGAAGCAAACCAGAAACCTAAATACTTATGTTCTTTCATTACCTTTAGCCCTTCCCCTCCATAATTCCATTCTGCTTTCCTCTGTAGCCTCCCTCATCTCCTTATCGCCATCACCATAATGTTGTTTATCGTGAATACGTATATGATCTCTTGTTTCCCTTCCTGTTCTAAACGCCGGCTGACCCTCCTACAGTAAACCTTTCTCATTTAACCATGTTCTGAGCCTGTCATTCAGTATTCCCGCCAATAACTTGTACCCCACGTTAATCTGAGACACTCCTCTGTAATTCTCTGCCTTGTTTTCCTCCCCCAACTTATATATTAGGAATATACGAGCTTTTTTCTAATCCTCAGGTATCACTCCCTTTTCCTAAATCTCATTTAAAGTCTTAGTTAGTTCCTTTAGCCAGCCTTTAGCTAAACCCTTTAAAAACTTTCCTGGAATTCCATCTTGTCCAGCTGCTTTTCCTTTTTTTAGTCCTTTTATTGCTTTCTCGACCTCTCCTCTGATTATTTCTCTATTCATAACGCTCTGTTCGCTCCATTTCTTTGACTCTTCTCCTTCATCCTTTAGTTCACTTTCATTTTCCTGTTCTTCTTTATCCTTTTCCGTCCCTCCTTGTATCGCCGTCAGTTTGTCGCTTACTTCCTCCTCAGGTTTGAACTGCACCAACCATTCTTTCTCCGAGATTCCTGAAAGTTTTTTGCATCTTTTTTTCTGAAACTTTTCATGGCTTCATAAAAGTCCACCCCCTCTCTTGCTGTTTTCTAGTCTTGACCACTTTTCTTAAGCTAACCCTTTCTTCTTGATGTTTTTCAGTTCCCTCAGCCTTCTTCTTCCCTCAGCCTTCTTCTTCCCTCATTGTACTCCTTCCTGTCCTTGTCCTTTTTGGTTAACAGGAATTTGTTCAGTTTCTTCCATACTAATCTGCTCAATTCTTTGTATTCTTTGTCTTTCCATTCTCTTTCATCTTATGCTCTTCCTGTTTTATGTTGTAATCTTTTTTACATCCCTGTTTTTTCCTCTACTTCCAAAAGGGTCCTTTTTATTCTCTCTCATCTCCCTTCCATAGTTTTAATGACAAGTTCTCTGCCCTTCTTCTTAGCTTCTCTCTGTACTCGTTCCTCTTTTTTTCATCCCATACTATTCTTGAACACATCCTCTACGCTTCATCCTTCTCTCCTCTTCCTCACTTTCTTCTAAATTTCTCTCTTTCTCTGTTTCTCTGTTGAATTTTGCAAGAAAACACTAGATATATCTATTAAATTATTTTCTATCTTTGTGATACTACATACACATATATGGTTTGCATTGAAACCATTTCTCTGTTCGTCAAAGGTTTTTTAGTATTACCCATAAAGTCCATAAAATCTAATAGATAAATTTCTAGTACCAAACTGACATCCATTGTTTATAAAAATTAAATAACACTTGCCTGTATATATTTCACTAAATTTTACAATTAAAAATCACTTTTTTACCACCTTTCATATCGAATTGGTAACAAGCGATTTCTACGTTACCTTTCAATTGTCTATAATATGCCTACTCTATCTGTAATATCTCTATGGATTAGATGCAATGACCTAAGTAAGCTGCCATCAACGCGACTCCATATCGCTGCTGCGCACGCGCTCCTGCCTAGAGGCAACGACCACTTGCGCTGCCGACTCAATCGTCCTTTTCTTCGAACTTACAATTGTCTATAGAGCGCTCGTAAATACAAATATTCGACCGATAGAAAAAAGAAAAGATGAATTTGGTCTTGCGGTCTTTGTTTACTGGTGCATACGAAATGGCCATTTGTCTTAGGTACTTGTTTGTCAGTACACGGAAAAAAATTTAGGCATAAATTTTAAGATTTTTAGAGTATAGTTCAGATATATAATTTCGACTTCCAATAGGTATAGTTTAGGGTCTAACAAGGGAACCACCCCAACCCGACCTCACCGATTTGAATGATTTTGGGATATGTTGTAGTACTTGAAAAAAAATTAGATACGTATTTTTTTTATCGGCCCATAAGAGCTTTTAAGGGGTGAAATCCACCCTGAAAATCAACTCCTAAAATCAGTTTTTTTAATATTTCTCAGATGAATATTTTTCAGTAAACTCAACATTAAAAAATTTCTTATAAAAAGGTGCTTTTAAGGGCATAACATTTATACCGAAGGGTTGCAACCCCCTTTTTAATAGGGGTAAATACACTATTTTTTGTACTGTTTTACATGTAATATAGTTAATCAGCTCGAGTGATTTAAAAATCGCACTGATAATGAGAAAATACCAAAATTAATTGACGTGTTTCCGAATTAAAAAAAAAATGTTTAAAAGGTGTTTCGCCCCCTAGAAACCACCCCTGTCAAACTATCAGCAGGTTAATCCATCTAAGCCTGGGATAAATAAATTTAGTCGTTTGTTATTTCTTGAAATAATTTAATCCTACGCATGAGCGAGCTATCTCAACTAACCAACCTGCCTCTAACCCACCAAACCCCCATAAACCACCCTTACCCAACCAAATGTAGGCTAATAGACCTAACTTTGGGAGGATTGAGTTTATCAGTTGCTTTTTCTTAAAATAATTGATTTCTACACCGTACGTGGGGTATCCCATTTTTTTTGATCAAATATATCTGTAGCTCAAACATAATTTATGACAAATAAAAATATGTTTAATACATTTTATTTTAATATTATCAAAATGGCGAGAAATATCTCTTAAAAATAAACACGAGAATAACACGAGGTCTAATTATCATTTATAGATCTATACATATATATTTATATTCGTATGTAGATACATAAATATATTTACGTAAGAGCCATCGTACGCGATACTACATATATTTTGAGTTTTCATAATAATTTTCATCTTTTCCTTTTTTTTATTTATTGGTAAATTAAAATGTATCATTCAACGAATTCCTTACAGAAATGATAATCATCGAAAAAGTGTTTGAAACATAATGATCTTTTACACCAACCACACCCTATTATAGCAACATTTTTACATGCTTCTACTTCGCAATGTATATTGCAAGAATCTCCAAAACTAAAATCAACAGGGTTATCTGTTTTAGCTGGTTTTTCTGCAATGTAGCCGTTTTTATACCAAGCGTATTTAAAAATATTTGTATATCTTGGTGAAGAAAGCTGGTTATGGACAAGAGACTGCACTTTTATGATGTTGTTTCTTAAATGTAGATTCATTTCATAGTCCATCAAAATTACTTGATCTGATAAACGTCGAACGAAGTTTTTCCAGGTACGAAATCCATAAACATCGAGTGGTTGGATGTTCCCAGTCGTTCCTGTGGGAATTTTGTTTATATTAACCATTTTGTTTGTCGGCATCGTTTCCCTTACAGCTTTATCGCAATGTCCACTCCAAGAGTCGAGTAAAAGTACAGATTGAGGTCCAACATTTGGGTAAAATACTTCTTTCAACCAAATTTTAAAATGATCTAAAATAAAAAAATGTGAAATTTTTTTATGTCATTGCATTATAATAAACAAAAATATACTAACTTGTCGTTAATTTTCCAGATTTAGATGCTAAAAAAATGCACATATTCTGGTCTAAATAATGAAGATTCCACTATGGGGCCGAATTAACCACTTTTTTCTCTTAATACTATAAAAAGTGGTGATAAAAGTTTCCCGGTTGCTGATATAGTTGGCTGAATTGTATAACTGTGCGTTGTCGATGAAACCGACTGTACTATACATTGCACCTGCTTTTCTCCTTCAACTGCTAATGTTCTTCCCGAGTGCATTTCTAATTGAAAACTACTCTGATCTGAATTATAAAAGTTTGCAATGCCGATTTCTGGTATACATGATTTAACATCAGCTACAAAAGCATCAGCATTAGTTTGTAGTTCTTCTTTACTTTCTAATGTTTTTTTGGTGATAAATTTATTTATTTTTCTAGATACTATTTCATGAGCTTTTTTAAATTTTAGTAACCATTTTTGAGAAGCCTTAAATCTTATATCTTCATGGCCAACAATTTTTTGAGCTTGCAATGCCCATTTTCGTATATCTTGATTATGCACTATCGTGCCAGCTGCAGTAGCGGCTTTTAAATTATCAAACGTGTATTGGCAAATTTGCTGGTGCAAAATCAGGATCAGGAAAGTGATGTTGAACTTCATCTTCGATTATTTTAGCATCGGTATCTTTATAATCTTCATGAAAATCTAACGTCTCTTCAACAATAATATCAATATCATTAAACTCATACACGGCATCTATTAATATTTCTTTCAACTATTCTGACAATTTAATTTATTTGAAATTAATCTTGTTATCTGGTATTTGTAAACTTTGAAAATATGCTAATAATAAATTGACTACGTTCAAAGGATTGATCTTCATGTTTTAATCTAAAACAAAATCAAGATATAAATACTCTTTTTTGTAGTTGAATAATTTTACAAAAGACAAAAGAAAACCTAGTCTATAGATAAAATTCGATCATTTGTTTTTAACAGTTATATTTCACATGTTTACAAATCAAAATATTTGAATAAAATTATATATGATAAGTGACATAAATACTTACGTAGTAGACAAAAACTCTTCTTCTTGTTATGTACTATATTTTCGTGTTCGGAAAATTTGTATGTAATGTAACGGGGGGAATAAACCTGCAAAATGAGAAATTTATTTAAGAGCAAACTCCCACGATGCAGAGCAAACCGCCGCTCCGTTAACACGTATGTTAATACGTGTATTCGCCTTAACGTCAGCTGACTTAACTTGGTTGTCTTCGATCAAGCGGAGTTGAACTCACCTTAAGTCACGTGCCCTGTGACACACGATGAGTTTTAAGTGTAATCGACTTTGCTCCTAATCCACTTAATCCCCTAGCTATGATCGGATTAAAACTTAAGCCTATTTCAATTGTTTAATCTATTAGGAAAAATTATATGACGAAATCGGCGAATAATTTTAGTAGATTTTATTAATAAAAAATTACTACAGTCTTTGTCGGGCCGAAAGACTGACGCACGCGAACAGGATTTACAATTTAATAACTTTTGGTGAGAAAGAGAGAGAGAGAGAGAGAGAAGATACGAAAATTGGCGCGATCTAACGCTCGGCGCGAATACAAAATTATCAACGCTAACGCGGCTGAGCAAAATAATAAATATATTTTGACACGCGATAATAAAGGGAGGTGCACCTACCCTGCGGTGCAATTACGGTGATCAGCCGTAATTGTTGATGTCAGCAAAATATCAACTGCCTCCGGTCCTAGGTTATCAGCTGTGCTGCCTCGTACCACCTATCAGCTGCAAATCTGCTGCTACCAAAACGCTGCAATCTGTAGGTCTCGTTGTTGCACTCACGCGCGTAATTATTATGGACCAGTAACTATTACTCGGCGAGAAAAACTGTGCAAATAAAAATCGGCGATGCTCGTTCGAATACAGTTGAAGCGTAACTGCTAATTTGAAAGATCGCGCGCCCCCTCTCTCTCTGAATTCTTAGAACTAACGCGCGAAAATCAGAATCGCGAACGGTTCGATTAATTGAATCGACTACCGTTGCAGTAAATATAGAAATAAGTTTATTTATAAATCCAGCACTATAAAAAACTTTAACTTTTTAATTACTTGACTTTTCTTCAACTACTATGAATAATGAAATATGTATCGGATGTCTTATTATCGTAAGGGGTGTAGATTTAATATAACTTATCTTCTTCGCGCCATTGATAAGACAAAATTGTAAATAAGATAAAGTGTACAGTAAAGTAAAGTACCAACTAAACCACAAGTGAAAATTGAAAAAAGTAAACAGTTTATAAGTATAGGAATTGAGACTATAATAACTATTTATAATTATTAATATAATCAATTATTTGTTATAATTTCTTTTCTCATTGACAAATTGTAAATGATTAAAAAAGAAATAATAACCATATTAAACTTCCACTTTTGAAATTAATAATTTTTAACTGTTATTACTTGTTATTTTTCTTTATTACGAATTAACTTTACGTTTAAAAAATAATAACTATTATTTCTCTTTTATACACAGCTATATGTAATACAATGCAAATAATATTTTTAAAAAAACTGATACTAGAACTGTTATTATTAATTTCGAAAAAACAAAATAGTTAATAATTATTTATAATTTATTTTAGTCTCAAATCTTATATTTATAAGCCGTTATTAATTATTTTTATCTTTTTTGTATTTATAATGAAAAGAAAATAATAATTATTACATAAAATTTGTAATACTTGGGACATATTGTTATGCAACATGAATGTTATTCAAGTAATGCATTTATTTTTCGCTATTTATATGAGGTTAGCCAGCATGTGGTTCGGTAAGGGTGGTTTATAAGGGTGGGGGTTAGATAGGTTAGGGGTAAGTGGATAAGAGGTATGTGATTCAGCTGGGATAACTCGCTTATGGTGTAAAATTCAATTATTTCAAGAAATAACAAACGACTAAAGTTGCTTTTCCTAGTAATAGGTGGGTTAGCCTACATTTGGTTAGGTAAGGGTGGTTTATGGGGGTTTGGTGGGTTAGAGGCAGGTTGGTTAGTTGAGGTAGCTCGCTCATGCGTAGGATTAAATTATTTCAAGAAATAACAAAAGACTAAATTTATTTATCCCAGGCTTAGATGGATTAACCTGCTGATAGTTTGACAGGGGTGGTTTCTAGGGGGTGAAACACCTTTTAAATATTTTTTTTTTTAATTCGGAAACACGTCAATTAATTTTGGTATTTTCTCATTATCAGTGCGATTTTTAAATCACTCGAGCTGATTAACTATATTACATGTCGTAAAACAGTACAAAAAATAGTGTATTTACCCCTATTAAAAAGGGGGTTGCAACCCTTCGGTATAAATGTTATGCCCTTAAAAGCGCCTTTTTATAAGAAATTTTTTAACGTTGAGTTTACTGAAAAATATTCATTTGATGCTGAGAAATATTAAAAAAACTGATTTTAGGAGTTGATTTTCAGGGTGGATTTCACCCCTTAAAAGCCCTTATGGGCCGATAAAAAAATACGTATCTAATTTTTTTTCAAGTACTATAACATATCCCAAAATCATTTAAATCAGTGAGGTCGGGTTGGGGTGGTTCCCTTGTAAGTAGCCCTATTATTCTTTCCCTCGGATTTCGTGTTAACTGATGACACACCTACAGACTATATACTAGCGCTATCATGAGATTTCCTGGCATGAAATAGCCCTAGTTTTGATTTGGATGGATCTAACATTGTTATGTGTCTGAAGTTCGCAACTTTAAATTGCAACGAAAAAAAATTTTCAGAAAATAGTCATTAGTGTTTTTAATCGATGATTATAGCCGTATGAGATATATAAAACCAAAATACAACGATCTAGATAAAAACAACCACTAATAACTACCCCCAAAAAATCATTCATATTTGGCTATACGGGAATACTGTATAGGTAAACATTATGTTGTGCTACAAGCTACTTATATATATTTTCTTGCAGGAAATACATAAAATCTTGAAAACAGTTTTAATATGTGCCTTCAAGATCTTTTCCCATCCCCGGAAAACGAAACATCCTCCCCATAGTAGGAGGGTGTAAAATCCCAATATATATTAAACAATGTTTTAATGTTTTTATACCATTCAAACATAGAAAATATTGAAGAACATGCTAGAATGAACATACGTTGCCTTTGCCGACGCTTCAAAACGACAATTTCCCTTCGTACAAGTGATGAAAGCTGCGCATCCTTTGCCATATTCGCCGTTTTTACCGATTTATACAATTTTTTGCTATTTTTATTTGCAATTTAATTACATAACGTGAAAGAATATGCTAATATGAACCTACGTTGTCTTTGCCGACACTCGGAAACGACAACTATCCTCCCTACAGGGGATGAAAACTGCGCGTATACCTCGAAATAGACAGCTTTTAACTATTTAAACAATGTTTTGATATTTTCATTTATAAATTAATTTGTAAACATTGAAGATTTTGCGGATTGTCTGAAAAGCTAGCTTCCTTGGGCATAGAGGGTGAAAATGAAATTTCCATTCGACGAGATTGTATCGTCGACTAGATACATTATTTACATAAAATATAAAAATTTATTCATAATAGTACATTTCGATACTTGTGCGAGAAAATGATTTGATCACCGTGTTGTCGTTTGTGTCAGGGTGATGAAGTTACACAAGAGTAAATTCATCTTCTTGTACAGTTATCGAATAGTATTTTTTGAATCAACGTGTGCGACGCGAGATTTTTAGAACTCTCTCTTTTGCGAGTGTGCGTAAAGTCGAGCCTCGGGCACGAGGTGCCAATAAAAATAAAACATTGGGTTAGGTTATGATGAATATATGAGTATATTTTATATTACGTATATACTATTTTATTTATTATACTTGATATACATATATTCAGTTAAATTACAAATGTTAGTTTATATTGAATTAAACTGCCTCTCTGCGTTGACCCGGACTTGAGACCGGCATTTAAGAAAATGGTCGCATTAACAGCTTATCACAATTCAATAAGAAATATGTTCTTATTATTAACTTCGTAAATTCTTTTACGACATACGAGGTGTGATCAAAAAGTAAGGTGAATTTTGAAATTTAGCGGGCTACGTCCGTTCGATCTTCGACTTTTTTATTTGGTTATGTCGGTACACTCGTCTAGAACATACGTTCCAAATTTCAGCTTTGTAGTATGTTTGGTTTGTTTGTGAGAGGCATCAAGGTTAGAAGTGTTTTGCGTGCTCCACGATTTGCTGCTGTCTAAAAACATGGATCAAAGAGTTTGCATAAAATTTTGTGTGAAAAATGGAATCAAATGTTCCAAAACACTTGAAATGCTGAAAGTGGCATACGGTGAGTCTACTTTAAGCCAAAAAAATGTTTACAAGTGATATAAACTCTTCCAAGAAGGCCGAGAAGACACCGACGACGAACCTCGTTCTGGACGCCCCAGCACATCAACAACTGATGAGAATGTTGAAGAAGTGAAGAAAATAGTGTTGGGAAATCGTCGAATTACCATTAGAGAAATTGCTGATGATATTGGCATCTCATTTGGTTCGTGCCAATCAATTTTGACGAGTGTTTTAGACATGAGACGTGTGTCAGCGAAGTTTGTTCCGAAATTGCTCAATTTCAACCAAAAGAAACGTCGCATGAGCATCGCCCAAGAGCTACTGAATGACGTCAACGATGATCCAGATTTACTCAACTGAGTTATAACAGGTGACGAAACATGGGTATACGGTTATGACGTCGAGACTAAGACTCAATCGTCCCAGTGGAGGCATTCTGGCATCATATCACCAAGACCAAAAAAAGCACGCCAAGTTCGATCAAATGTAAAGGTTTTGCTTACAGTTTTCTTTGACTGCAGGGGCGTGGTGCATCATGAGTTCTTGCCACAGGGTAGAACAGTAAATAAGGAATATTACTTGCAAGTTATGCGCAATTTGCGCGAAGCAATCCGCCAGAAACGTCCGAATTTGTGGAAAAATAAAAATTGGCTTTTGCACCATGATAACGCCCCTGCTCACACATCGTTGCTTGTGCGCGAATTTTTGGCTAAAACCAACACAGTAACGATGCCACAGGCACCGTATTCCCCAGATCTGGCCCTCTGTGACTTCTTCTTGTTCCCAAAACTGAAGAGGCCCATGAAAGGACGGCGTTTTGCCACGATTGAGGAGATAAAGACAGCATCGAAGGATGAACTAAACAAGATCACAAAAAATGATTTTTTAAAATGCTTTGAGGATTGAAAAAAGCGTTGGCACAAGTGCATTATATCCGAGGGGGATTACTTTGAAGGAGATAAAATAAAAATTGATGAATAAATAAATATTTTTTGAGAAAAATAAAAATTCACCTTACTTTTTGATCACACCTCGTACTTTTAATATTGTCTTCATCGTCTGTTGAAATATTACTGTAAGGTACGCATTTAGCATGTGATAATCGATAACAAGTACTGCATCTTGCACTTTCTTTTTGTAAATTTCTAGAGCAGTGTATACATTTACTAGTCATGTTCTCTGACAAAAGTAATAAATCATATGCTACTTTCTCTCGGAATCCACTTGGATCAAATTGCAATTCAATTTTGTTACCAGATCTTAAACATTGCAAATAATACATAACGTATGGTCCACAACTAAAACCATCATTGCATGGTTGGTAGGGCCGGTCCTTTATTTCCCAGATTTTCCATTCTTTAATACACTTCAAACTATTAAAAGAACCTTCGTTTCAATTATCACGAATGATTGAAACGATTTTATAGCATGTTCTTCATCGTCAGTATTGCCATAAGGATCTAAAATGCTAATTTTCTCTTCTTTAATATCTACTGCAAATAATCGCCAATGGCTTATATGTAAATACGGTATCAGCAATAAATTATTTAAAGTGAATTTAGCAGTGTAAATTTGTCTGATTCTATTTATTCTTTTTTCACTTTGGTGTCCTATAATAAAAGTTTTATAATAAACGTTCCAACCTGGAAGACAAGTAGCAGCAAATGCATTAATGATTTGTCCGTTGATCCATATTTTGTCTCAAAACGTTGAAAATTGTTTTCCAATAATTTGAATTTTATTCGTTACTACTACTGGAGAAAGTATGTACTCACCAACTGCTATATTGCTAGATTTGGAAGACAAGTAGTATTCTTTATATTTCACTACTCAATTAGGAAATTTGGAAATGTCAATATTTCCATTTTTTATTTCAGATATTTCCGTTGTATTATCTTGATTTGGAATCACTACATCACGTTTAATATTTTCTAAATTACTGTCTTTGGAACAGCGTTGGTTTTCATCTGTTAATAGCATACTAACTTCACCCTTATTTGTGTCCAGGACATTTTCTTTGTTAATGATGAACGTATTAGTTTCTATTTTTTCTACTTTAGGTATTTCTGTTTTTACATTGTTTTTTTCATCTTTAAGTTTTCTAATTTTTGCTTTTATACGTTGATAATGCAAGTGTTCAGTTTGTTTTCGTTTCCTTTTTAATTTGGTGTCACATTGCCTAGATTTATTCCACTCTTCGATTAGATCTGGATTAGAAATATTTTCTAGGTACTTTGCATTTATTTTGCTTTTACTTCTTTTTAAGTTAACTGCAATATTTAATTTTCCAGCGACCTCTTTTGCATTTGTTTCAAGCGCTCGAACTAAATCACAAATTGAAGAATTTGTAAAACCTTTCAATGTTTCATTTTTCAAATTATTAAAACTGCTTTCAACATAACCATTACTTATTCTAGATATATTGTTATCTATTATATCTAAATCAAGACCACTCCATAAGATAGCATCCAAAAATCTACAAGGTGTTCCATAAACCCTGGTGCATAGTACACGTTTGTCACGATTTTGGCATTATAATTATTTTTAATGTCGATATTTTCTTTCTCGATAATCCATTTTAACAAGTATTTTTTATAAAATGGAGATTTTTCATATATTCCTTTGAAACGTTCTTCAGTAGCATCGATTTCGTATATATCTTCATGATCATCTTGAGAATAATCTAAATCTTTTATACCTGTACTTTTATTTATCATGTGGCCCAATGCGCGATATCCATCTTTGGCATGATCAACTGATTTATTCAATAAAATATGACATATGTTTATAAACTTTTCATCAACTTCTTCTAGATTTCTACACATTACTAATAGACCTACACAGTCTAACAGTAACTCGCGTACTTTTATTTTCTGATACATCACAAATTTTTGTATCAACGAACTAGTCAAAGTTTTTTTCTATAACTTTGAAACCAATTTCATGAAATGTGAGCAACAAATTTATCGAAACAACTCCATGTTCAGACGTTATCATATTAGTTAATCTAACAGTTTCAGATTCTTCTTTTGCTACTGCAGTGTATAAAAATATTTTTTTACATTCTAAATCTTGTGGTTTACGATATACGTTCCCTGTTGCATCTATATGAACAATGGTTGAAGTATTTTTACTCACAATATGCAAGTCTCTTTTTGTATATGTTACAGCTGTTAATGGAAGACCAACATGTCTTAAATAGGGGTCTTTTTCTGAGGAATCAAATATCCATTTTTAAAAAAGATCCAATAAAATCTAATGATTTTAGCTCAAAACGAAGAGCTGTTTTTATTTCCGATACAGCCTTATAAACTACGTCACTTCGTCTCATATTTTGCATGTGTCCATCATGTCTAATTCCTTCGTCTGTTTCATTTAACACAAAATTCGTTATAAATTTTTCAACGCCAACTTTCGATGCATCGTTGCCCCATATACTGCGTTCTTGTCCTTTTCATTTTCTATAAATTGTATGTGCTCCCTTATTTTCATTAATTTCCTTTGAAACATGTATTATGATACTTGAAACTGGTTTATCTTTGTCACAAAAGATAAATTTGTAACCGATGTCGTGTCCACCAGTAATGCATTTAGCGTATGTTACTGTAGTACGCCTATTGTGACGCATTTTTCCATAAAAACTTATGGTACACGTGCATCTGACTTGTTTCAGCATAAGATTATCAATAAAACTTCTCATTTTGTCTTCATTTGTATAACCAAGATGACTCTGATTCTCTGTACTCACAAATTCAAATTTTCCTAGAGGAACATTAAATTTTCTCTTTTCTTTTTTAATAATATTTTTTATTTTTGTTTCTAAATATTTATTTGTTGATTCACTACTTGATCCTGAATTTATGTTACTTTCGTCCTCTTCATTATTATTATCGCTGTCATTATCTTCGGTATAGAAATATTTTCTATTGGCCTCAATTTTCCATATTCTTGCAGAATCTCTGTTCTTATTTTCTGTAGTAGGGTACTTAGTACAATCTTCAATGCCTATTTCTTTATTTGAATACGTAAAATCGTATTCATCTTCATAGGTTTCTACATTGCTCATAAGATTTGGCATGTTGGAACTAATTTTATTATAGTTTGTCATTTCTTTATGAATGTTGGAATCATTTTTCATCTTTTTACTTCCATCTATCTTCATATGATTTGCACGGTGGATACTATTACTATTTTCAAATACTGCATCGTTATCATTCTTTAGTTTCCAAGAATTTTTCATCTGCAATAAGAGCCAATGTCCAGCATCCTGATTTCCTATTAGAAGTAAAATTAAGTAGTCCGTCTTCTACTTCTGTTCTTTCGACTTGTTTGACCATATTCTCATGGCTATGTTCGTCATCGGGTACATAAACTGCCATTTGTATGTTCTGCATGGTCTTAAAAACTCCTGCTTCAAAAGGATTACCGTACTCGGATATTCTTCCCATACTAATCTTATAATGACAAGCATCCATATAATTGATCATCGGATTAGAATAAAGTGCTTGGGAAGAAAATATTTGCCAATTGATGTATACATGATCAACAATCTGTTGTCGTATTTTTACATGGTGTGTTTCTTCACCGTACAGATAGACGGATAAACACCTAAATAGACAATTGCCGTCACCGGTGACATCGATAATTTGAAACCTATTATTCTCATCAGAAACTACATCTCCTGTAGCTACTCGTTTCTTCGTTATTACGAGACTTTCTTTAAAATCGCTAAGTTTTTCCATATTATTCTTATATTCAATAGAATTACTTGATTTCCTAATCTTATCATTAAAAACAAATTTTTCCTCTTTATTCGTTTCCTTCATTTTCAGAGTTAGTTGCTTCGGTAGGTGAGTTGTTTTACACTCTTTAGCGAATTCCAATTTCATCTCTGGCACACTTTGCTCAGCCACAATTTTCTTAGATATATTTCCTTCTAGAACATCTTTCTCTACAATTAACCCACTTGACTCAAATTTTTGTCCATCAGGAATTGTGCTTTCTTCAATGAACTTATTGAAACTTGGCACAACTGGCTCATTTACAATACTTTCTATCAAATCCTGAGATTATAATTCTACGTTCGGCTTATTAACTAACTTACCTTTTAAAATATTCCTTACCTTGTCCCCCAATTCGGAATTCCCAATATTCCATAAGTAGCTCAATTTGGCTTTAAAAGCCATGTCCATTTTTCTCTTCAGAGCCTTACATACCTACATTTGTAATTGAAACAGGTAAAAGGTAATTTTAATAATATAGCCTAAAAGCAATATTAATTATAAAAATTATGAGCTTTGGTGAAATGGGAAAATTGGTCACTAACAAAAATGCATATATAATTACATTGAAGTCTTGTTCGGACCGTTGTTGATGTAAGGCGTGTCTACCTGCGTGTACCGACGAGTATTTACTGTTTATAGGCGAAATATAAGGCCAAGCAGTACTGAGTGAATAGTGTTGGGGACAGATGAGCAAAGTAATGAGGAATTGAATTTAAATACAAATTTATATATATGACACACTTTAATTGTAAATAGATGACAACACACAAATTACCAATACAAACAAATTAAACAATGAAAAGTACATTCATGCATGCATACACTTTGTTTTACAAACAACGAACGATACAAAAACTCGGGTAATCTTTAACTCGCACACGAGCTAATTAGCCAAAGCTAATGACTTGCCTGGTCAAGCTCTGAGGTCAGTCTGACGTTGCTCAAAAATTTTCTAGTAGAGGCCGCGCCCCTACCCTTTCTCCCACGTTTTTCCGTGCGGTCGGAAGTAGGTGCGACCTATAAGGCCCGTTGCTAAATTTCGGTGTCTCATTTTTTGTTCTATCTCTTTCTCTTTCTCTCTGCCTTTACTCGCGGGGCGCTGAATAGCCTCGGATTAACCCACGTGTTATGTCCGAGCCGTTAGACTGAATTTCCATCTGTAGTAGTCTTATGACAGCCTCAAAACAACAATTATTTTGAGCTGCTAGCGTGTACGGCCCTGGCTACTGCGAAGCATCAACCAGGCACGTTCGACGAGTCAAGCAGAGAGTAGATTAGAGCTTTCGCGCGCCGAGGTGTCCATGGCTAAAGGTGCCATCACGGTCACGACGCCGGCGACAACAATTGCCCCTCGATACAAACAACGCTTTCCTTAACCATTGAAGGCCGAATCACCAGCTGACCCCAGACTCCCGACCAGACGATGCTTTAATCAGACCCCACTCCACTCCGCCAGGCAAGCCGCGACCAACATTCAATTTTCCTTACAATTTTTCTAATTTTATTAAGCATATTCCAATCAAACTTTTGCCCGAGTTTGCGAGGAGACCCTCAATATCTTGTGCGTATAGCACGTTGTTTCTTTTTTTTTAAAAACTAAGTACCCGAGAAGTCGCGACCGTTTGTCACGTACATATGTCGACCTCCTGACGGGCACGCCTGATACCTCTGCCCGCCAGGTTACGACCGACAAGGATCGCCGTTTGTCACGTACATATGTCGACCTCCTGACGGGCACGCCTGATACCTCTGCCCGCCAGTTTACGACCGACAAGGATCGCCGTTTAGCAAAAAACCGAAAGGTTTCCTGCCGTGATCGTCGCGGCCGCATTTGTTTGGCAGATGGGAAGCACGCGACGCATGCTTCGCTCTCTCTTCGGTTTCTTGTGGCAATGCATTGCCATCAACGACGCTATGAACTTAACCATTAAACACACAAATAAAAACTCCATTATCTTCTCAGACTCTCTAAGTGCTCTAAAGTGCCTAAACAATCCAAAACCCGATGTTAGAACTAATTCATATATTTTACAAATCAAAACTAAATATTTAAAATTACAGAGAGTAACAAACAGTAAATTCTCAATTCAATTTTACTGGATTCCCACTGTGGCATTGATGGCAATGAAATCGCTGACTCCTTAGCCAAAAACGCACTAGGTAACCCTGAAGAACTGGAACGGCTTAACGTCTCATTCTCCGATTTTAAAGAGAGATATAAAAATATTATGCATGAAAAAACTAAGGAACGACTACTATCTATAAGCCCGGATAAAAGCAAATCATACTTTCAATTCTACTACAAAGAATCTTCCCGACCGTGAATCCATAATTTGAGCCTCTTCAGGAATCTTATCGTAACCATCAATCGTTATAGGTAGGATCACTATAACCTAACGGCGTCTCTGGCTAGAACTAATATAATTTTAGACAAGAAGTGTAATTGTCAGACTGACACCCAAGATCTGGATCATATTATATGGCAATGCCAACTGTTAAATTCTCAACGTGTTCACTTGATTTCAAAAATTATAAAAATAGAGCTTTAGCTTCCCATGAAAATGTCACTAATTTTAGCTAAGCCTAATGTTCTGACATGTAAAAGTGTTCAAAACTCTTGAGAAATGTAATATACACATGTAGTATACGTTTCATTGTATGTAAGCTTTATTTTCTGATACATCCTTTCTTACTTTAACATCAACATTATTAAAGATATGTAATACAAATAAATCTATGTATAGATTTGATGCCTAAATAAATAAAAAATAATAATTACACTTTTAAGATGAACATCTATCAACTTAGGATAAAAATTTTTAAATAAAATAATGGTACAGCTAATGCTATGTTATTACGAAAATGTTTTGGCCACAATGGTTTTTCATAAAGGTAATATTGTTACTGAACAGCTTAAAAGATTGCTCCATTCATAAGTCCTGGCTAACCCCGATTAGATTAGACGTTGTGACGAATCGATAAGTTGAATGCAATGATCTCGCTAAAAGTGCGATCGATGGCTCGCTCGACAATGTCTCGCGAGCAATTTCATGCCGAGGCTCGCTAGTGAGTTGCTCGGACCGCGGAGCGCGGATGACTCTGTTTCCCGCCGCCGAAGTGACAACACCTGAGAGGGCTCCATACTGTCTGCCTAGCGGATGAAGATGGGTAGTCCTGAGATGGTGTTTACTATTATAATTGGATCAGCGAAAACAATTGGACTGTGAGGCCTTTTGCTGCGTGGGAAGAAGACTTTCTCCGCCATCATCGTTTATAGGGATTTGACGAGTTCAGCCACCAAAACTAGCCTAATATAGCGTGAGTCGCCTCAAATGGACAAACCGTTGAAATTCCGAACAATTTGAATTTAAATTATCAAACGAGAAACGAAAGGGCCGTTCGTGCGGAAGTAAAATAATCTAAAATAGAAATAGAGTGACCAATCTTATTTTATAACGTATGAATAGCGGAACGAGTGATCGAATTTTATATAGTGTAAATCGCGTGTTTGACTTAGTTTTATAAAATGTAACAGAGTGAGTGAGATGAAGTTAGAATGTATGAATTTGTGAAAATGATTTAATATTGTAAGTGAGAACGGAAACGAATGTATGGAAAAATGAATAGCATGACTTATGTAACTTTTTGACGTATGCAAGGCATGATTGATTGGATTAAGTTGCGAGATCGCGAGAGTAAAGATAGTGGATTATAATAATAATTGTATGGAAAATGAAGTAGCTTAATGTCTCTGTGCTCTCAAGTAAATAAACACCGCATTGGTCATTTGCGGGGCTTTGATATTGGCTTTCTTGTTTTGTTGCATTCCTAAGGCTTAAGTTATGCGATCATTTGAATAAATACCATAATATTTAAATTTAACATTTACAACGTTAGAGGGCAGTCGATGTACGAAAACCCGTCACCGCACATAAATTAAGGGAGACCTTCCTTAGCTGCGTTCAGATCGTCCACTTTGAAAATTGGTTTCATCTTTCAAACTAATAATACATAGCAAACTAAAGTCTCAAATGTGTGTTTGGATCTTAATTTCTTCATCAGATCAAAAAAAAGTAATTTCTAACAGCATTTTTTTTATAGATTATTGTTTTACAACGTGAAATCAATTTTCAAAGTGATCGGATGGATAGTTCTTAAAAAATTACTCATTACTTCTGGAAAGTCCGATGACTGAATGAATTTTTTCACAAGATCAAAAAATAGTAATTTCTAAAATAGCATTTTTTTTATTAACATTTAAGAACTAAGAAAACAAATAATATCTGTGATAATAATCATTTACCGATATTATATGACAAGTCCCACTCATGTTAGAATTCTTTCGCACCTACGAAAAATAGAAAGACAGAGTGAATAAAATTTGCTATAACTTGCAGATAGCAGCGGCTTGCAAGCTACCATATGCTCACCAAGACTCATACTTATCTATAATTACATTATATAATAGAGTATATTTTTTAGGCTGAGGCTTCGACAATATAAAAAAACTTCATTCGTCGTGACAACGGCAAGGTAGCCGCAATAGCTTGTCTTATGTTTATCTACACTTACAGTACGATATTTATCTATATATATGTTGCACTTACCTTGTATAAAAGAGAACCGCGTTTACTTCCGCTAAAGCTGACTTCTTTGTCGTTCTGAATGTGCTGTGTGATGATAAATGCCACCTTGTTAATGGTTTTTGTATCCATGGCGTCGTAGTTGAATATATTCTTAAATATTATTTAATAAAAAGGATCAGTTAAATCATTATATTCAATATACTTATCTTGTATATGAATTTTAGAAACTTACCTAATGAAAATAACGTAGACAAGTGTTTTTACGTGAACTGTAGAACAGCCAACAGCAGAATAACAACTAACTGATTTCCTTATTCAGGGGTTCTTGTTTATGATATTGAAAACCATGTCGCTACATGTGTAGCCAAAGTCGCGCCGCCGCTGAATAGTGTATAGTACGAATCGTTGTGTACGAAGGAATGTGTTACTGTCACATAGTCCATATAGACACCGATGCGAAAACAGCCTGACACAAATAACATTTTATAAAAAAAAAGATCACATCTCACGTACGTCTAATTGTACTTCTCGAAAAAATAATTATTTGTTATTGAACCATTATATTTCTCATAAAAAATAAAAAATATCGTTATCGATAATTCACCTCCTATTTATTCACATAAAGACATAATTAAGCAAAAATAAATTCACAGAAAAATTGTACCTTCTGTAGTCTAAATTGTACCATCAGTACAATTCTATAAATTTGTTTCTAAAAGAAATAATAGGACAATTACAAAGCTCTACTCCTGCGCAAAGTGCTTTTCCGGATGACATCCCTCTCTGTAAGTTGTAACAATTAGTGGTAATTTGTAATTGTCCTATTATTTCTTTTAGAAACAAATTTATAGAATTGTACTGATGGTACAATTTAGACTACAGAAGGTACAATTTTTCTGTGAATTTATTTTTGCTTAATTATGTCTTTTATGTGAATAAATGGGATGTGAATGATCGATAACGATATTTTTTATTTTTTATGAGAAATATAATGATACAATAACAAATAATTATTTTTTCGAGAAGTACAATTAGACATACGTGAGATGTGATCATTTTTTTTTATAAAATGATAATTATGTCGGGCTGTTTTCGCATCGGTGTATAGACTTGCCACGCGAATTGGGTGCATTGTGCGCGATTCGGCAATTAACTGACAAAAAAGTATAAGTAACAAAATAATGTGTGTGTGTGAGTAGTATTAAGAAAAATATTTTATTTATTTTATATTTGTTGAAGGACAGTTCACGATGGAAGGACAAAATGATTCATCGGCAGTCGAAAGTGCATCAGCAACAAAGACCATTCAACACAACGAAATGCATCACACAAATGCAGTTGATGTTGATGCAAGGTACAGTAAATTGAATAATATAATTTATTTCAATACTTCTGAAAGAAAATGATGATCGGCTTGACGCGCGCTCGGAACAGAAAGCGTTCTTAAAATCGTATCGCACATGTATTGAGAAATACTCTTCAACTCTTCACTTTAGCTTCGTTCGGATGCAAAGTTCGAACTGCTGCTTTCTTTTCCGAGCACACGTCAATTGCGAGCTTCCGAGCTTCATCTGGATTTTGCATTCGAACGAAACTAAAATGAAGAGTTCAAGAGTATTTCTCAATACATGTGCGATACGATTTTAAGCACGCTTTCTTTTCTGAGCGCGCGTCAAATCGAGCCCTGCGCACGGTGTGTAAGAAAAAAGACAGAGATATTTTCGTCATATTTTTCAAAACGCAAAAACGGCTAATATCCTTGATATACTCTTATTTTTCCTTCTGTCGAAAATATCTCTTTTCTTACACGCCGTGCGTGGGGCGGGTCTTGATTTGACGCGCGCTCGAACAAGAAAGCGTGCTTTAAATCGCGTTGCACATATATCGAAAAATACTCCATCACTTTAGCTTCGCTCGCACGCAAAATCCACACGAGGGTCATATTATTTTGCCGCACTAGTATCAAAATATACTATGGTACGCGTGCGCGCCCACACACTTATATAATAAGTCATGTTATACATAGATATGTGTGTATGTATATATTAGTGTATATTAGTTATTTATGTGTCTTGGGCGAGCCAAGCGTCAATACAGTAGGGAACATGTTTGTAGCGCAGGGTAGTATAAGGCCGAGGCAGCGGGCGAAGCGAGCGCCGAGGCCTTTATATTCCGCGCTACAAACATCTTCCCTCTCCTATCGTATTGACGCTGGCTCGGACATGGCGTTTAAAAAATTTTATAATCTTTGCGGAACGTATTCGAGTTATGTGCAGGTGACACTCAATATTAAATAGGCTGTATACGACACAACTGCACACAGATTCATTTTACAGTTCTTTTTATTGATTTTACATACATAATAAAATATTCAGTAATACATATTCATAATGACAGATCGAGCCGTGGTACTATCCTTTCTGATAACATGCACTCCATGTGGTAGACCGATGTTACTCAGAAAGGATGATTGCCACACGGTTGCATTTGACTGTATACAGCCCAGGAGCCATCCCTTCCACTGCATCTGCGGTTGTATTAGACTCTGTAGACTGTCTTCCCGGTTGTATTGAACTTAATACAGCGGGGGAGGTAATGGCAGAGAAAGGTCTATACGGCCCAGGAACTCCTCGGGCATATACGATCTATTTACCAAATGAGGGTCCTCTGCATGTATTAACTCGAATACGGATGCCTAGGCTATAAATATAAATATTTATATTTTGTAGGAATTATGATGCCGGATACACCGAAGAGAAGTGGCAACAATACCAACAGAAGTAAGTTTTATTTGTAATTTTTGAAAATTTATTTGTAAAACTATAATAAAAGCTATAAATAAAAACTAAAATTAATATTATATGTACGTTACAGATATCCATATAAAACAATGTACCACGATCTAGAGTGGTACAAAACAGAAAACGAAAAATTAAAACACGTAAATACAATATAAAAATTAAACGCGAATAATTCATATTTTATTACAATCAATAAAAACAAAATTGTATATACATTATTAGACACTCTTTACCCAAAAAAAATACATTAAATGGTTAAAGAGTGAACTTTACAAAAACAAGGTAAAAGTCAATTATCTACAGGAAGATAGGCAAACAATGCTTTTCAAGAAACTGTAAGTATATTACTATACATATAAAGTAAATATAAAAAATTATGATCGATAAAAATTAATGATATATATTTTTTCAGATAATGTGTCCTATATAAAAACAAAAAAAAATAATAAAATGAGATTTTAACTTTGTTTTATGATAATAAAATTAAAATAAACGAAAAAAATTATTTAATTCATTTGTAATTATCCCGCCATATTACACTACATACGAGTTTGGCTGCATGCGCGGCGTTCGCGCGTGCGTAAATTGATACGAGGAGTCTCGAGAAAAGGTTTGGTCGCAGTGTGAGCTAGCCAAGCTCACACTCGAGGCGGTCGGTAAAGAAGGAAGCGTTTCGTCCCGATGTTACCGACTGGACTCGTCAGTGAGGCTCGACGGCCGGTAACATCTGCCTCATACGCTCGAAGTGCGCAAGTCGCTATGCGGACTTATATATTTAGGGAGCGTATTTCTTGCCGCTCGTGGCTAGCCGATGCCATCTAGATGTGGATGGCCGAATCGTGGGACCGCCACACGAGTATAGGGCAATTCTTGGCTATTTCAAATAGTTTAAAACATGAAATCACCAATTTTGTTCAAAGTTGGTAGACTTGTTACCTATACAGAGGTTACCATCTGTGCAGAGTTTTAGATCAAAATATTGATAAGAGGCCAACTTATCAACTGTTGAAAAAATATTGGACTTTTTTTTATTAATTCGATTTCTCGGAGACTAATAAAGATATGGACATGATTCTTTTTTTAAAAGACGCGAAAAGAGTTTCACTTTTAAAATGTAAGTAGTAAAATACCAAATCATTTATTTATGTCATTGTTATAAACAATTTTTTCAAAAAATCGACGATATCTCAAAAAACGATATTTTTTTTTTAATTTTTGCACCATCGTGTTCCTTGTCATTTTTTACATAAGAAATCGTTGAGAAAATGAAGTGCCCGCTATTAGGATTAAGACAGCACTAAAATGAAACGAATCGCGCGCTAGCCGCTCGGCCGTCCGCTACTCGTGCGGTTCCAACGTTGCTTGCGGCAAAAGCCTTTAACGAATAAATAATTTCATATTCTATCAGTCCATATGTATTTATTTAAATAATAGATAAATATAAAGTTAATTAAATAAGTAATTAAATTTAAATTAAATTTAATAACTTATTTACTTAATCTAACGTAATATAAAGTAATATAAGTAATATAAATGGACTATTGTTTTATACAATCTGAAACAACATTGAATGAAACATTTGCTCCGTGCATTTGATCGGGCGTGAGAATGACGCGTATTCAAAAATATATGGTAGAAAATAGGTTAGAACAAATTACTTGAAAATAACTTATTAAGAGTATTATGGTGTAGGTCCGATAAAAAAACATTTTTAATGCGGCCGCTTCGTAAATATGCGCCGGTCTCAAGCCCGATCAAACGCAGAGAGCAAATGTTTAATTTCAATAGTATATCAGATTGTATAAAAAAACAGTTCATTCATGACCAGTTTTCCATGACCTTTGTGCTGGATTTTCAGTCTGCGTATTTGCCAAAAGTACTTTGCAAACTTGCGGACCTAATAATCGTGGCATCATCAATAATGCCAGACTTTATTTGGAAAAAAAATTGCATTAACAATTAAGTATATTTGTTCAAAAAATACTTTTATACGGTATTTTTTAGACTTAAAATTTAATAAACTTACTTATATTTTAGAAAATATACTTAAGGAGGTCATCTTTTGTTCCTAATCAGTCTTGATTATGTAAGTAGATTCAAATATCAGCGAACTTGGTAACGTTGGAGGTAAACGTAAATATTAAAAAAAATTAAGGTATTTAATACGATTTCTTGCCTCTAAAGGATGTTATAGTTGGTATGTACCAAAGATCATTCGCTGTGTTCAAAAATCTCTAAAACTATCCCTAAGGTTATCTGGATTTGGATATGTCATACGTACTTATAATAATTTTGATGTTTGATGATTATAATTTATAATTATATAAAATATGTAAGTCGAACTATATTTTTTTATCAACCGTATGGTTATGATTAACTTTTGAAAAAGATTTCACTCATCGGTAACCCTTAAACTCACCCCTGTAGCTGTTTATATGTATTTCTATAGCAAAAATCTCATGATTATTGTTAAAAGTTTTTTATCATGTAAAGATTAAAAAAAATGAGCGGTGGTTATTTATCAAGTATAGATTTGAAGCTAACATTTAAGAAAGGTTTCTTTCGCCGGCAGCACTTACAATCATCCTGACAGCCGTTTAGATATGTTGCCTTAGCGAAAATGTTAGATTTAAACTTCACGATTTTTTATTATCCAAAAATAAAAAATTAATTGATTGTTATTTCTCAAGTGTGGGTCAGGTTCAAAGATATCGTTTAAAGATTTCACTCGTCGATAGCCCTTGCATTTACCTTCATAGCTGAATTCACCGCTACAGCAAAAATGTCATGTTTATTGTCGAGAATTTTTTATTATTTGAAAATAAAAAAATTAACAGTGATTATGAGGATGGGTAAATAAGTCCTTAGAAAATCCAAGAGATGGCGCGTAAAGCATCACAACTTATATTGCAACAGCAAGCGTCACTTCTAAATAGAGTGCTGCCAAAATTTCAGTCAGATTCATCAAGTGATTCCGTTGTTGGATAGAGGAAACTCGGGGGAATTTCTTCGGCTTCCGGGCTCCTCGGCCAACGAGTGAGAGCGTTTCCCCGACTTTGTGAAGGGCGCCAGACAGCCGAAAATCGGTAGTCGTCGGGGAAAACGTCGGCTAGACGAGCTTTTCGCAGCTCAAGCCAACCGACGTGAGTGGTACGCTCCACTCTTCCACCACAGCCTAAAAATCACCACAAACCCTTATCCTTGGTCCACGGCTAACTCCACGCATGTACCTCGATCCAGGGGTAGGTATCGGCCTCGGCTATAAATCGCGAAAAGTGATGTCGGAACAATTAACGCACGCACACAAGATGTTCGCCGGTCGTCCGTGGTTTTGGCTCCTTCCTAGTCCTGCTAAAGTCGGAAAAAGGGAAAGGTTGGCAACAAAATCACGGCACTTTTGTCAGAAAACTTTTTATTCCACTTGCGTTCCTTACAAACCGGCGCGACGGTTAACGCCTAAATACGCGAGGGGTGATGGCGGCCCAGCGTTCGATCGAATTTGCAACGGTCGCGACGACGGAATTCGCACGTCTCGCGAACCGATAAATAACGCGCGCAACGCACCAAAAACACACTCGCGTTACACAATTAGGCGGCACTCGTCACCGCAAAGTCAGCCCTGCAAAGAAAATGTCGGCAACTTACAAAAAAAATCTCTTAATTCCTCGGCGAATTGGTAGGAAGAGAGAGAGGGCTCTGTCGTGCTGTTGCTGCTGCTACGGCGGGTGACAAAATGGACGAGTCTTTTCGCTACTCGTCCTTCCCGGAAATCTCTTCCAAAATCGCGGATTTTCCCCCGCTATCGTCTGTTCATCATAAGAGGCTATGCAAATTAGCCTACCCCTACCGCGGGTCCTTTATCAGAGAGAGAGCGGAACAAACAAGTTTCAACGCCCTCTCGTCATGTACAAATTTTCACTTAAGTCAGCGGCGCTCGGTCTAAGTATAAAATTTCGCATAGTCTGAATCATTTGTCTAATAGTTGTACGTTTCGCTATACATCATTATTTCGCAGTTCGTGATTTATTATTTTTTTTCGCATGTCAGTTACAATGTTTTTGTCCAATTGTCCATTTATTTTGCCTGAATTAACAATAAATTCGCTCGCAATAATTTATTCAAGTTGTCAGCTCATTCAAATTTTCGTCAGTAGCGCCCCTGTAATTGATTTGCATATGTATAAGTCAGTGTGTCTGTTTTATCGGTATTCTCGGTAGTGCGCATGGTCAGTAATTTAAAATAGTCGTCGGAAACTTCGCGCCGCTAGCGCCTTTAATTAGTATTTTCCTTTATCTCTCTCTATCTCTCTCTCGCTCCCTCTCTCTAGTGCTATCTCGCGCGCTCCCCTCCTTGTCGGTCTCGCATACGCGCGCGCTCTCCTACTCTATCTCTCGCTCTCATACACGCTATCGCGGCACATGTGCGGCGTCCAAAATGGCCGCGCCCGCTCGCACACGTGCTCGTCGCGCCTCGCGTTCGTCGTTCTCGGCGCCTCCTGGAGCGCTCGCTCGCCGTCCAGGTCCGCGTGTGTGTGTGTGCGGTTGTTCTTCGTTGGCGACACCTGTGGCCACAGGTGTCGTCATCCTCAGCAGTGTCAGTGTGTGTGCGCGCCACCGGTAGTAGCCGGCCGATCAGCTGATCGCCGGCTCCCGGTGGACTGTCTTCGTCGGCGGTGTCAGCCTCGTCCTGGCTAAGGGCGAGCTACGTCGGTGTGTGTGTGTGGCTGGAAGGCCACGTGTGGCAGCTTCTCGGGTACGTGCCTCGGGAAGCTGCACGTTTTGCGTGTGTGTTGGTGCGGCCTCCTCGCGTCTGCCGTCGGACGCCGTCTGTGTCCTTGCAACGCCCGTATCTCCGGTCGTGGGCGTTGCAGGGAGAAGAAAAGGGGCGCGCATTAGAGGGTGGGCCTTGCCGCAATTTATGCGGCCGGTCGCGAGACGGGTGGGCATAGGGCAAGGGCGTGCACGGGCAACAGAAGGTGCGAGCTTCTGTTGCGCGCCTCATTACACCGTTATTATCGATCAAAGCGAACAACTTTTACTTATTTTTAACAATTGAAAAAAGTGAGTTCCGAGCGGTGATAAAATATTTTTATTTAAAAGGCCTTATACTGAAAGAAATTAAAACTGAGTTAGATGCAGTTAATGGTATATCTGCCCCTGTGGTTGCAATTATTTACAGTTGGGTAAATTAATTTAATCGTGAACGTACATCGACTGTAAATGAACATCGTTCAGGCTGTCCTGTAAACGTGAGTACCTTAAAAATGATCGATAAAATCCATGACATGGTGTTAAGTGATCGAAGAAGAAAATTGTGCGAAATAGTTGAGGCTACAGGGTTTCAAATGGTACAGTTATTTTAAGTTGTCATGAGAAACTGGGCGTGAGACAAATTTCGACAAGATGGATACCGCATTTACTATCAACCGAGAACACATGCAATCATGTGATGGCCACTGAGGTCTTCTTGGCGCGCATCCATTGTAATCCAGACGACTTTCTGTGTCGATTCACAATGGTAGACGAAATATGGTTACATTACTATACTCTCAGGCCGAAGGAATAGTCAAACCAGTGGATTGTGAAATTGATTAACCAACTCCAAAGAAAGCGAAGACAGTGAAATCGGTAATTGAAGTAATGGCCACTGCTTTTCGCACGTGGAATGATCTTTATCGACTATTTAGGAAAAGAAGAAATACTCACCGAAAAGTATTATACGTTGTTATTAGACCCATTAAGCGAGAACGTAAAAGAAAAATGTCTTCACTTGAACAAAAAAAATTCTGTTTCATCAAAAGAATACACGAGTGTACACTTGAGTAATTTCAATGGATAAAATTGAGGAATGAAAGTTTGAATCGTGAACCATACACCGTATTCATCAGATTTGGCCCCTAGTGACTTCTTTATATTCTCAAATCTAAAAAAGTGACTTGCCGGACAACAATTCATCTCGAACAACGTGATCATAACACAAACAAATGGCTATTCTGAGGAACTTCCAACATAATTTTTTTTCTAATGATTTAAGAAAACTCGAAGGACGCCTGGAACAATATATCAAGCTAAAAAGAGATTATATTGACAAATAAAAAAAATTTACCAAAAAATTGTTTTTTTTATCTTTTTTTAAGAACTTATTGACCCACCTTCGTATTTATTAAGTATGCGTTTCAAAGTATACTAAAGTTACACATGCATAACACCACAGGTTCGTGTCAGTATATTAGTCTAGTAGAATTAGCATTTTGCGTGGATGTAGAAGGTAGAGGCTAGGAAAAAATTTATTTAGGTCCGGGAAGTGGTCAATAATGAACACTATTAATGCTTCAGCATTAAATGGCGAGTTTCTTTAATTATTAACAAATAAGTGAAAAAAACGTGAAAAATAATGATTTTTTTTAATTGAGTTATATCTCAAAATCTATAAGTTTTAGCGAAAAGTTGTACAATAGTTTTTTGTTCCTTATTAAATTTGCTACAAAATAGAAGTTGTCCGAGAATCGTAACTGCAAAATCACCTTGGTTATGCTATGTACAAAAAAGCGACCACCGAAAAAAACAGTCTTTTTCGTCTAATTTTTAAGTATTGTTAATTTTATTCAATCTTTATAATATTCTCTACAGTGTTAATTCAACTCATTACAAATAAGTGTCTTCAATCTCAATCCTGTAAGTTTGATAGGTTGTGCACAATTCAAAAGTTAATTTAAAAAATTGTCGAACTTTCGTTAAGGTTTTTAGAAAATGCCACTTTCAAAAGTCATTGATTTTTTATGCAAAGTAGAAGGTCTGATCTACAATATCCGACTTTAATTTAAAAAAAATATGTATTATAAAGTCATGATAATTAAAAAAAACGTAATTTTTACTATTGCTAATTAAGCCTGTCACGCGGCGAAAAACAAACTTATCGTCACATTTTTGATTGCGGAACTAAAAGTTGGCCATGAAACGAAACTGTTAAATAAAAAATTATTATATTTTATCTAATAGGTTTTGCAATATGACACTCCAAAGTTGCAATTATCTAGCATGAATCCTGACGGGAGCGGTAAAAAAAGGCTTCGAAGTCGAAGCCGGATAACCCGGGGGTAACTACAGTGTGCAGCTCTGCAGATACAATGGTACTCGAAACGGGCCGTCTGGTTGTAGAAGAAAGCCCCGAGAAGGTTGAAATGGGTGCAGTTATCTCGACTGCCAACTCGCTGTGCATTTTCCCTCGAGGTAGTGAAGTCATCTCCACCTGCAACACAGGCGGGCAATGCCCCATGATGGAATCCGTCTCCGCGACGACCGAGGACATATTGGAGGTGGACAGCGAAAGTGCTCAACGTGAGCTTGCGATGCTCTTGGTGGAGGGATCGATTGCATCGGCAACTCCGTCCGAGACGCCATTGTTTGTTGCCAGCCTACCAATACAAGTCGAACGATTAGTGCGGAAACGACGAGCGAACGAGGCCCTCCAGACCCATTTCGTCCCTATAGAGGTGACCCAAAAGCGGGATCGGGCCAAATGGGATAACCATCTGAACACCAGTCCCGCTTGCCAAACGCTACTCCTTCAGCAATCCCTCGCCAACCTAGCAATCCGAAAGATAAGGGATCGAGCGACAGTAGGACGCATGTACGCGGGGGAGTCTCTTGACCTCCCCACTGCGCGAACTCAAGTCATACAATGCAAGATCACATCTCATATCCCCAGTTCGAGCTGCACGCATCAGTCTGAGGAACTGCAGATCCCCATGTCAGCATTCAGGGAAGAACTAAGCTCATCTGGCAGCACCGTGAAACAGACTAGCGAGGCGAAGCTCTCCTTCGAGATACGTTTCCTCCCAGGATCGACAGAGCCAAAAGAATGGTCGCATACGGTGCTCCAGCCAGTTCAGCTCAATAGGCGGAGCTTCCATCCCCTTGCGAGTTATCGTGAGGAGGAAATCTTTAAGCTAGACCGTAAGAAGGCTGCCGGCTACACTAAGGACATAGAGTCTCACTACGTCGATGATGAGTCTTCCTCGCGTGCGACAATGTCCGTTGGCACAGACCCCACTGACCGGCAGGTAGCGGAACAAGGCACGTCCGGTGAAGTTGACTATCCCTAACAGGCGGTAGCGGGAAAAGGATCTCCACCGGAGAGGGATTTGGAACACTTGCAACCGGTTGTGCAGGGGATAATGATCCCGCTGGGCCAACAGTCAGAAGTTACAATGATTGGCGGGGTGCAAGAGGTATGCGCCGCAACGAAGTCCGCTTCTACCCTGAAGCCGGTTATGTACGTTTCGGCCTCCAAACCAGCCTGGCGCAGGGTTGTAGGAGATGACGGCTACCTATACAAGGAGTACGAGGATGGCCGTCGAATCCTCTCAACCTTGGCCGGTGCAAAACGTACAGGGAAAAAGGGGAAACCGGTGGTCTCCGTCTTGGCGAAAGTAGAGGTATCCCGACCAGCTACTGCTTCCGAGTCCATTATCCAGCTACCGGCGCTCCAGCCCATATCTGCAATTGCAGCCACCATACTGACAGAGCCACCAGCTGGATCGAGGTCGACAGCAACGGTACGGCGTGCTGCGCGTCGGCGCGCGGCAGCCCAGCAAGCCACATTAGCCACTTTAAATCAGATGTCCCTAGCTTCACCAATACCTTCAGCAGCATCCACGGTGCCAATGACATCGGCGACATTGACGACATCAACATCATCGGTGGCAACAGCGATGTTACCACCACAAAAGTCACCAGTGCCGCCGACGTCGAAGCCGCTCTCCATGTACAGAGATATTGCACTGGCGTACTTCGCTGGCTTATCCCTGGAGGAACGCCTACATCTCGTTGCGGAGACAAGCAAGCTTTCGCAGTCTCTCACTCGTCAAGATAGCCAATAGTACGTGGCCAGGTGAGAAAAAGGTATGTGGTGTTCCTGGACATTTGATTTGTTTCTTTTTTCTTTTGACTTTTCTTTTGGCTCTTAAAAGGGGGCGCGAAGTTCTAGACTGAATCGTACGAGGGATAATCAAATTAAGTCAAATGGAGAAGAGGGGGGAACAACGGTGATTCTTAGCCACCCACGGCTGCGGCTCGACGGCCAGTCAATGAAGTTCGGGGCACGAGGCTCTTGTCTCAGAAGCGGGTACATCGAAGTGGCGTCTCAGGACGCCTGGTTGATCATCCAATAGACAGGGAAGGATCCCGATGGACTAGTTATGGGGCTTGCGATAGCGATCGTCGAAATAACAATTAACCCATAAAACGCGTTCGCCGATCTCGGACCGACCGCGAAAGTTACGGGGGATGAGGTAATCAAGAGGGCAAAGTCAATAATAAACAATAAATTAATAAAGACTCGAGTTAATTAGACCAACTTATCCCTTAGGTCAGCCCAGTAGTCAATCACTCGCGATGGTTTGCCTGATCTAAATTATTAAGGGCACGAACGGCGTACCGCGACGCAACGTCGACTTGGGCGAACGATAGTTGATGCGAAGAGTCTCGATGGATTGCGAACGCGCGGTTATGCATCATCCAAATTATCTACTTCGCGCACTAGCTCAGGAATTTGTTTAAGTAAACACACACGCGCGGGATCGGTCGGTCACGTGAAGGTCAGGCGCGGCCCGCGTAATGTATGTAAATCCGATTGACTTCAGAGAAGGAATTTCTCAACGCGCGTAAGAAACTCGTCGCCCGCGCGAAGGTCATGCGGTATTCACTCTTTGTTTGGCACTTAACAAAGCCCATCAGAAAAAAACGATTGTGAATAGACGCGCGCACTGGAAATCCGTTGCCCGCGCGAAGGTCATATGGCACTCGACAATTTGATTTAACAAGAAAATCGTATAAAGGGAATCGGCGAAACTGACGCGCGTACGGGGACTTCGTGCCCGCGCGAAAGCCGGAAATTCGTTTAATTTCGATAATTTAGCAGAGAAAATTGCGTAAGGGAAAATCGGCGGTAAACCGACGCACACGCAAAAAATTTACAAATATCCGCACGCGCGTGAAGAATTCGTCGCTCAGGCGACAATCAAAATGACGGCATAGCAAAGAAAAACGTCCGAGAAGTCAGTGGAAAAAGGTGCGCGCTCAAGGAAATTTCATCGGACGCGCGAAGGTCATGCGGCACTCCCGATAACGCGGATATTTAAGTGATCGCGCGATTCTTTAAGAGAGAAAGGGAAGCGTACTCACTTTTGCGTTTGCCCAAGTTTATCACGATCGCGATCGTGATTGCTGCCGCTATCGTCGCCGTAGCTATCGCTGTCCCTGCCGCCGTTGTTGCTGCCGTTGCTGCTGTTGGTTGTTGCTGCCGTTGCTGCTTGCTGTGGCCGTTGCTGCTGCAGTTGCTGCTGCTGGTTGTTGCTGCTGTTGCTGTTGCTAGTTGTTGCTGCTGCTGTTGCTGCTGCTGTTGCTGCTGCTCACTGTTGTTGCTGACTCTGCTGCTGCTCACTATTGCTGCTTTGCTCACTCGTGGATTTAGGCTTGGCTCGCTCCAGAGTCTAGCGGGGACGTCTGGTCGGCACCAGAGCTTAACGAGTACTGGCGCGACGTTTTTCAGCGACGCGCCGCTTCTCCTTTATTACCTCTCCTTAACGATTAAGTGATTGGTCGGCTTGTTGCTAAGCCGGGTGTCAGCGCCGTCTATATCGGTACTTCTAGCCCGCGTAATTTTATCATTAGTCGCGTCTTGGCGCCTAATTTCCCTATTGGTTGCGAAGATAGCGTCGGTTTCACTCTATTTGTCTAGTTACCCCTAAGCTGATAACGATTGGTTAATCCGTTAGCGTCGCTTGCCTATCCTTGTCTATCTACCGCTCGTTGGTCTTAGCGATTCCCCTCGCTCGCGTCCGATCTCGCATCGGTTGTCTCGCTCGCTCTTGTGCGCTCGGTTGCCCCTACTTCGGTCTAGCCAGATCTGCCTTAGTTAACGGGGGCTTGCGATCAGCTGATCCCAGCTGGAATCTTTAAAGGCTTCCAGCTTCCTGGGGGAGTGTCGGACCGGGTCGTGAGTGCGCGAGGGGTTGTACGCGGGCGTAAGGGTCGTGCGCATCGGTCGGGAAGACTTCGGGGGACCATAGGTCGCGAGATCTGGACATGTGTGGGCGGGTGTATGCGGCAATAGCTGTTCGGCCGCATTTTCTAGCAGGAGCGGGGCTAGCATTAGGTAGCATAGATTTTCCTGTGATGACGCATCATCACAACTTTTACCGGAGAATCCAAGGAGCCCTCGGACAGCTCCGATAATTCACAATTCATTTCGGCCATTCGGCACAACCTTCTTTCTTCTTCATGCTCATCGCAGCAACCTCAACGCCTCTCTGCCGCTCGGACCCTCAGCTTCGACGCCGACGACATGCTCAACTCCTCCGCTGCTAACGAGCAGCACGAGATAGCCTCCATAGTCAAATCCCAAATGCCGGATTTTTGGCCGGACAACCCAAAGCTCTGGTTTTTCAAAGTAGAAGCAGACTTCAACGTCAATAGTATCAAGAGTGATGACTCTAAATTCAATTTGGTCATTCGAGCCCTCAACCACGTGGCGCTTAGTGAGGTAGCCGACATTATTCGCAACCCTCCGACGGAAGATAAGTATGAGGTCCTCAAGAACCGAATCCTGGAGCGCCTCGCCGACTCCGCCGAAAAGCAATTCGAGCAAATGCTTACCTGCATGCAGTTAGGAGACAAGAAACCCTCCCAGCTCTACAGATAGATATCCGAGCTTGCCGGGAACAACGCCACGGAGGACCTCTTAAACCCCCGTTGGCTCACACTGTTGCCGCTGCACGTTCGCAACACGCTTAAGATTTTCAAGGCGAAGTCCACGCTACAAGAGCTGCTGGATGCGGCCGATGCAATCATGGACCCTGGAATTTCTCCTGTTACTCTTGGTGGCGAAATGCCCACCGTGCAGGCAGTCCAACACCGTGCTCAAGACTTTTCCGAGATCAGGAACTTACTCTCCGAATTAATTTCAGTTTCGAGAGATCCTTGCCAAAGTCAACTACCTGGCCCGAGGCTCCAGGAGACCCAGCCAGCAGAGCGAGCCCACCCAGTACAGAGCCCGTTCAACTTCAAGATCGAGGCCACACACAGGTGGCATCTGCTATTACCACAACCGGTTCGGCACTGCCGCTGCTAGATACATCTTGCCATGCGCATGGTCCAGCGTCAGCAACCAATAGCGCCAGCCCCTGCCGCAAAATTTAAACGGCTAGAGCTGCTGCCTGGCCGAGCCCCTTACAGCAACTTCGACGCCGCTCATCACTTGAACGCCAGCCTGTGCCCTGAGAACTGTCTCCATGTAACGGACTACATCTCTGGCATGCGTTTCCTGGTTGACAGCGGCTCAGTGGTTTCAACGCTGCCGTGCATGGCGTCCGCTCCTACACAGCCGTATCATGGCCCCCCGCTTGCTGCTGCGAACGGATCGCAGATCAAAACGTTTGGTCGTCACCAAACCCAGATCGATCTAGAGCTTAACCGTAAGCTGATCTGGTCGTTCATACTGGCAGATGTCAAGACGCCCATTTTAGGCGCTGATTTCCTGTCTTTCTTTGGACTTGTGTTGAACCTCAAGCGACACCGCCTCATCGATGAGTTCTCGCTACGACCGATCCCGGGAGTCCTCAAATCTGCAGAAGTGCACACCATCTCAGTTCAACCCCCACAGCCGTCAGCTTCACCAGCGCACGACGATACAGTGAAATCGCTCATTGCGCGCTTTCAGGACCGTTTTGCGGCCCAGGATGACCTCATCACCGGCCCGAAGGCAACAGTCAAGCACCACATAGTGACGCTTGGCCCGCCTGTGTTCTGCAGGCCACAAAAATTGCTGGGGACAAGCTCAAAGCCGCCAAAGTCGAGTTCAGTTTTCTACAGCAGTCGGGCATCATTAGGCCCTCTAGCAGCCCTTACGCAAGTCCGCTACACATTGTCAAGGCTAGTTCTAGCAAGTATCGTGTAACAGGGGACTATCGGAACCTCAACGCGCAGACGGTACCGGATAGATACCCCATTCTTCGCATCATCGACTTATTACTACAGCTCCATGGCAAACAAGTTTTTTCTACAATCGATCTCAAAAGAGCATATTTCCAAATTCCGGTGGCAAAAGAAGACACTCTAAAGACAGCTATTACTATGCCCTTTAGACTCTTTGAATTTCTAGGCATTCCTCTTGGTCTGAAGAACGCTTCTCAGACTTTTCAGGGGTTCATGCACAGCGTTGTAGGTCATCTAGATTTTACAACAGTCTACCTTGATGATGTTCTTGTTTCCTCCTCGAGCATCGAAGAGCACCTGCAGCACCTTCAGGCGGTGTTCAAGGCTTTGCTTTCCAGCAAACTGCGCATTAACTGGGACAAATGCGTTTTCACAAAAAGGGAAGTCCTTTTTCTAGGATTCAGCATCAACGCTTTTGGCTTCAAGCCACCGGCGGAAAAAGTTAACGCAATCGTCAATTTCCCCAAACCGCAAACGTTCTGGGAACTCAAGCGCTTCCTAGGAGCCGTCAATTATTTCAGGCATCACTTAAGCATGCCGCTCGGCATCAGGCGTTACTCAACGACCAACTTTGTGGAGCCAAAAAACAGGACATGACTCCCTTAGTATGGACTCCGCAGCTGACAAGTGCCTTTGAAGCGACCTAGTCCGCTCTGGCAAACGCTACCTCTTTAAGTTTCCTGCACCCGGATGCACAAGTATTCCTCATCACGGACGCTTCATCTACTGCACTCGGAGGTTCTCTGGAACAACTCATCGACGGGAAGCCATCGCCTCTTGGGTTCTTCTCTAGGAAGCTCTCTCCTGCTGAGCAGAAATACAGCCCGTACGACCGAGAGCTCCTGGCAATTTTTGCCTCACTGAAACTTTTCGTCCATATCGTAGAAGAACGAAATCTCATCATTGGCACAGATCACAAGCCCTTAACCAAGGCCTTCCAATAAATGCCCGAAAGATCTTCTCCCCGCCAGCTTCACCAATTGGATTTCATCGGCCAGTTCTGCACAGACATCGCCTTCATTCCAGGTGACCAGAGTCTGGTAGCCAATGCGCTCTCTCGCATCTGCGCCATCTCAATGCCCACCAAGCTTGATGCACAAGCAATCAGCGAACATCAGGCGACTTCAGATGCAACCTTGTCGGAGGCGGACTCGACCTCACTCCGTCTACAGCCGCTGTACATCGAGGGTTGCCGCGTCCTATGTGACGTTTCCTCTGGCATTGTTCGTCCGTATTTGCCGCAGTCACTCAGGCGAGTAGCCTTCGACGTAATACACTGCCCCTCACATCCTGGTGGCCGAGAAACCTGTAGATAGTTAAAAGAAAAGTTTGTCTGGCCGGGTATGAAGAAAGACACGCTGCGCTGGGCGCGTGACTGCATTCCGTGCCAACGTTCGAAGATACACCGACACACCCGCAACCAACCCAACCACATCGAAGTGCCTGAGGCACGCTTTAGCCACCTCCACCTCGATCTCATCAAGATGCCTTTGATAAAGGACTACAGATACTGTCTAACGATCATAGATCGCTTCACAAGATGACCGCACACCATTCCGCTCAAGGACACGACCACTAAGTCGGTTGCAGCCGCCTTCTACAAAGAGTGGATTTCTCTTTTTGGCACGCCGCTGACAATAACGACGGATCAAGGCCAGCAGTTCGAGTCTGCGCTGTTCTTGGCGCTAGCTCAGCTAGTGGGTGTAAGCCGCATTTGCACAACTCCCTACCACCCATCCAGCTGACGCCGACGGCACATCACGTGAAGGCGAAAGTCTTCATGCACAAGGATCTGCGTACCTATGCGCACGTCTTCAAGCGAGCAGCGACGGTACAACCGCCACTTGCACCGCCCTATTCCGGCCCCCATCGGGTCATAAGGAGATTAGATGATCACAGATTCGTCATCGATGTGGATGGAAGGCCGGTTACAGTTTCAACGCAACTCTTGGTGCCTGGTTACGTAGCAGATGATCTGCCGCAGGCCGTAGCCAGGCCACGTACGTTTTTCTCTTCCAGATCCAGTGACCTCTCCAGCTCAAGGACCAAACATAATTCCAGGGTTACCTTCTACTCAGCCAACCTCCAGGGGGGAGTGGCTTAGCGCCTGTACCTGGCAAACCTGCTCCGCCAGCTGGCAGCACTACCCAGCAGTCGCGACGGCCGCGGAAGCAGTTGCTCGTGCCGCGAGCGAGGTCAGCCGGATCGGAGCTGCCAGTCAGTTAAAACTGAAGCACAAGCCGGAGCGCAGGGCCTAACTGCGAGCGCCGCGTCAATTAGTTTGAGCGACCAGTTGGGCACCTGTGCCCCCCACATCTGTAGCTGCAGTGCCTCCGTGTAATTCTGCGCCGAGGAAATAAAACCTAGTCTATCAAGTACAGTCCTTCTTGTGTTTCCTTTCTCCTCGCAAATTCCGACCTGGTTCCACGCAGCAAGTGAAGAGGAGTGCGAGTAGAGGCAGAGGAATTTCGCCGTGCCGGAGGACAACTTCAAACGTTCCTGCGCGGACTCAGGCCAAATCTGCCCGGTTCCTTACATATTTTGGACCTATTTTGGATCCTTGACCTATTTTGGATCCTTATCCTGAGGTTAGCACCACATATGATTAATGTGCACTTCCGGCAAACTATGTAACTGTCAAAGCGTTGGCGTCTCACGAAACCATCCCTTTTAAATATTATCCGGACGGCCACAGATACAACCGTATCAGTGTTGGTGGCTTTACACCGTTACGGTATATTAGGTTTAGGTTTACCTTTAGGAACAGATTAGCTTTTATAAAATAAAAATTAAATATTGAATTTCTTCTATTTATATCATTTATTATCGCAACAACTTTGATCACGTTTAGGTTAGTTAAATTTATAATTTCTTTTGCTTTGTTTATAAATATACATTTATGTATACATTTATGTATAGCTCATTAGATACAAATTTTTTGTACTATTTATTTAACTTATATTTATTGAATTAAGTATATTGTTAGTTTATTTGATTGTTTTTGCAATGGAACACTTTTAAAATAAAATGCTTTTTAATGATTTAAATTCCTAACATGCTGGAAACAACTCGTGAATTCATTAACAATTAATGAATTTATAAGTCTTACAACTTTACTACTAAGTTTAAATATAAATTACAGCGTCTAATACTGATTACACAGGCCAATAAATCTCAGAACCAGAGACCAGACATAGTGTACCCGAAAGATTTTGATGCGCTGAATTCGAATTCATGCTCAGCATTTTCCTTGAACGTCACGTTTCCGAGATATCCTAACCAAAATGTGCAAAAAATACTGTACTTTGCTATTTTTGAGGTTACATAGCAACTTGAATAAATTTTTTTTTCAAAAACGCGCCAGAGCATCACAAAGGAGCAGTCTTGCCGTTTGAAATCCATTTTTTAGATTCAAGATGGCTTTTTTTTTCATCGAGACATCATTAATTGAAGTTAAGTATTTTCGCAGTTTTGTAACAACGTTAACACCGCCTATATAGCATAAGTGAAGCTATAAGCTCAATTTATAAGTGATCGTATTCGTTCGAAAAAATCTATATATGTGTTTTTGAAGTTGCTGAGTAAGAATATAAGGTCTAATTTTTATAGCCTTAACTTCAATCAATGATGTCTCGATGAAAAAAAAGCCATCTTGAAACTAAAAAATGGATTTTAAAGGGCAAGACTTTGTGATACTCTGGCGCGTTTTTGAAAAAAAAATTATTCAAGATGCTATGTAACCTCAAAAATAGCAAAAAACGGTGTTTTATGCACTTTTAGGTTAGGAAACGTGACGTATAGGGAAAATTCGAATTCGAATTCAGCGCATCAAAATCTGGGTCTGAAAATTGTCGGCCTGTGTTATTATACGATTATAATAAATATTATAATAATGTATTATTATATTAATGTATTATTATATTGATATATAATAAATATTATATATTAGGTTCAATGAAATCTACTATAGTAAACTTCGTCGATATTACGACTGCAGTCGGACGATTACGAGCCACCTATTCGTTTATTTTATTAGTTTTTTTTTTGGTAAAATTAATTTGTAAACAGATTAATTTAATTTATTAATTTAATAATTATTTTTATTGGTCAAAGATTCATTGATTATAGAATGCTCTGTTTATAATCTTTATTCTCTGTAGTTTACATAGATGTTTCGAAATATTGAACAGAATTTTTAAATATATCATAATTAACTTCATCCGTTCATTCTGGTTCAGACTGCTTTTGTCTCTCTTTGATCTATAAAGATAATTTTTGTACATTTGTAACAATACACACATAAAATTAGATCGCTTCTCTTGATGATATGCACAGGATGTTTTTAATGGTAGTGATAACTCTTTCAATGGAGGACACTTCATATCAGTAGTATAACTATGTTTATTCTAGCCCCGAAAGTGAGCGATAAGAATGGGAGATCGCCTCATGATGTCATGATACGATGAGAGCTGGCCTGTGACGTAACTGGTACGCGTAGAGGTTGCGATGACGACAGAATAAGGTGGAAGTTGACCGGTGATGTGATTGATACGACGGAGGTGGAGGAGGCGACATCAGGATACGAAAGGGGAGGTGGCTGTTGACACGATGATATGGTGGCGACGACGTCAGGATACGATGATGGCAGTTGGTGATAAATTAAAAGTGGGTATTAATTGGACAATTAATAATACCTGCGGCGCGTATGATGATATAGCGTAGCATGAATTTATAGGGGTCGATAGAGCTAGAGGAGCTAGCGTAAGGCTTGAAAACGACGCGGCCTACAGTATGCAGCAAACAGGGGAGGTCTTGTAGAGCTAGCGTCACTGAGTCAGACAAGTTGGCAAAGAAAGAGAAAGAGAGAGGGACAAGCGTGGTCGTTCACTACCGTTTGACTAGTAAAGAAAAGCCGACAGCAGTGTCAGTAGCTCTACCCGTTATCCTTTATTATTATATAATAAATAAAATAATGTAATACAATATTTGAAATAATTGCTTATCATTTATATAAATTATATATACATTGAGTATGAAATATTAAAAAAGTATCAATTTTTAATAAATGTTTGTCAATAAAATAAAATAATATGAAATAATATAATATACATTTTATATTATATAATTCTTTTTTTCATTAGTTATACATATACTACATTAATTTTTTTAAATTGCCATTGATCGAATTGTATTGTACAAATCGATCATGAAGAATTAAGCAGTAGGCAGCAGTATCATCAGGAAAATCGGTTCATGTCTCAAATTCAAGTCGAACATCTACCGTAGCACTCTTAATTGATTCATTCCGTTTTGAACGGTCGACAACTAACAGTTGTACAAAATAAAGCGACTATCAAGACACATGCTTAAAATATTGTTGAGATAAATAATAATAATTACATCAAAACACAAAAAGCATCTATTAAAGCTTATTGGCTTAAATATAAAGTTGAATTGAAAAGCAGCATTATCCATAATTAGCTGTAGCTAGGATTGCGTATGAAAATAGTGGAGAAGAAGGATTGTTCGCATTATGCGTGGAAAATGTAAATAATAAACCTAGAGTGACTAAAAATTTTAAATACTACAAACTATTTATAATTTATTTACTGAAAAACCGTTAAATAAAAGAGTGTAAGTCTGTGATTAAAGAAAAAAATGTTAAGGTAGTTTTAAAATTAATGACGTGAAAACAAATTACATTTGTACGTGTTCAACTTAATCCAAAGATTATTGTACAATTCAAAATTATAATGTCTTTTAAAAGTAATAAATTAAAAATGCTTGTAATTTGATTGGAAATTATGGTAACATGGTTATGCATAACTTATTTATAACTATTTATTAAAATGTATAACACATATTGTTATAATTTATAACACATATTGTGAAGTTGTCAGAATTCATACTGCAAAATAACAGGAGGATGTTCTCTGTTTGATCGCGAAGAAAATATATGCTTTTCTATTTTATATCATTCAAATTTCGCGCGCGCGTTGGACATTTTCTCACTTTCGCTTAGCCATTCGCAAACCTGGGTTATAACGACTTTTACATTGTAATATCATTCAAGAAAGCACGTTGACGTCCTATTTTTAAAATATAATCGTAAATCTTATAATTTGAATTATAAGATGTGAGATGTATAGATCGATCTCCAGTTTTTTAAAAGTAGATAATAAATAAATAAACTCTACGCAGGTGGATTTCTCATAAAAGCCCACGATAAGTAGTCGTTTTTGAGCGGCTCGTTCTCAACATTTTCAACGTTAAGGTGGGTTGAAATTTTGGCTGTGCATTTGTTATATTAAGGCTGTTAGAGTATAACTTAAGACACTATCTCTTTTCATCTTTTTTGTACTCCTTTTATATTAGATAAAATAAATTGTTCAACAAGGACCATAGATATTAACATATTTTCCGTCATAACGACTTTAAACAGCTACATCATACGTATTTAATCGTGAGGAAGAGGCGCACAATACAATTATATAATTAAATGAACTTACCTGTAAGTGAAGTTCTATTGTAATTGTATGAGCGCCTCTTCCGAAAAGATCAAAGTCCCACCTCTTACATCCCATTATCTCGAAGTCATATCCGAGATCCCATCAGTTACGTTACGACGGAGCTTTAAACTAATGAGAGAAAGCTCGAGCAGCTCTTGCCGGTGTGAGTATAGTGCGTACAATGAGGCCACTAGAGGCGGTTCCACTTGGCGTGTTTTTACTTGAAGCTTTAAGTTTTAAAAATTATGGTTGAAGGTCAGCTCGACCTGAACTCAAAAGGATTACATGTGTATTTGATCATGAATAGGCGTATAATACAATTAAGCAATAAAGCTTACGTAGGTTACTTCTATAGATGATTTCCCACTTCGTTGAGTATTTAATTCAGGGTTGGACCGAGCTGCTGAAATGTAGCTTTAGCTCTAAGAGGTTTGAAAAACGACATGACGTTTCCATTCAATCAATTAACTGTCGATAAAGATATTTTTTGTGAATAATTTTTTTTCTTTCATAAAATAATTTTAAAAACTGTAAGATTTCCGATTCCGAATAATTGAACTTGAATTTTACTGTAGAAGATCATTTTTTCTTTTCAATATTTTTATGGTGGTATCATGGCATTTGAGCTTTAAAAAAAAACGATATTCTATTTACATGTCAATCCTCATGTAACGGACCATAAAATTTCTTTGATGTACGCATCTCGTTACGATATTCATTCTCATGGTTAATTTGCGCCACAAAGCCGTAAAAAGAATCTCACCAATTCAATAATCGGCATCAAAGCGAGAGAGGATAGAGAGAGAGGAAGAGAGACAGAAAGAGACAGACAGACAGACAGAAAGAGAGAGAGAGAGAGAGAGAGAGAGAGAGAGAGAGAGAACGGGTCGCGCTCGCCAACTTTTAGAACTTGACGTGACGTCCTACCATAAAAATATCAGCATCCTTCCCCTTTGATTGTCTTTCGCTCTTTTTTTTTTGAACAAAGCACAAAAATAAAGGTGTAGAAAGCAGGTGAAAAACTTTGGTTTTTGCAGTCGGTTCGCGCTTCACTAACTCCCACTGCATTCAAGTTTTCTGTCTATCCCGCAGAAAAATGAGAAAAGACTCCGCTGTACGGTAGCACGATCAAGAGTTTATTGAAACGATCAGACTTTGGATGAAACGGTCGTTTGATTGTCTCATTGTTTTCCACGATATACCGTATGGCGAATCCCATCCGGCAGATAGAATTCGTCACGAAGTATTACGCAATTTTTCTGAATTTTTGTCTCTTTCTTTTTGGCTCTGTTCATATATTTACCAATCGATATGTATTTTTAGCAATGTACCGCTTTATTCAATATATTGCCTGACCGATATTTCTATTTTAATTTTGACCTGTCTGCGCGTTTAGTGAAATTGACCTTTCACAATTTTTCAATACCATTTGTGTTTCCATATTCACATTATTTTTTAATTAAGTTTCTTTTTGTATTCAAATCATTCATCTTTAGTTTTAAGGATATACAATAACGCTGATTATTTTCTTCATTCTACAAAAAAGCAAAAATCTCACGCAATGACTAATTGCGATAAATCATCAAGTGCAATAATAGTACTTTTTTCGACTCTATTTTATCTTCTTGCTTACGAAGTTCTTTATTTACGTTGCTCTCATTATTAGTTATATAAAAACAAGTTTATAACTTTTAGGGTGTGACTGAGCAGATTATGGAAAATTTTCTGAGTCACTGGTTGCTTTCATGTATAGAAAAAATCTCCCTCAAGTTTTCCAAGCCTTTTTTCTGATATACTTACTTTTTCCACTGTATTTTTTCTTTTTTTCTCCGTTCTAAAAGAGAAAATATAATTGAAATTTCCTAAAATCTCAGAAACCAATTTCTGCAAGCTTTATTGACTTTTGTAGATGGATAAGATCATTAATTATTTCAGATTTGATCTGAGAATATAGATGGAGATATTTTGTTATCTTTACAGATCATCGGCTACTGTTATTCATATAATTTTACACAAAAGAAGTACATCTTGAATTTTTTAATGTTGTAGCGATTTGTAAAATTTTTCTTTAATTTTTGTATATGTTTAATCAAGTAATACGTCTATGGTATTTTATTTATATATACATTACTTTGTCTTTGTAATACGAATTTTATACTTTTACATTATATATTTTAGCGGCTGTTAGAGTCTGCGATGAAAATGCGAAGCTATTCAATATATTCAGCGTATACATACATTTACTAAATTAATTTTATAATAAATGTTAAGTCAGATAATAAAGATCACAGGGAGAAGAAAATACATAATGCTTTTCACTCTTCAAGGAGCAGTCCACCGATGGAGTTGGCAGCGTTTTTTCATTTGCTTTGATTTTCATTATTCATTGTGTTAGTACGAATGAATAGACTATAATAGGATAATTATCATTTAATGCGTGAGTCAAACATTCACCATTTATACAGTTAAATAAGCGGAGAAGAGATAATTTAATAACTTCATCTATATCTATTTATCTTGTTATCGTTGAATTTTGACTTACATTTGAAAGTACTTTCGACTCAAGATTGTAGAACAGCCTAATTTAAATAATTTTATTTATTAACTAAAAGAACATAGAATTTTATCTATTTTCATGAGTTTGTTTTATCGATTTACACGTATTGCGAGAAAGATCTAAAAACCAAAATTCTACTTATAACTACTAAACTAATGAGTACGTATCTCAGATAATTTGAAGTTCTTATCCAAATTTATGATAAAATTTTTTTTATTATCCTACAGGTTCTGATTGATGATACAATTTTTACTGTTCTAAAAGATGTACCAACTTGAAAAGTTGTCTGCAGCTGATATAATTTCAATTTTTGTGTAAAGACAGTAAAAACTTCAATTTTATTCCATTTCGATTACTAACGATAATTTAAAAAAATAGCTAATAAAACTTTCTTTGCTTCAAACATTTTTATATTTTTTAAAAATTTGTTTATATTTATGAATATTCTTAATTTTGTTCTGTTGTAAAATGTACTATATATAATTTTACATGAAAAGTGTACCTAATTTTAATAATTATTTTAATATGTTTTTCTTTTTTAATGAATGAAAAAACCAAAAAGTAATTTTTTCTTGCTGTTGCTTTTTATTATTATTTTTCTGTATGTACGTTAGCACTTGACATTTGTATAATTGTGAAGTCATTTTGTTCAAATTTTGCGTATGTATTGTTTCGCAATGTATATATATACCATAGTCATTTAGGAATTGTTGTTAACAATTTATTTTTAAAGTGTTTAAAAATTGCATTTTTCATAATTTTTTTGGGTGCGTTAGAATTGGCTATTTGCGTGATTTTGAAGTTATCTTGTTTCAATTTGGCATATACAATTAATATTATAATATGAGTGCGATATTTTAATTATGTGACTGTGACATTTTTTATCATATAAAAGAAATTTTTTGTAGGGAGTTTACAAACACATTTATTGTGTTTTTTAAATATTTTTTAAATATACGTGAGCCTCTGAAATTTTTCTAGTTTTAAAGTTCTTTCTTTTAATTTGGTGTGTATAATTAATTTTGTTACATATTTTATTGTAGGTATATGTTAAGTTAAAATTTTTTAACTCATTGAATAAAAATATACATGCATGAGTAATCAAACCCAACATTAAGTAGAAAAAGTCTATTTTTACATTGAATGAAAGTAATCCAAATAATTTTACTTTGTTTCATCAAGTGCAAGTTGTCAATAAACAAAATCTATTGATTTATATTGTTATTGATTATTACTGATAACAAAATCTAGGAAAATTTTCGATGAGATACGTAATATAAAAGTCTATCAAATTGAATAGATTTTATTAAAGCTGCAATTATTATCCAATTATAAACAAATATTTTTATGACAAATAGATGGGTGTGGGTTATTTGGAAAGAACATACAATAAAATTAGATTGTTGTTTTTGACATATATATTAATAATTTTGAAAAAGTAAGAGGGGTGCAATTAAAACGAGCAAGGGTTCAATTTTTTTGCCTTGTTTCTTTGCAAAAATATTAAGTTTTACCAAAGATATCGCAGTTGCAAAAAACGAAAAAATTATCATAGTTTTTAATTTCTTTTGGGACAACTGAAGGGGTTTAATTAAAATAATGAGCATTTTTGGAGAGTTCAATTAGAGATATTTCGAATGGTATTTTTTTTTCATTTTCCATTACACCTTGTTGGCTGGGGTAAGGGGGGCAAAAGATTGCTCAAATTTTCAATTTACTCTTGATATAGCTCTGCGACTCTGCTATATATTATGTTCACGCTACGCCAGAGATATCTATTTCGTTAAAAACATTCTCAAAAAAACAAGTCTGTTTTTTAGCTGTCGTTTTTACTCAGACAAGGCTCGTAATCTAATTTCTCTCTCTCTCTCTCTCTCTCTCTCTCTCTCTCTCTCTCTCTCTCTCTTCAACTGTATGGCACAGACAGTGATCGTAAGAGTCAGGTAGGTAGCAAGGCGCGCACGCGCCGGCTACCTGCCTTAATTACGGTCGGCGTCATAAATTTGTTAAGGTAGAGTACCGTCAAGACGATCCCTCGCCGGGTGACTTTCTCTTTTAGGATAAGTAGGCTAAGTAGTTTCGTCGTCATGGCGGTCACCCGCCGGGTGACACGTGCTGTATGTCGGTTAGATTTGTAAGCGCGATAAATTAGTTAATTTGTTTATTGTTCTTGTATTGTAGTAGGTGTTAAGAACACCGTTGTGTTCTGTAGTGCTAAGACGTGTTTGCAACACCGTTGTCTTTATTAGGTTAAGAGTTTGTAAAAGCTGGTTATAAGTATAGTTATACGGTTTTCTTATTTGCGGTATTTGTAGTTTTAGTGTAATTTCGATTTGATTTTGATTTGAATGCGATTTTTATGTGTAATTCTTAATTACTTTCATTTCTTTACCTCTCCCCCCTGTTCCCCGCCTTGATTGCTATGAGCGAGTGCGTCTCACTTACCCACCTTTAAAGATGATAACGAGCGTAGCTTTCGTTACATAATTCACATATACTTGCGAAACATTTAATCAACATTTATTCTCTTTATAAATAAAGCTATCAAACTTAATGATTCAAAGACGAATAAAAATAATTAATAAATTTAAACTTGAAAATAAATTTCACGGAATTTGTACATCATTAAAAGTTAAACGTTGTAGTACATAATCTAATAAATCTATATGGAAATTGTATGCCTAATATACTTAATAGAAAAGCCGTAACATTCAATATTTTTATTTTTAATTAGTTAGCTATGAGAATTTCTCTTTCTCGATCTCCATTCGTTAGAATATTTCGAGATTAAACGAACATATCCTAAGGTTCAAATTATAACCATTTTTTCTTGTTCCTCATTTCAATTCATTGTAATTTATTGACCATCAATTTAACTTCTCTCGTTTATTTTCACACAGCTTAACCAACGCTAAAAAAGAAAGTCGAAGAGAGCAAGAAAAAAGTAAACGAGAAAATCCAAGACGGTAGAAAAGACGTCTTACCGTGCTTAAAAGGGTACACGAAACCAAGTTAACTTTTCACTTCCGCAGAGAAGAGAGTTAGCAATGGATAGAAATATTGCGATAAAAGTACTACAAGAAAGAAAGAAAACTCGAGCCTGAACATTAACAATCGAAAAAAAGGATTGAAGACATAAATGCAGAATTAGATACTATTCTGGACGTTTAATAAGCGAAGTAGAATAACAGAGAAAAAATAAATGGAATAGCACGTGCGCCAAATAAACCGCTTTATCTATGGCATTTGATACTTATTTCCTTCCCTTATTTTCTAAGTATCCCACGCTTGTGTGCCAGTGCCGTTGCGTGAGCTCTAATTTTTACGACCTTTGCGTCGGAAGATGCTGAGCGCATGCAAAGGGAAATTTATGGCCGGTCAACTGTTATTAGCGAGAAAATCAGCTCTGACTGACGAGTTATGTTTGCGCTCCAGTCTCTGTCAACCTTCTTGAAAAATACCAAATAAAATTTATTTAATTTGTTTCTCAAAGTGAAAGGAGAAACACATGTAAAAATACAATGTAAGTTGAGAGTTTTAATAGTTAAGTAAACATATAAGCGAAGCCACGAACTTCTGATAAAATCATTGAAATATAACGTTATGTTATAAACAAAAAAATTTGATATGTCATTTACGAAAAGAGGATGCGAGTTTCAGTGTTATTATTTACGAACGATGTGAGCCAGATACACCGACTCTACATATTTTAAATAATATAAAGTTTAATTAACATTACATTTGATAACGCATTTTTTAGCTTGATTTAAGTCATCATTATTATTCTTTTCAATTGGTTTCTGTTCAGGTGGGGTGAGCAGGAATAAGTTAGAGGAGATCGTCAACTAGTTTATTTATTGTTTTACACTAGAATTCACTAGTAACTTATTTGTGACGTTGGGTCTACGCAGAGATCCCTTCACTTTGCCACCGCTTCGCTCGAGAGCTGGTGGCCTAAAGCGGTTTTCGCTCGTCGCTATGAGCCCACTCCCCTGCCCTTCGGGGGCGTGGTCCGAGAGGCCCAAATCGTCTGCTTAGGTGCGCGCATCTTAACTCTCCCCGCTTGATTCGTGGGTTGCCGACAGCCACAGATTTTGTCTATGTGCAAGTCTGCGCTGGGTGTTGTCCTGAGGTCGCAGCAGTCTCGGAGAAGAATCTCCGATCTGTAGTGGCGCACGGTCCTGGCCGCCTCATAGCAACCATGCACGTCGTGACGAGCGAAGCTGAGAAAAAACACCTAGCCTGTTCGGGCTTTCCCAGCGTACGCAATCTCACATGTTTTACGTCGCCGCTTGCTTCTACCATATTTTCCTTATTACAGCAAGAGCATGATTCGAACATAGACACAGCACGTGTTCTTCTGGATTTCGTTGTTTCCGCGCATACATATTTTTTGAGAGTTCGCCCGATATGTTATCATGCCGATGATTATCATGCTTTGGGTTTTCCCCAAATTCGTTTCCCCGTCGCCCACATGCACTTCACGTGTGTTTGGCTCTTAATTATAATCATTTGGTGGGATTCGCAATATTGTGCAACATTGACCATAATTAATAGTAGCATAGTTAATTTTCTGATTCCGCATAAAAGTAGATATGAAATATATCACCTCATGTTTGTTAATAACTTTGATTGATAACTTTGTTAACATATGATGTTAATCATAGTAAACGACTTGTCTTAACTAGATTTATAAGCACTTATCAATCTTAAGCATCAATCTATAGCAAATAAATCTTTATGTAGATTTAAAGCTTGATAATAAAAAAAATCACAAGCTCCAGTTTCTTCATTAATTATAATTGAATATTATTTTTGAATTTCCATCATTTACTCAGAGAAAATACGAGGAAATAATCAATAAAAATTGTTAGAATCGTAATATTTTCTAATAAAAACAGAACATTCGAAAGTTTGAGGCTTAAGATAAATTATTTATTTACAGCATTGAGTAGCTATTGCCTTGCAAATGAATTCCTTGGTTTATTAAAAGTGGTCTGCTTTTTGTAAATCCTTGTAATCAGGCGCCGTCAAGACATTCAGCTAGGAAACAAATGTTTAAATATGGCTTAACTATGAGTCGTTATGGCAAGCAACACAAAAAACAGAGGGCAACAAAAGTGAAGTGGGGCACGAGATAAAAACAACAAACAGTAGCGTAAATTACAAACTGAAGAGTGTAGAGTCCTTTTATAAGCTACTATAATAATAATAATAATAATAATAATAATAATGCGCTACTCGTAATTGATCCGCTACAGCGTAGAAATCGACTTTGGTGTAGTTTGAAAAGCATTTTTATTAGAAACATGTTTAACTAATTTGTACGGAATTTTGTTTCAATCAAAATCATCGGTCTATGTAAAAGCTCTTAAAAGAAAGTTTTTTCGGCTAATGCAAAACTTGCTTTTTTAACCAAATATTTGAATAGCACAATATTGCGTACTTTTTTATTGTTTTACAAGTCTCGCTAAATGCAAAAAAAATATGTAATAATTGTATACGTATATAAAGCGTTATTTTTAAATAACTTTAATTTATTATTTATTTATATTTTTAAATAACTTTATTTTTAAATAACTTAATAGTTCTTTAAACCGAGAAAAGCAACATAATCAACTTGAGAAATAATTGATTTTTTTTGCAATTGGATTTTCTTGAATTTTATTACTCTCGAGGGTATCTGTCGCTTTCAGGTTGGTGGGCGTGCGTACTCTTCATCTTCCCTTATCGCGTTGCAACTCACATATTCGAGAATCTCCCTCTCAACATCACAGGTGTTCTTTTATTCGATTTTACAGCGTAAAATCGAGAATTGCGCGGGTCGAGACGATAAATCAGGCTGGTCCAGACATTCTCTTATTTCAATAGATTCTTAACCTGGTTACCCTACAAAAAATCGCCAAGATTGCCAAGCTATGGATATTCCACTCTTGTCTAAAAATAATTTCGCTCTCACTATATTGTCGCTACTCCTGCTTTGATTTTGCTTCTATTCACCGCCGCCGCTCTATTTAAGTCGCTTTCATAAATACGACGACTTTATCTTTCGTCCTTTTCACTACCCGCGTTTCTCGAATTTCTCTTCTTATGTTCGTCGTTCGTTCATCTTCTCTCATTGTTTTCTTTTTTCGCGAGTGCCATCTATCTCCTGAAATTAATATTGGCAGAATAACTTTCAATTCTGCGAGATGACGCTTGTTAAAAGGGAAATAGCGTCTTCGCCAGTTAGAGAAAGAAGAGAGAGAGAGAGAGAAAGCACAAATCATCTGTTTCCAAAATTAACGAGGATAGTTATTCAAAACCCTTCAAAATATTTTGCTAAATGGCGGGCAAATCCAAAGATAAACAATCAAAACGAAGCACTATTACCTTCTTAGATAAAGTTATTAATAGACAATTTTCATTCACTTTTGATGAGTCGTGTAGGCGGCAGCGCGTAGATTTTTGCACGATTAAGTTTGCACAGTATATAGTGTCAATACGATCGCATTCACTTTTTCTTCTTTTCCATCTACTCAATTCGCCAAGTATGATACGATTCATCGGACGATGTTACAGTTTTACCCATGAGAGTTACCTGAAGTAGTCGTGTAAGATGCCTTTGGGGAATCTAGCGAAACTCTAAAGAACTTTGAAATAAGATGGTTTTGATAGCCGCACGACCACTGTGAAAACATACTGCACATTGATCCGCGATATGAGCTGCATTCCTCGTGAAATATTGCTATTGATATTCTCCTTTCAACAATAAGTACATAAAGCTTAAATTGGAATATCGGTCTTATTTAAAATTATTTAAAGTAATAACTGATTTTCTGGCTTAAAGTAAGAAAAAATATGTTAACTATAATCTTAATCTTACTGTAGTTCTTTTTTTCAACTTCAAATTACAATCAATAATGTACATTGTTATAATATAATCGCTGAATTTAAGATCTGTACGTTTCCCTCTATCTCGTTTATATATTAGTAGATATCTTGATTAACAAGAGAGAACGAAGTTAGTAAATGAAATTTACCACTGAATTGTTAATTAACGACGTTTCGTCAGCAAGTGCGCTGACCTCATGAGGCCAATCACCCAAAATCGAAGTGCATGTAGACTAGAGAATGCCAATCGAACTAAAAGTGTTTTAATTTAACTTTTCCACTTATTTTTCATTTATTTATTATATTAAATTTCATTTACTTACGTACTTCTCCCTCGTTGATTGAAGTATCTACTAAATCTATAATTACTAAATATTCATCAAATATCGAAAATATTAAACCTTGTAAAACAAAGTAAGATTAAAACAAAGTAAGATTAATTTCAGTCAATATTATATCTAAACACATTGGCTGCGATCTTTAAAATCGTCTAAGATCAAACGTCTTGCGATTTAACGATAGTGATAGAATTTAAAATGGCTTCTAACTAAAATAAAGCTATATCCGCTTAAACCTCTATTTTCTAAGTTAAAAAAATAATAAAAATATTATATAAAAATCAAAATAATCCATCTCTCTAATGATTATCAGTAATGAAATTGTTATGTATCATATATCGAAAGAACAGTATTTGGTTATTTTTAAATATCACACATATAATAGTGCGTGCACCAGTAGGCTACGGAAATACATATCGCTGAGGAAACTATTACTATTCGGTATTGACTATTCGATATTACGCAGAGCAAGTAAATCTCTGGAGGTCAATGAGCAAAGTAAACTAGCGATTATCAGGTATAACAGAGAAAATCTTGACCAACCGCTCAAAAGAGGTGGACAGTTAAAGCTGAACTTGTATAAGCACCATTACATATAGAGTAATTGATAAATAGCATTGATTAAGCCGAAAGCACGATATAGACGCTTGTGAGTTAGCACAGAGATGAAACTCATGGCATGATTATGCCACCTAATGGAACCATGAATAATTACACAATGTTTCGCCTACATAAGTCATATAGACACATTGCAGATAATGCTTATACACATATTTATGCAAAGAGAGCAACAGCCTAAATATTCCTTTCCTAGACCACATTTTATTGTTATTGGCCAGCTCTCCAGATATTTCTATACGCCCCAGATTGAAACCGTGCACAAATTTATCCCCTGGTCATGCAGTCACACGCGTAAGCGACATAAACAAATCGATATCGAAGTTTTTTGCCTAAGTTAATTTAGAAAAAAAACGAAGAAATGTATAAATAAATGAAACAACCATTTCAGCTGATTAGATACTTCAGTTTTCATTCTCTTGGTCCAAATCAACAAATTCCTTTTTCTATTAATTTCACAGAATTTGTCATTACAGTTTATGGATTGTTTCCTCAAGTTTGTAATCGAACTAAAGGAACTCGTGAACCACAAAAAGCAATTGACCCTTTTCATTCTAGTTACCCTTTCTTTATACCTTAATCACTCTATGTCCACGCAGTTATAGTTTCGTTCTCGAATACAATAACAATCCACATTAGGTCTAATAACATTGATATACTTCAAAGGTCAAAATGATGGAAAACGTCAAGCGTTTAAGGTGGTTCTATTGCTAAGTGCTCAACTTCGAATAGTCGCGCGATTAAAAAAATACTTTTTGTTTTCTACTCGCTTGTTATAAAAAAGTTATTGATGGATCGAAGCGAAATAATTTAAAAGTACTTCTTATAATATCTAGTTTCTCATAGTCTTTGACCAAATTCGATATCTACTTTTGTTTGAATACAAAAATTATAAACTGAAATTTGCCAAAATTCGTAACTTTGATTGACCAAAGTCTGATGTGAATTTTTGAAAATCAAAAATTTGATTATCGTATATTATTTTATAAGGTCTCGAAAGTACGTATATACGTTTATAGGTCTTAATACCTTTAATTTATAGGTCTTAATTAGAAAAAATTCTAGAAGAATTCGGTAAAAGATTATGAGAAACTAAATAGTATGAGGAGTACTAACAAATTTTTTCGCTTTGATCCATCAATAAATTTTTTATAATAAGCGAGTAGAAGACAAAAAGTATTTTTTTAATAGTAATAGAACCGCTTTAAAGTAATTGGAAAAAATCCATCGCGGCTGACTGATTATTCTTAGCTCGTTTATTCAACAGTTCATCAATAATTTCACACTAAACTTTAATCTTTATCAATTTATAATAGTTTTCATTCGTTTGTAAAAATTTTTTATTGTATTGTTTTGTTAATGATGAGATCTGGTTGGAACTTGACTCAAATGTCATTCATTTGGAAATTATTTCACAAACCGTTGAATGGCAATAATGTTGAAAGATCTAAAAGAACAGACATATTCACTGCCATATGATATTATTCCTAAGATAAAATTCGCAAGTACTTCAATATGGAGTGGTTATGACGGTCGTTGAAGAATTATAAGTATTGTAAATGAAATTAATTCAGTTTAAATTAGTTGCAACAAATATTAAAATTATAGCTGATTAATGATAAAGAAGCATTTTTTGAATATATATCCAAAGGAATAGCTGTTCATTTCGCTTTTCTATAATTATAATCATCATGCGATGTCTTATCTGCATCTTTTCGGAATGCATAGTAGCTTTCATCAGCGAAGAGGGCAAAAAATAAATAAAGACGTTGCAGGCAAAATGCATCTCCGTTTTCCTCCTTTCCATCAACTTTCTGGTACTCAGAAAAGTAATATCAGTGACAATAGCTTGCGCTGTACTTTCTCCGTTTATCTGTGCGGGTAAAATATCAGAGAAAAAAGGAAAGAGAAATTTATTAGCAATAGGACATCCTAGGAAAATAAGGCGATTATTATAGAAGATTTTAGACTTAATACTCATTTATTATATAGTATGTTGAAGATAAAGAAAAGAAGTAAACTGCACTAATTTAGGAAGAAAATTGGTATGAAATCAGAAAGTAGTTATATTTCTGTTGAGAAATTAACTTTCTGCAACTACTTTCTTTACTAAAATATTCATGATGAACATCGTGAATAAATTGATCAATTCAGTAGTGACTACTTTATTTAAGAAAAATAGCTTTTATATATTCAACAAGTTTTAGTACCCTTCTATGAAAAATTTATCATCATTTCAAATTTGTTAAATTACAAATGAAAACGAAATATAAAATAAGAAAAAATTATTTTGTTTGTTTAAGATGTATTTATTAATGAATGGTTTGATTGGCAATTTATAATTATATATATATATATATTCGTTAAGCATTATTAATGTTGATTTTGTAACGAAACGACAGTTGTTCTGATTGAACGGACGTTTCATAGTCACTAAAACAAACAAATTTTGTTCATACCAAATGTTTGGTTTTAACCAATATTTTATTTAAAGCAAGCTCCAAATTTCTTTATTATATTGGTTATTGAATTATTTGTTGATTTAGTAACCAAAGGTATAAAAATATAGTATCGAACGGTAGCTCGTCTCGGTCGTTATCGACGGGAAGTTATAGGCTCGCGAGCTCCACGTCATTGTGAATAGTTTTAGTTAAACAATCTATTAATTTTCCTCCATTACTTTCGTCAAATTTTATTTATTCCTTTTTCATTTTCAGACCTTATTCTTTATCAAGTTAAAAAACGAAACATTATATTTAATCCCAATAGGAATGTAGAATGAATGATAAAATTCTTTGTTATCCTATTTTATGTACATAATATAAATTAAGTATAGCACATATTTATCAGAGAAGCACGTTGTCAGCAGGAAAAAGATTAAAAGCAGCAAAATATGTACCCGCATACTGATTGTGCATGAAAGTATAAGCCGAGATCAAACGTGAAAGCCAGTTGCGCCATCGATGTCGACGAAATTAAAAATGTTCACGATCGAGTGCATATGCAGTCGACTTTAATGAAGTAACGCTCAGAACCTTTTAACTCTGCTACGGCTTTTTTGATGAATGCATTGAAACTTTGAAAGTATCTTAATTACCTGCTAAAAATATATTTAATTTTAATGTAATTCATAAAACATTGGCAGAACTTGGTTTGCCACTGCGTGGAGAAAAAGGGAAGATTAAGCCCAAGACTACATTTTATAATGAAAGCTTTTAGCTTTTATCGAGGGTGCTCATTTTTTCTTCCTACTCCTTTTTTCCTTGGTAACTGGTTTAGTTGGGAGTACTTTTTATTTCAAAACAAATTTTTTATCATGGCTTGGTGAAGGAGGATAACTTGAAAAACTGTAACATCATAACACATAGAATCCTTCAAACGAAGATTCTCACGTGAAGAAAAGCGAAAGTACACTACAGGTATAGTATTCTGGCTACGCAGCATTCCCCTCTTACCCCTACTCGCCATTTTTATTTTCCTTGTTATCCCTCTCTCTCTCTCTCTCTCTCTCTCTCTCTCTCTCTCTGCTTCTTCATTTACAATAATAATAAATGATATTGAATTGAATACGTCAACTTTACTGAATAAAGATAAGCTTTACACAGAAATCTTTCTCTTTTATTCACGCCCACTCGCTCTAAGTTTTTATTGATGTCTGATCTCAACTTCATTTTTGTTTCTAACGAACAATGAGAAAATAAAAATATTTTACGAAATTATAAAGCAAATAAATACGTTAGTGACACCCAATAAGCAAGAACTATTTCAGCTCAATTTTTTGCTTTATAATTTCATAAGATTTAATAAGATTGAGAGTAATAATATGGTTAATTATCTAAAAATATTTGGTTTAAAACAAAAATTTCGTTTCCATGCGTTGTTAGCACTATCATCAAAATCGCTCGAAAAAGGTCAAAACCTTCTATCCCGTCTTTTATTATCGGTTGATATCACTACCGAATAATAACGAAAAGCAATCCTAAGAACCGAAATCTCACTTGATTGTTAAACTGAGTAGTCTACCTCCTATCTCGTGATATTCTTACGCTTTTTCTGACATAAATTTCATTTTACTATTAAGATTTTTAAATTAAAACTATACAACATTTCACAATATCAATATAATTAATTTATTTCAGAAAAATTTCCGCTCATAAATATTAATTGAACAGGATTTTAACGAATAGATACTCTCTCTCTTTCCCTCTCTCTCACCCATATGATTTTTGTCGGTCTTTTTGCTGCTCTAATACAGACATAGTAAGAACAAACTTGGTCACTTAGTTTTGTGTCTTATCTGATCTAATTTTTTATATGTGTACGATCAATTCCCCGTTTGCTTTCGCTAATTACTATTCACTATCCGATTCCGATTGCGTGAGCCCCATGTTGGATGCCAATTGTGACGAGGGAGGGATCGGGGAAAATAATTCATTGATTTATCTCCTTCGCGGCTGTCACCAGCGACGCAGCCGGCCGATTAACAGCTTTTCTCTTTGGTGTTGGGTATCAGCTACTGTCTTCGTACTTGGAAGACAGTTAACGCCGCGAACCAGCGGGTGCTAGGTCATTGTAAACAGGAGTAATAATAATAACTGCATTCAGCAGAATATAAAAAAAACTATCTTCTAAACAAGCGGGCTGCTCCTCTGGAAATCAGCCAGAGGGCCCGTCTCTTGTAAGTTGATATTTTTCTTACATATCACCAGTAACATCATCATTATAATTTTTCTAAAACGTGTCGAAACTTCGACAAACATCTGTAAACAAGAGGGGGGAATGACGCGTCGTGGATCCACGCCTCTGTTTCTGCTTCGACATTCGTCCAACGGCTCACGGAAAAAACCATGACTCAAAAAAACCGTGAGCAAAGCAATAAGAAGATTATCGATCGTGATAAGTGGCCAAACGATCAATGTGAACAATTTTCTTTTTGTGTTTCGGTGTTTTCTAAATGCAATAAACAACATAGATCGTAGATTTCTTCAAAATCTTGTACGGTCCTTCCCAGTTGCTCTGAAGTTTTGGTGTATTTCCTTTGAATCTTCGAGGATTGTAAAACCAAACTTTCTGACCATCAAGAAACTGAAGGTGTTGAGCTGTTTCATCGTAGATTTTCTTCGTACGAAGGGATGAATTTCTGATGTTTCGTCTTGCAAAGTGGTGTATATTGTTGAGTCTAATCATCAGTTTTTGTATGTAGGTGTTAATATCCATGGGTCCATCATTGTTGTGTGGAGAACCACGCATCAAATCTAACGGCAATCACAGATTACCAGTTAACGTCTCAGTTGGACTAACTGCTGTTGTCGAATGTGTCGAAGATCTGTAAGCTAAAAGATACAGTGAAACCCAACCCAACGATCCCAATCTTTTTGATTCTGTGATACAAATTTAGACAGATAGTCAAGAATCGTTCTATTTTGTCGTTCTACTTGTCCGTTCGAGTGTGGTTGTAATGGTGTAGTCCTAGTCTTCAAATTTCGAGCCTGATCTGTGTGAACTTCAAGAGGAACCCCATACCTACACACAATCTCACGAACAAATACTTCTGCAACAGTTTTTGTTCGCATGTTAGAAAGGGGCATGGCTTCAACCCATTTAGTGAAACAATTCGTTACAACTAAAAGGTATTTATTTCCCGAAGAAGAAATAGGGAAAGGACCTAGAATATCCATTTGAACTAGTTCAAAGGGTAACCCTACATTGTAAATTTTCATCTCGTTGTGACCTTTATTTGAAGGACCTTTCTTTGCAATACAAATTGAACAAGATATACACCAATTTTCAACATCTTTATTGAATTTGCAGTAGATCGAGTGCACATAGATATAGAAAAACATGGATATATCGATATAAAGTATCAAACAAAGTAACTGTACAATTGGAACTCGAGTAAAGTTAGGCCATTCATTAAATTCATTTAACGAGCTTATTTTGGTTTTTCAATTTTTTTCATTTGCACATGTGCAATACATCTCACGGTTAAATTATTTCAGTGATAATCGATTGAAAGTGATCAGTGTTGTGCACTGGTTTTTTTTGCATCATTACTTGCAGTAAATGGCGAAAATATGGCGCAATGTAACGAACCCATTTAACGTCACCGAAGCGTGTAATAATCTGCCCATGCACGTGCGGTTGCTTTTATTATTCAAGTTAACAGTGGGATATGTACGTTTTTATATGTACCGTTTATCGCTTTTTTCTATGATTGTATAATTGCCCCGATTAAAATTACTCAGATTATTTGTATGCGTCGTTTTTTTTGCGTACGATGTTACATTATTTATAGACTATATTCATTGTTACTTACACAATTAATTGACATTAACACAACTTTTGAAATTCAAGTTAATAATTTAATATGCATTTTATAATATGCAAATTGTTCTATACTATATTCTGTACTATACTCTACTCATTGTTCTATACAAAAATAATTAAAAATCAATCATAATATAATATAATTATTTCAATTAGATATGTTATTATTTAATATACATATTACTACATATTTATTGAAGAATAAGTAATCTTTAGATAAACATACATATATGTATGAATCATGACTAAGAGGCGAATCGAAAATCGACGGAGAAAACGTGAGAAAAGTTGATCCACGATATTCAGACTTAATCATTTTTACTGTTAATTTTCTGAAGCAGCCAACTTTCTGATAAGATTGGCCATAGATCCTCGTATAAAGTGAACGTGGGATGCACCCCGTGAGTGAAGTTAAAGCAGAGCGGCAAATATGATCATGATCAATAATACAAGACTAGACAGTGATGCTACGTTCGTAAAATCTATATGCTATAATCTTTTTTATATTAAAGCTTCAACATTTCGCTACCCGTTGCCGAAAATGTATCTTTTGCGTTGCTACGTCATCATTTTTCTCTCCGCAAGCTTTTCGATTGTTATTACTATTGAAATTAAACTCCACTTCGCTTACATCAATCTTGTAAACTGTATAATCTACCTTGAACGGGCGTTACATAATTTATTTATACAACAGTAACGGAACAGTATTGCTATGCTATAACCCACTTGGATAAACAATACAGAATTAGTTAATCGCCAAAATTCATCCACGTGAATTTTAGAGAGAACTCTGTTTCGGTTGACCAAAACCATTCCGTGTGTGTGTGTACGTATGTTTATGTGGATTACTCCAGCGCCACTCTCTACGTTGAGAGCTAAGCAGCGAAAATTGGAGATGAGTGTACGTAAGCGTGAACTGTGACGAGACGAAGCGAATGGGGAAATAATTATGTCCCTTCCTTCTTCTTTTGGACTCCCTCTAGCTCGCTTCAGTTCTGCCCGCGAGTACCGATTTTCTTCCGTTATCGATCGCGTCTCTACGCTCGACGACTTTTCTCGCATTATCACCGGGATTGTGTATTGCACCAAAAAAAATTCACTCCAACATCCTGTGAATGCGGATTTTAGAATAAATTATTAAATAAATTATATTAATAATTTTATAAAAAGGGATAAGAGTCGTCTGACAGATATAGCGGATAGATATTTTAGCTTAAAATACTAACTATTTCAGTACTAAAACAGTATTATTATATATAAATAGGGCATTTTTTCTGAACGTTACCTCCCCTCTATCCATTTTTCTTATAACTTAAAAAATTGTTAAAAATACTTAAAATTTATTTAAAAAATCAGGCTTTCCAATACCAAGTGGCATATTGACTTTGCAGATCATGTTCAAGGTCATTTCAAGGTTAATTTCGTTTATTCTAATATAAACCCTCATTTTTTACTCCGGATTCGGAAAGAACGGGAAATTCTACGTTTAAATAGGGTATTGTATGTGGAGTCGATTGGAACTCCAAGGTCGTATGGCAGTCAATTTTTCTCTTTACTAATTTTCACCCAGCTGTCAATCGATCCAAATAAGATAAGTTTAAGGAAATACCGCTTCTATTATAGATTCCACTTAAATATTTAATATATAAATATCAAAAACAAATAATCAAAAAATTTGATAGGAATAGAGCATTAAAAAAACACTACCCTAAATAGTCATTTTTATTTTATTATAAACTATTATTTAAAGATAAATTCACTTATTTTACTATAATCACAATATCCACACGTCAATAATATATTCATACTCTATATCAACTCTATATTAACAGCATAGCATAATCTCAAGGCATCAGTACGAGGTCTGTTCAAAAAGTATCCCGAATTTTGTATGTTTTCAAAAATTATTTATTTATTCATGAATATCTATTTTATCTCCTTCAAAGTAATTCCCCTTAGATATAATGCACTTGTGCAAACGTTTTTTCCAATCCTCGAAGCACTTAAATATCATTTTTTGTGATCTTGTTCAGCTCCTCCTTCGATGCAATCTTTATCTCCTCAGTCATAGCGTAGCCTCATCCTTTCATGGGCCTCTTCAGTATAGGGAACGGCAAAAAGTCAGAGGTGGCCAGGTCTGGGGAATACGGTGGCTGCGGCACCATTACTGTGTTGTTTTTGGCCAAATATTTGCGCACAAGCAACGATGTGTGAGCAGGGGAGTTATCATGGTGCAAAAGCCAGTTTTTGTTCTTCCACAAATCCGGACGTTTCTGGCAGATTGCTTCGCGCAAATTGCGCATAACTTGCATGTAATATTCCTTATTGACCGTACTATCTTGTGGTAAGAACTCATGATACACCACGCCTCTGTAATAGAAGAAAACTATGAGCAAAACCTTCGCGTTCGACCGAACTTGGCGCGCTTTATTCGGTTTTGGCTCATGCGGTAGCTTTCATTGAGACGATTGAGCTTTGAGCCATGATTAATCATCAGTTATGATCCTCTGGAGCACATTTAGGTCGTCACGGACCGAGTCCAACATCTCCCGAGCAATGTTAACGCGATGCTGTTTTTGGTCGAAAGTAAGTCGAAATCGATTCATGCCCAAATCATTGGTTAAAATAGAATGGCATGAGTCAATCGATATATTTAGATCCTCAGAAACTTCTCTAACGGTGATTCGACGATTGGCCAATACTATTTTTTTCACTTTATCAATGTTTTCGTCTGTTATTGACGTGCTCGCGCGTCCGGCACGTTATTCGTCGTTCATATCTTCTCGGCCCTCTAAGAACATTTTGTACCACCGATAAACGTTGCTTTGGTCCAAGGTAGCTTCACCATATGCCACAGTCAACATTCGGAATGCGTCCGCGCACTTTATTTTGTTTTTCACACAAAATTTGATACAGATTCTTTCATCCATTTTTTAGAATAGGCAAAAATCGCAGACGAGCTAAAACACATCCAAGCAAAACAGCTCTCAAAAATTAACTAAACATTCAAAATGACCGAACTTGTCAGTATAAGTAAGGGACATGAGTACCAACATAACGCTACAAAAAAATTAAATTTACGTAGCCCGCGGAAATTCAAAATTCGCGATACTTTTTGAACAGACCTCGTATATTAATCTCTTCATTGGTGTTTTTACTAGTAAGTAGTCTTTCTTAGGTGTATATTAGAAATTGTATCAATATATATTTAGACATTTTCTTAATGTACGCCATAGTGTTTCTATATCAATACAGCTTTCATCTCTATTTCATAAATAGATAAATTCTTTACAGTCTATTGATATAGCGTTTCTTATTATATTAAGTATTATCAAATTTTTAAATGAATTGATTTGTAAAAAATACAAAATTACGTTTCACTATTTTAAACGGTTGCGAATGAAAATGCTATCAATTATGTTACCTCCATTTATATCTGCGCATTAGATGCGAACACTATTTTACTCTATTTTTAATAAATATAAAATCTTAATTCCTGTTTCTCTACGTAGCAATTATAATAAAATTAGTTAAACGTAAGCTCCATTTTTCACTCTCAATGATAAAATGCTTGTTTTAAAGTTTCAAAACTGAATTTACGTGTGATTCAGACCTATGATGCTTTACATACAACAACGTGAATTTCAAAAAGAGTGTAGAAATGCATGCTACGAGCTATTAAAAAAGCGAATATTCATCTACATATATTTTTAACAGTAATATCTATCTTCTGTATTATCGTTACTCCTTATAAAATAATGAGTTTCATAATGATAAGATAGAAACTCGTCAATTTGAGATATGTATATTTTCACCATATTTAATAGATTAAAAAATATGTTGATCAATGAGGGAAAGCAGGACAGTAAATAAATTTACTCCTTATTTTTTAGCAACATTTTGTCTGCCGTCTCGTTGATTTTACCAGATTTCTTGAACAAAAAACAAGCCAACCATATTGCTCAAGTTGAAACACAGATTATTGCGCAACAATAAATCAAATTAACGTTAACCTTTACCTGGTCACTTGTTATCGAACTATATGGAAACTAGAGTATGTCTCTCATTACCAGTTAAAACTGAATTGAGAAATCATAACCGTTTGTTTTTATTAAATTAAAACTCATGAGGTCATCAAAATTGCTGACGAAACATTGCTGAGTAAAAAGGAGTAAATTTATTTATTGTCCTGCTTTCCCTCAATAATCAACAGATTTTTCAATCTAAGAAACTTAATTAAGTTTTCATGGTATCTATATAATTAAATGAGGTCTTTTGAACGATTTAAATTGATTTAGTACAATGCCAATTTGAAATAAAATTCACGTCCCTTCCTAATTCGTATTTAAGAGTTTTTTTCGAATTCATAATAAATCGACATTTTAATATTTTATCATTTTATTAAACACCACAAATCTTCGACATGTTGTATGAATCATTTACTTATTACTCAAATAGTGAACACACAATTGATCCGATGAATTATCAGTTTATTCAAAGCTTTACAAATCAGAAATTTTTTTATATTATTTTTTACAATATTTTTGAAAATTTAATAATTCTAGTTTATTTTTCTTAGAAATAATGCTAGATATTATTAAAAATAGTGTTATCAATCCATTGTCGGTATTTAGCTACATTAGTTTGGAGATCTGGATGATTCTTATCGCCACACTTAGTTTTTGCATAATTAACAGATATCACTCCAATGACCACTGTCTTGTCTTTAACTACAGGACCTCCAGAATCTCCCTATGATATATACGAAAAACAAATTAGTTTAAACAAAATAGTATATGTGGGTATATTAATGTTTTAACAAACTATGTGAAAAGTAGAATTATCGAAATTGAAAAATCGTTCAAAAATTATAAATGCTACTTACATAGCAAATACCTCTATTATTCTTGCGATTATGAGCAGTGCAAAATACTGTATCGCTCACTTTAACTTTACCTGTATACAACTCAATACATTTTGAATGTGATAAAACTGTAACTTGAGTTTTTTTTAAGCTACGGGACGGAGTTGTAGTGTCCTAAAATAAAGCAAGTGGATTATTTAATATTTATGCACTTGGCGTTTGGTTTTAAATATCGCATATAAATGCTTTCATCAACTTAATCACAAAAATGCAAATAGTGGATACGGAAACGGCTTTGTTTGATAATGTCTAATACTACCAGAATAAATTTGTGATTAAAAAGATTACTTTTCTCGCACTCAAATAAAAATAGTAAAGTTATAATCTACTCACGGATTTTTCAACGCCCCAGCCAATGATATTAACAGTTAGGTCATTGGGTATATAATAGCCTTTTGGCACCAGTTCAGCCTTTGTAATGTATTTGTCAAATGTATAAGGACTATCGAGCTGTTTAAAAATGTTATTGATTACATATTATAGTAAATTTGGATTTATATCGATTAAAAATGGAAAAAATTGATACTTTAACGAGTACAATGTCGTTATCCCGAGGGAGTGGTCTATTATAATCTGGATTTTTGAATATTTTAATAATTCTCCGTACATTTTTATCTGCTTTTATATTTTTAAAATCTCTACTCCCTGCAACTACGCGGATATCCTTGATATTTTGTCTAAAAAATGATAGTTTTGTATCTAAGGGCACTCATTTACTTGCCATAGTAATTTAAATGAATAATTACCCAACAATACAATGTGCAGCCGTCAGAATAAAAATTTCATGTACAATGGTTCCTCCACAAAAATGGTCGTTATTTTTGGATATGTTTTGAAAAGACACCTAAAAATTAAATAAAACGGTTAATACTTTAGATTAGTTAGTGCATTACATATATGACTCATAAGTACTGCAAAAGGAAATTCATTTTTATCAACAGTTACTCCATCGACAATTGCCTCTACATCGATCATCCATTCTGAAATAGAAAATATTTTTAATTTACAAAAATTTCAACCGTAAATAATTTAATTTTCATACCTACCATTTTGAACTAACATAATGAGTAACAAAATGACACTTGGTAGAATAATCATGTTGATTGTTTGAAACTTAATAATCAGTTTCAATCATCAGTCACGTATTAGAATAAACTGAAACTCGTATATGTCTATGTATAGGGAAGTGTATCGAAAAAATTAAAGTATATATTATAACATTGTTGTTATTGTTACTTCAAGAACTGCGTTTGTTGTGAACGCTGCATCTTTGCTTAAATACATATGATAAAATATAAATGACACTACTATTATTAATTTTTATATTTATATTTCGAAAGTTTCTTATTTCAGTAATGAGTTTTTAATAGTTACATCAGTAATGAGTTTTCAATAGTTTGAACTATTTTTCAAAAATTCGAACTTTCCACACGTTGTTTCGAAAAATACTGTACCAAACGTGTGCGGAAACAAAATTCTCGTCTTACATGCCTTTCCATCGTCTTCGCTCGGGCGTTAACGGTCAGAAAAAACGCCCTATATATATTTATATTAAGAAATAAAATTTTTTAATATTTGTTTTATTTATTACATTTATAAGGTAGGATCTTTTAAACTCTCCATAATAAATTAATTTTTTTGTTAATAACAGTTGGTTGTTTCATGAAAAGCCTATGCCGATTCTAAAACACTTGTAACGTTTGATGACGCACTAAGTGTTTTATAATCAGCATAACTTATCTACTGTTGTAAGTAAATAAACAAATATAAGAAGTGGAGGAAATTCCATTAAATCAGAACTGCTAGAAATTCATTACTATCACCATTTTTTTACTTTCTTACGAACGTTCTACTAGATATGCTGCGCCGATTCTAAAACATTTCGCCTCCGGAACCGCTATTTCTGTTTTAATCTGAAACAGACTGATTTTTCGCTATTCTGTGATTTAATATTCATAATTTTATTATTTAATATTATTTTAATATTAAATTATTAAATTATAAATATTAAATTTATCTAATAAATAAATAATTTTTATTAAATAAATTTTATATTGAATAAATTTATGATACTATGGTGCGCTCGCTTGTTCAAAATCAAATAATAAGCTTTGAACTTTTATGCATTTAACTGATGATTTTTTATATGTATTAATAAAATTAACTATTTGCGATGCATATAAGACACAAAGAATTATAACTAAATAAAAGAAAAATTTTTTATAATACAGGATAGTAGTAAAAAAGAAAAACTTCATTAATTAATTTTCGCGAATTATTTAAATATATTTTTTCAGAAAATGAAGATGACATCCAACAAAAGATATACTTGATGGAAAAGTCAAGAAGTAGTCATATTAGAATAAAAACTAGAGTTGAAACTACATCACCAAGCCTACTGATTACTGATAACGATGACGAAGTGAGTGCAGAATTTTCATCCTAAGAACTTGAAAAATCAGTCAAGAAAAAAGGTACGAAGACAATACAAGAAGCAAATAAGGTGTATAAAAATGATTTCTCGCCTGTGCTTGAGCAAGCTGTACTATCATCTCATCCTCCCTATACTAGACTCATGTAGCCAATGTTATTCATTCCAGAAGTTATAATTAATACAGATTCTGATTTAACAAATAAAGCATGTACATCTTCATGTATTGGTACAATAGTAATAAAGAAAAATTGCCCGATCATATACTCATCAGATATAGAAAGTGATAGTAATATCACGGAAAGAAGTTCGAGATTAAGAACAATACTTAAATCCACATCCGACTCCAAAACAAGGTCAAAATCTAGATCCAAATCCATAATAAGGCTATTAAGATCCAGTTCCATTTTAATTTCAATGTCAGAAGAAGGGCATTATATATCTGACAGCGAATCAAGAGTGGTTTCAATGAAATCAGATGTAGATATTGATCAGGGTATATTAAATTAGCCACCTGAAAATGTGAAAATTCAAATAAATGATACGCTTCAAGCAATACAACAGTACATTTTTTGCTTACGTAGTAAGTTAAAAAGCACGAAGAACAAAAGGAAAAAAAATGTTTACTTAGAAGGTAAATATGATATGTCTACGTTAAATAAAGACATCATTCATTTATTATCTATTAATATTTTTTAGAACCTTCTGAACAAGTAAAATTGGCTGATGACGATGATGTAGATTCAGAGAGTCCGGATGACGTTATTTTATTTGCAGAATTAAAGCACTTAGGAGAACCTTCAATAGAAAAGATGGTAATATATTCTGTTCTCATATCTTATAAACTGATTTAATACTACTTATTTATTGAAGTCACTAAATTGTTTAAGCAAATACTTTGAAATATATACATTCGTTATGGACGTATCACGTACGCTTTCTCTATTCGATTTTTTTTTTGATAAACAGAATAGATTATTTTCATAGTTATTTTCGTTTTTATGTTCGTTAAATAATTTTTAAATTGATGGTATAGGTTTGCGTTGGGTCAGACAAACACTGTAGCCAAGTTTATAGTATATGGGAAAAAACATAGAAGAAAATCATCTCGAAATATTAAAAATATTTGTTCAACCATTTATACGAAAAGCATGAGCTAACCAAAAAGTGTATATTAAAAGAATCTACTAAAGTTATTGTGAACAATAAAAAAAGAGAGGAGACAAAGTGGAATGAATTAAGAACATTGAAAAGTAATATAAATATTATTTAATATATGTACTCTCGTGCTAACTATATGCGTATCATTTTTGCAATCATTAAAATGCATTGACATGTTTTCAGTTCTTTTGATGAAACGATGCAATGGAATGGATCCGACCAGAAAATTAGCGGAAACGTGAGGAAAAATTATATATATCCAGGAAACTAGATGAGTGAGGCAAAAAAATCTTCGCTGTATATTCCAACTATATTATAATTAATGTTTAAATATTGTATTTCTTATTCATACATATAGTTAATTTTTAAGCTATTAATTTTCATTGAAGTTTTATAAATTTTTTAAATATAAAAAATAATAATTTTTTCTAAATTTATGTTATTGTAAATGATCATTATTTTATTATATTAAATTAACGTATTGTTAATATGGTCGATAACATTAAATTTTTAGTTTATTTTTAAAAATTCCTTATGGAATACCATATGGGGTTTCAGAAACAATTAATTTTTTTGGATCTCATATCGGATCATATACATTGGATTTTCGATCGAAATCCCATAAGGGATCCAATATGGGATCCTATGTAGAATCCCATATGAGATCCCACGTCAGATTCTATGTAGGATGCCGTGTATGATTTTCCTACCGGGCCATATTGAAGTGAAAATGCTAAATAGATAATGTTTTTTTTAAATTGAAAATAAAGCTTTCAATTTAAATAAAATTTACATAAAAGTTTATTGCAAGAATATTGTACAATACACAGAACAATAAGTAACCAATCAAACAAGCTGAAAAAGTTTTATCATTGAAAAAAAACAGCTTTACAAAAACTAGCTATACAGCTTAATGTTCAGTCTAAATATTGTTTGAATATAATTACCTGTTCATTGACACATACAGATAATATTGTAGTAACTGGAAACTGCATCCATCGAAGTCAAGAAAGGACTTATACAGCTCAAGAGTACTAAAGGAGGTTATAAAGCGATTCCGGATAATCCTATAATCTAGCTAGCGGCTCTTCATCAGATTATGACTTCGTTGAATCCCTCTATCTGTCTGTCTCTTTCTCACACACACACACACACACACACACACACACACACGCGCGCGCGCGCGCGCGCGCGCGGGCATACACACACATTCTATCGCGTATCCAGTCTTTTTTCGCAAGAAAGTATATTTTATATTGTGTTAGCCATGATGACATTGCAAATACAAATAGAAATGACACCAATATCGTATCAGTTGACGAAGTTACCAGAACTTTCATCCTAATTTACGCTCTTGTTATCTACCGTTTCGTAGATATGCTTTACTCATTTGCCAAACATTACCTTATAGCAGTTTCGTTCGTAATGTGTCTTGTTCTTCTCAGCATTCTCTGTTTCGATTAAAAAAATATATAAGAGTGTTCTTTTCTTTATCTAAAATTGGAATGAAAGAAGCAATCAGAGAAAAAATCCGCAGCGTGATATCAAGTTAATGCTTACCTTGTTCTACGTTGAAAAGCTAACTATGTAAAATATCAACAATATGTAGATTACTTAATATGATTATATTTCTCCGTTCAAATCAGATATTTCATACACACACACACACACCACACATATACACGCGCGCGCGTATAATATGATCCAATGAGAATTGATCAAAAAATCAGCAATCAAACAATTTTTTTTTCTTAAAACGCTCGAATGCTTGATTTCCAACAGCCAATTGTGAGTTGAATAACAATCTAGTCAACGTAGCTATCCTCAAGAGTCAATGTGGTCGTGTCCTAAGTTCTGGCTCTCTTAATTATGAATGGATTTCTGTATTAGCGAGTTTCTTGTATGGAAGTAACTAGACTACGAGATATTAACAGTTAGTAAATGAAATGGATGCATGAAGCAATTGAAAATAATTGAAACCCTAATAAGCAGCATAAATTCCAAAAAGCCAGATGCAATTTTAAAAATTTTAGAACACTCGTAGACAGCTGAGAACAATCTGAGCGTTTGTGTGATTTTGTTTGACTCTTTTTCCGAGTCTTTACGACTGTCGACACCGAATCTACTTTCGCTCTTTCCCTCTGGCTTCTTCTATCTCGAGTTTTCAAGCGCTTTCATAACTCTTACAATTTAATTTGTAGAGATTCAAGACAACTTTATTTTCTACACTGGGCTAGCTGATTCTTGACAGAAAGAAAATGATAGAAGCGAAATTAAAAAATTAATTTATTCATAATCTCATGACCAAGGGAAAGCAGATCAGCTAATAATAGCGAATGAGAAGCTCTTGAGCTGCTGAGCACGCCAGCAGCAGTAATGCCTAATTAATTTGTCGCTTGATTCGGAAATACGCATCGACTCATCTCAAAATCCTGCCGTGTGAGATTATTGCTGCTACACTGCTGCTGACTGATTGTTGCAATTGCTCAATCGACGCTGAACATGTGTACACATACGCGCGCGCACATATAGTTACTAGTCTGACTCGCGAGATATCAATCAATGTGCGGCTACCTGTATTGTACTACATCGACCAACCGCATACAGCCAGTTTACGCACTAAATATCCGCATCAATCTTAGGATTAGCTTGTACTTGTATCTCCTTCAAATGCAAAGCTTGTGACCTAATTTTTATTACATTTATCTGTCAAAAGTTTAGTTTTTTTTCTTTTTATATTTAATGTAAGTATAAATTATTTTTATAATGTCGATAAAAAATATAAATATATAATTAATACAAATATTGTAAAATAGCATTTCTGAGTAAAATATTTCAAACGAATATTAATTTAGATTCAATATTTGCTGCATTGATTTTCATACTGTTCCTAAAACGGATATTTCTTTCAAATAAGAAACATTTTAACATTTTATTGAATTTATTTTAAAAGTTCGCGCAAAATGATTAGTTTACCCGATCATATCTTAAATATATAATTTATCATCAACTCGATGAATTTTTTAATTAGTTCGAATAAGTTGATCCAATACTGCTACAATAGGTTACACTTTTAAATTATTTATAGAAATTCACATTAAATCGTTACATATTATTCTATTTGTATAGTGAGTGACTAATATTTTGTCATTAGTAATCAACAGTTATATTTTGTTTAATGGATTTTAATCAAAAATTTCTTCCGTTGAAATGTATGGATTTCATTTTACTAGGGGTGACTCCTAAACCAAAAACACACATCTTTACGTCTCTAAATATTTTTCATTTTATGTAAAGAGCCAAATCATCAGCAAATTGAGATTCTATTGTAGATTTTGCTATGTTACAAATAATGTTAACGTATAAACTCAAACTTGTTTGACTTGTGTTGTATAAATTCTCGCTCGTATTTTGTATTACGTTTTTTTATTATTATGTATTATATTATGACTAGTAACTTGACTGTTTTGTCTATTTTATTTAACAAAAGTTACAATAAATTTTTTGTAGACTCATAGCAATCAATAATTTAATCTTGAAAAATGTTTCAGTTGAGTTGGACCTGATGAGACTGGAAGACAAACCAGTGGAGCGTTATCAAAAGTAAATTAAATTGAGATAATTTTCATTTATAGTATTTGGATGTCACTGTCCTATTCCTTTGCTCTATAATTGCACAAGATTTAATATGATTGAGAGTAATAATATGGTTAATTATAAATACTTTTACACTTTCCCCATCTATCACTAAAATAAAGTTCAATAATTAAAAATTAAATCCTTTACGTAAAATTACAAGAAATAAAATAGCTTTATTAAGTCGTTCAGTCAATCATACATTTCACTATTAAATGACATTATTTATTAATTATTATTAAGCAATTCTCTTATTAAAAAAAAAAATTACTAATATTATTAAACGACTTGGAAAAGTAAATTGTAGCAAAATTCGGAGTGAGTCGAGCAAACTTTTTGAAAATGTTACAATATACGCTCATGGTAAATTTTTACTATTAATTTTGCTTATTAGTAGTTTGCTTATGTATTACTTAATTTGCAATTGATTCCTTGTAAAATTCTTCCAAAGCGGGTCATACTTTCCTGTAATTTGTTCCACTGTGCACGGTTTTGTATTATTGTCATATTTCTCCGTTGCTCACTCTATATAATATGTATTGCCTTCATTCCTTACCTGCAAGTTTCTTATGTTGCCGTGTTTTCTTTATAACATTCATCCTCTTTCTTGCTTCTGCGTCTTTCAAAGCTTCACAAGCACTGGCGTATGAGAGTGTTCAATTTGTACCGAAGATAGACGATTCGATATCTCGTATTCTAAGAAGTCAACGTGTCACTTCTAAACTCTGCCTTACTCGTATTCTCTATTCTTCTTCTATTTTTCTTTCAGTTTCTCTTTTCATATTTTCTCATTTTCCTTCAAAATTCTTCGTCCTCCTTTATGATACTATAGTTTGCTAGATTGATACGACGACACATTTCCTTTGTACTGCAACGAGGTAGTCCCTAAGATAATAAAAAATTACAAACATGTAAAGGATGTGTACTGCGAGAATTTTTTTTTTCTATTTGCAATTCTTATATCAATTCATTCTGTTTGACTTTTAACGGCAGCTAACACGTTGCTTAATAGCCTATTTTGCAATTCATTAATGGATTGACCAAAGCAAGAGTAAGGAACGACCTTTAACTGTAATCTTCAATAATATTGATAGTGACGTACTGATTGAAAAATTCATTGACGTTGGTTGACAACTTCAGAGAGCATAATCGATAAACACGTTAGCCTCACGCTTGTAAGCGAAAGTAGATCGTTGTTGTTAATGATTGTGGTATGTGAGCAGTCATACATTTAGTTTAACTTTTGAGGACAACGTTACATGTATCGAGAAGCTTGTAGCATGATGCATTAAGGGTACGTACCAGCTCGCATTAAACTTACTTGTTTCGAGAAGTGAGAGATTATTGGCTCTACGGAAGAGGACGGGGAGTAATTGGGAAAGAGCGTGTCTCAACTCGGTGTCGCTCAACGCGTATACTCCACTGCACGGTTAATTGTGTTAGCTGCATGTCTGAATAGTACTTTACTCACTACACGCTATATCTACACCGTTTTATTTCAAGACAAACTAACAAACATCTAAAAAAAACAGGGTGACGGGTAAAACGATTATTTAAGACATATAATTTGATTAATTAATGAAATTAAATGATACTCAGAGTGATATTTTGTTTTTAAAATATGTACATTTCTCTTGCTCAATAAGAAATTCTCAAAAAAATGTAACTCTTCAGATTTATTGATTTTAACAACGTAGTTCGAATATTATTTAGAAGCTTTCACGAGAATTCTTGAGTCCATATTAACAAAAATTTTTTTTTCTTACTAAAAAGAAGAATGATGAGAATTGAAGACTCTATTGATTATAATTAGTCTATTAAAGATAGAGATTATGGCATGTAATTAGCTTGCTGGTATGACGTAATGATTTGATGCGAGGATTGAAAATGATCTAAATACTTTGTACAATTTGACAAGTATTCAGCGCGCATTCAGTATCTAGCGATTACTAGATTATTAAAAAATCTGAAATGTAATATAAAAAATAAAAAAATCCTTCAAAAAAAATTTAAAAACAAAAATAATAATTATGTATGAAAATATCAATTATCAATTTATAAATTCAATTCAATTGAAAAATTTTTTTGAGGTATGAGAATTAAAAACAATATTATTTATGCATGTCTTATTTTTTTCATTGGAAATAATTTAATAACGAAATTGATAACATTAAATTTAAAAAAGAAGGATCTAAAAAATGTATAGACTAGTTAATTCTTTTCTGAGCGTAATATAATTTAAGTACATCGACGATAAGTCGAGAAGTTAGAAGAATGTATCTTCTTAATTAAATATAAATAATTCAACAGATGTGTCGTTTGAATTAAATATAAATAACTCAATAAATAATTAAATTTGATTTCTAACTCGCGTATTACGGCCTACCATTAAAATTATCATTAAAATTACCATTGAAATTATCGTGGAAACCAGATTCCGTGGATATTGGAACGTGTTATGTCCTGACTGTGTACTTGCCTATAAATTGGCGTAGGTAACTGCTTCACTCATAATAATCAGTGCTAACCCTCTTTTCTGCTGCTCTGCTCTGCTTAATTAAGTCGGCTCTGTTGCTGCTGCTCTGGACTCGTACCATAGCTACTACTCATCTGGTTTTCATACGGCTTCTTCTGCGTGTATACCGTAGCTCTTCTACTTGGCACTGTCACTAATGCGTGGCTGTGTTGCTAGCTAAGGTCTTTCGGCGATAACTTTTTGCTCTGCTTCTGCTATAAGGATTTCTCAAGGAGTTGAGAACAAGAAAAGGAAAAGACTCGTAATGTGAACTATTTTGGTGTTGAAATTTATTACTTTAGATTGTTACGAAGATTAGAACAATTCGCAGCTTACTCGAGAACTGGCAAGTAAGATGGTCCGGCTTCGACTTGTTCGCTGTTGCAGCGTTTTCGGCTACGCTGCCGGTCGTGATTTCTACACTTCACGTTTAACAGTCTGCCATGGATGCTGGGTTAAAAGCTTGCGAATGGCAGCTTTTGCTTGCGGTAACTCCTCAGCGCACTACTTGTGTACATACTTTTACTATGTAACTCAAACTTAGGTTGTCAAGATATAATATACGGATCTACGTCCCTTACAAAAAGTTGCGAAATCAATACTGTGTATAAAGGTGTTTGCAAAAAATATATATAATCGCAGTACAGAAGTAGATTAAAGGAAAATTGATGCAGCCTGAAGTGAACTAGCAATTTTTCAGGTAAATTCTATAATAGAATGTAAGAAATTGTACTAGGGATAATAAGAAATTGATCCTCTTATTTAAAAAAGTGAAGTTATTTAATAATAAGTTATTTAAGAAGTCAAGGTAGGCTTCCAGAAACTTGAACTGTATTTGTGTAGGAAAGACTAATTGCGAGATCTTATTTTTGCCACTCAATAAACTTTTACATCATGTTCTGACTGGATAGATTTTTATTGAGTTACTGTACAGTCAGTAATATATTTTATTAATTTAACATTAGAGTAGTTTGATGTAATCAATCATACAAGTAGCTTTTATTTCCTTTTCATTTGTTAAATGAATGGATTCAAATTTAAATTTCCAAGAATTATATTACTCAGAGTCCAACGCAATTGACAGGAAAAACGATGTAAAATAAAAATAGATTTTGTCACACAAATTCATGATTGTATTTATGTTTGTGTATTGTATATATGTTTATATTTATAGACTAAATATAGTTAAGACGTATATTTTTATATAAATAGTTATTTTTAATAATAAATCAGAGCTAGTATCAGATATACTTTGAGTATATCTTGTATTATATAATGAGAGTTAGGAAATTAGAAAAGTGAGTTTGTTTCTTCTATGTTCAAGATTGATAAAATAACTTGGAATGATATGTGCTCAATTTTCTGCTAGAAATAGCGAATAATTTCACGAATACAGTACTTGAATCATTTAAGTGAAGTTAATTATTCAATTTTAATTTCAAAATAAATAAACTTAAAGATTATGACAACTAAATCGTATAGAAAAGTTGCCATTGTTTAAGCTTTGGGAAATTTTTTTTAAATGCTATATTTATTGAAAGTTTATAGTATAATTATGGCCTGCAGTTTGAAGTCATTTTTATCTCATAAATGGTATAATCGTGAAAAATCTTGATCCGCTAAACAAATTATGGCATAATAATTGGAAAATTTTTTCCCATGTTTAATTTAAAAACATTACGATACATTCAGTATTTTTTTCGAATTATTGTAGGAATAATTGGACTTTTGCTTGGAAAATTTTTTCCAATTATATATATATATATATATATATATATTATTTTATCTGTTTTTTTTATCTGAATCTCGTCAATCAAGATTTCCAAGCTTCTCTTACTGAATTTTAGTCTATAAAGAGTAGTAATTTAATTCGACAGCATTATAGTGAATTCATCGAGAGTGTAAGTGTTAGAATTACTGTCCTTTTTTAGAAAATTCTAAAAGTGGCATGGAAACATTATTAATAAATTTATATAGTTATGCCTTAAGTACAAAAAAATTATCAAATAACGTACTGTATACTGTTTATATAATATCTTTAGGAATGCCTGTTTTCTATCGAATTCTCAAAGAGATTGTATTTTTCACAATTTTTTCTGCAACTAATGATTTTATCAATCTTTACACAAGTTCTCTTGAATAACTACTATGAAATTAGAGGTCATTATTAAAGTCCATCTTGTCCATCAATAATTTTTCTGATACAAAATTTACTTTCCCTAGTCCAGTATGGTACCGTGGTAGATTTGTAATGTCAAGCATTTGTAATTGCAAAAATTCAATGAATTTTTCAATCAAACTTTCATATTACTGATTCACTAAATTTTTCTTTAGCGATAATGTAATAAAAGAGTTGCTTAAATATTTCTGTATTCGTTTTGATTGTGTCTTTTTAATTATTTGGTTACGATAAAATTAAAGAAAATTGAGTGCATTACCAAATCAACATTGAATTTTTGAAGATGCCTTATCTTCCGAAAGTATCTTTCAACTCCTTAATAACATTCTTCAATAAACCAATAACTTTTCTTATGACTGAAACGATAATATAAATAAGTAATTTATCTTTATATCCATGTATAAATGAAAATACATTTATTCTCGACAAATGAAATCACATATATACATAAATCTAATTTGATGCAAACTCACGACTCTCATTCAACTCACTGTTCATTTCGTCGTCTCCGCTTCGTTCTGCGTTTTTCGATGTTTTACATTTCATTGATTTCTCTGTTTTTTTATTCCCTTCTCGCACGGCTCTCTCTCTCTCTCACTCTCTCACTCTTGATTTTTTTCTTAGCCTTTCCATTTTCACTTTCTCGTCCTCTTTCCGAGATTGTTTCTCATTCGAATGTGTTTCTCGATCTTTCCTTTAAAATTCGTCTCTCTCTGGATCGTCCTTTTCTCGCTTCTCTCTCTCTCTCTCTCTCTCTCTCTCTCTCTCTCTCTCTCGCGCGCGCGCTCTTTCCCCTCATATTCATTTTTCTCTCGATTAGTTGTTTCGATTTTTTCTCTTGTGGCCTTCTTTTCCCTGTTGTAATTTTTCCTTTCGCAAACTTCTTTCTCACACTCTTTCCTCTCGTATTTTCTCTCGCGGTCGTCCCTTTCGCAAACTCCTCTCTCGTATTTTATTTTATTTTTTCTTTTGTTTTTTTTCCGCATCTTTCAATTTTTTGCATTGCGTCTGACGTCGTTTATCTTTAGATACACTCTTTCTAGTTTTTTTCTCTCACTTTTTTCTTGCACGTCCACTACGTTTTTCTGCTTCGATGCCTGTTTAATATAAATGATTTATATGGTTCACAAAATATTTCATATTATGATTTGATTTATCTGTCGTATATTTCTTCATTGCCCGAATAACATAAAAACATTTAGAAAACGTTATAGAAATGGTGTTTTATTATTTTTCGCGGCTTGAATCCTCAAAAGTTTGTGAAATGTTTGAAAACGTTTTAAAACAGTTATCTCAATAAAATTTTTTGCAGCCTGTATATTATTAATTATTAATCTCCAAATTCCGTTCAAGCAATAGTTTGTTTCTATTTTAATTCATTAGAGAATTTTATTGCTTCGAGTAAAAGGTGCTACAAGCTTTGAAAATTTAAGAACAATGAACGGAGAATTAAATAGATCTTTCTCTTCAGCTGGTTTAGCATATGGTTTTATTGAAAGTGACAATGAGTGGACAAATGCAATGAGAGAAGCTGTTGTATTTATGACGCCAAAACAACTTCGACGTTTATTTGTATGAATTTTAATTTATTGTATTTCTTTTGATCCAATGGAACTTTTGACAGATTTTAAGGATGCGATGTCTGAAGATTACACGCGTCAATTTAATACACACGGAATTCCCTATCCAAATGAACAAGATCCACGCGCGCGGTACACGCGTTAATGCACTTCTCTAGTATGAAAATAAGTTGAAAATGCACCGCAACGGTTATTGGTGATACCACATGTCTACAAAAAATTTAACCTTGTATAAATCATTTGGCAGACACACAATGTTTGTAATCATCTATTAAAAATTAAATGTTTAAGGGGATTCCATTTTTGTGTTTTGTCGACTCGTTGATGAAGTTAACAAAAATTATATTTCTAAAAGAAAATTGGATGAATAATGGTATTCAGAAAAAATAAAAAGTCACCATGCAGTGTTACTATGGAAATAAGAAGTCGAATTATTCTCGTACTACGCAAAATTTGATATTGAAATCGAAGAAAGCATACACAGCTGCCGACTATGAATTTCAGTGCTTCTTCAACCTCATCATCTGTAAGAAAAACATATATTAACATATTTTCTATTCATAACTTGACTATAAAGGTGCGTTTCTTGAACTATGTGTGTTTAGAGCGAATCAGATATTAAATGAGAGGGAATTCGAGTTTACTGACGAAGTGTGGTGAGCTAATAGGAAGTCTGAAAAAATGTGGACGACAAGTGTACGATGAAGAATCAATGTCTTGGAAAGCGTCGTATCTATTTTTTTTTATTCGTAGTTCGTTATTCATTAATTAGCGCATTAACTAGCGAATGTTTAGCAGATTATTTTTAATAGAAATTTATTATTAATAGAAAACATTGCCATGGAAAAATCATTACTTAAAAACTTTATACACATTTAGGCAGTTTTTTAAATTAATTCTACTCTTAACACGCGAACTTTTGTCTTTAAACCTACTTAATATATATTTAAATAATGAAACAACATGCCAATAATGCAACAATTTTCCTTCAAAAAATAATTACTTTATTACAATATATGTCGTATAGTAACTTAGAAAACTTTATTCACAAGATAATTTTCGGCAAATTGTATTCCAAAGTAAATTGCAAAAAATTAAATGTTAATAATTTCGAAGGTGGTCAAATTTATAAAGAATTATCATAAGAAAATGAAATACTGAATGATAAAAGTAATTTATCCTTATCTTGATGTACAGATGGAATTGCAATTTTCAAATTTTGTAATTTTATTATTTGGCTATTTTATTCAACCATTAATAATTTACCTTAGGCAGAAAGATATAAATCTGGAAATATTATCTTAGATGGGTTACGATTTGGAGATAAGAAATCAATAACAATTGTATACCTTTTATCTATTCGCGATGAGTGTGCAAAATTATATGCTGGTATTGACATCGGTTTTGAATTAAATAAAAAAGTAAGAGGAATAGTTATACTAGAAAATGATGATGCATCCGCTAGAGCAAAATTTTTAAATGTGAATTAATATAAATATAGGTTTAGACGTTAAAAATACTTGTATGAAGGAGTAAGGAAAGAAAATAGTTAGGTATACCTTTACCGCAGAAATATTAATTTACGGACAAATTATCAGATGAATTATTATCCGATTCTAGCTACGAAAAAAATTAGACAATTGAAAATGTGCACTATCCCTTTCCGCATACCAACTGGTAAGATCAACTAGATGAAATGTTATGCATCGCGGTAGTGGTATATTTGGACTTGATTGATTATTAAATTATGGCTTAGTAAAGTTTTGAATAAAGAATGATTTTCATTTAGAACATGTAACGTTAACGTTACTATTCTGCAATCGGACGCTAGGCGGCCACTTACACCTGCACCCGGAACAAGCATCTTTACTACATATACACTCAACCTGCCAAAAGGTAAGCCGTAGCCTAGAGCGTTATAAATTCCTTTCAGACAGGGAAACAACACTCCAAGTTACAATCATACAAATTATTTCGGCCCTCTGCTATTTTGCCCGAGTCTTAAGTGATTGGCCCTCTAACACTCCTCTCTTGGGGTTGACCACTCACCTGTTCGACTGATCGGCAAGTCAAGCCTTAGCTCACCGTGTCGATTTGCCTCCTTCTGAGAGTAAGATGTAGCCGAACCGATCAGGCGCCACGAGTCGTTACCGCCGGTCGATGTGCGATACCCAATCCTTGGTGTGGTCAATCTCTCATAGCTAGGCACGCTTTACCGAATTCTCAGTTGTATAACAGTCGGTCTCTTTCCCTTGGTACAGTGACTTACTGAAAAAATAATTGTTGTGTTTAGCTCGCTCGAATTAAGAAAGTTGTTAATATTTTGAAGCGAAGAACTTTTAAGGCATTTTTTTAATGTTTCTCATCAGTAAATTCAAACACCGAAGATAGTCACGAAACTTTTAAAGGTCGTTATTAAAAATATAAGAAATATCCTATCAAAATTTCAGTTCATTTGAACGAGCAATTTTTCAAGTACGAACCTTTTGATTTTGAAAAATTTGACATGAACTTTAATAAGAAACCGACCGGAAATGGGTTTATTTTATTAATTACTCTTGACAAAAAAGAGAGATCATATTCATAAATTAACTTTGTATTATTTATTTCCAAAGGATTCTAATGATATCTAAAAAATTATATAAAAGTTATCTAAAAGATATCTAAAAGGTGTTAACGTGAATATTGGAAAGATATTTCAGGATGAAAGTGATAATATTGTCGATTTGCGAAAGTAAGATGTCTGACATATAGGGGTGCTATCAATACAAATGTATCCGGTTACGCAGAGGCTCTATACTGCAACTGTGTAATGTGCAGTTGCTACTGCGCAACCGGATTTGTGCATCTCAATAAAACCCCAGGCGAGATGACAGACTCCAACGCGCGCGTAATTTAAAATAGCATGACGTATGTGCTTTGTTCTCAAACACATTGCAAGTCTCCGTCGCTGATTAGCACTGATGGAGCATAAATAGAGCGACGTTAAACAATGTAAAAAAAAATAGCATGACATATATGAAGTGTTGTAATGAAAATTATAATACTTAACGCGTTCCTATAATAATATTATATACAATATGTGATGTATTACTATAATAATAGTATAGATATTATATACTACTGAAACTTACACATTATAAAGGTATTTCGTAAGGATTTTAGTAAATTAACATGGTTTTGAACACTTTATTATATCAACTATAATAAACGAAGTATAAAAGTACTTCAAACATTAACAAAAGAATAGAATTTTAAACAAATAATTATAGTAATTCAAAATGTTAGTTATAAATTTGAAATTAAATAAATACAACATTTTTTTTATTTATTGATAAATAAACTGTAAACATTATTCAAAATGCGTTGTTTGTTAGTTACTCTTGGTTTTCCATCTACATTTTTAAATAATAAAATGCGAAGTCCTTCTTTACCATATTTTTCATAAGTAAGCTGCATAACTTGTTTAGTCATACCAGCTTCCGACATTCGATTGATGATGCGAGAGCTTAATTGTCTTTAAATTTGTTCAAAGTCTTTATTTAATGCCTTTCTCGACTTCAAGTCCTTTTGTTTATCGATTTCTGAAATAGTTTTAGCGTATATTTTGATTTTTGATTCAGATTCACTTGCAATATTTTCTGCAACAGTTCTTTGAGAGCTTACATGTCGTCAATTGCATTATGAAGCGAATAAGGGTTTTTTTCAGGTAAATAATCCTTAATCAGAGCATCAACTGAAAACTTTTTCTTCTCTTTATTTCTCTCTGTAAGAATTTGTTTAAAAAATCGTTAGAAAACTAGGAGTAGTAACTAATTGTTAGTTGCGAAACGGTAATATTTTTGTTTCACGTACGAATTAGCTCAGAAAAATACTTTGGGAAGTCGCGACAGACGATATATCGACTCAGTATTCTCTCAATTGTTATTGCTCCTGTCTCACACAGAGGGTGACAACTGCGCAACAAAAATTGATTGAGAAGCTTTGAAGGACAACTTGTTTACGAACGTGTATTCTTGTTGAGTACGACTTATCTAATTAGTCAGATTAAAACTTGACTGTCTTTGCCAAACGGCATAAGACCAACGACTGACTCCTACTCTCTTCATCACTCTTGCTCTTTGCATACCAGAGATGCTTAACTTAACTGAATGCTCGAACAATTAGAGTCCTTAGTTAATACGACATGCATAGTCGTTCGAGCTAGTGTGGGAAAGTTTAAGCTGTTCGATGTAAACCATTACAAGAGTGAGTCTCGATGTAAATACTGTCATATTGCTTTTATCTTTAATTTAATTTCCGTTCTGGTCAGCTAAAAGTGCTTCATCTGTAGAAGCTTCGTAAATATTCTGAAGGGGAGGGGGGTCTGATGAAGTATACATATGTATTGAAAGTTATTGTGCGAGTGATCATTCGTGCCGCATTCACTTTCAATTATTTGATAAGTCTTTTTGTTGTTCTCGTGATTGAGGAAATTGTAACAGTAGAATAAATTTAACTTCTTTGAGGAATAATCAACTCAAAGAGCTTATTTATTTATATCATTTTTATTAGATTACAGACTAAAATTGTCTACAAATTTACGATAAATTTTAACTTCTATTTTTAATATTTTTTATGGCAATAACGCAGGGGGTCATAAGCATGGACGAGATTGGGTATAAGTTATTTTTAGATTCCTTTATGCTATATCTATATGCTAGTTTTTGGATATATATTTCCTTCGCATTCCAAAGAGGGAAACACAATTTATTAGAAAATGGTTGCTTTAGATAAATTATAATTAATAATTTACCGAAAAAAGAAAAATTTATAATCAACCTGAGATAATGAAAGACATTAGCTCTTATTACCTTAATGTAATCCTAGATCACTGGAGGTCGCTTCTGCGGGGCTCGATGAGATGGACGGCTGCTCTCAACCCATGTAGAAATTGCCATGATTGTAAAAATGACCTAATCATGGCGAAATACTGTCAGCCAAGAAATTCGTTGCCAGTTCTAGACCAATGGTTAAAACAATACCGAAATGATAAGATCGAGCCAATTATTTATAAGCGATATCAGTACAATGCTGTATGCTAGTATTAATAAAACAAAATTTTTAGGAACTGTAGAGGGCCGTTTTTAAAAATTTTTGATCACTTGCAAACGTTTGCAGACTTGGGCAAGAGGTTTATTGGAAGTACATACGTGCTTGCGCAATTTCCCTAACGCATGTTTGAAAGGTCTTGATTGTAGTAATTTATTGATATAATTGACAAATTCATTAAAAAACCAATCAGCATTATCAGGTTTTCTCTTGGATTCTAAAAAACCAAGTATAAAGTAAGAATCGAATTCGTCAAAAACTTTGATTAAAATTGGTAAAAACTGGATATTACTTGATTTAAATAAAAACATTTCGTCGACGTTAAATTGTAAATCAATCTGATTATTTTTGTACAAATTCGGATTTATCACATTAAGTAAAATACCTTTTAAGCCAAGATAAACGTACGAGATTATTTAATTGTCGTTTTCTATTTTTATGTGATAATTGAAATTTAATTTATAAATGTTTCAAAAGTTTTGAGCAATTCTGACAATTACCTTTGGCACAATATTAGTAAAAGCTCATCTAATGCTACATACGATAGTCTATATTACGTTCTGAAGCCAAGTCTTTCAATTTTTGCACTTCATAAAATTTATTTTCTGCTATTTTGTGCTATTTTTTCGTTCTTGATTTCCTTGAAATTCTCTACGCTTTTAAGAATTTTTTATCACGTAGACTGTACAAACTCTTGATTTTCACATAGCAGTTCAGTAACAAATTTGTCAATAGAAGCGCTTTGTACATTAGAATTGTCGATCGGATATAAGCTGTCGAATCTAATCTTTTTAGCTGACTGTTTCTCTGCGTAAAAATATTTGTTGAACATCACAATATACATAGATTATATAATGAATCGTAGTAGTTTAATAACTATTTTTTAGTATTCATTGTCAAAACTTATGATTGTACGCAGCTTGAGAACGTGAAATATGAGTGTTGAGCTCGTTATTTATCAATCTGTATTTTTTTCCGCTCTCTGTTTTTTCTGTTTTGCATTTTAAATGTAAAATTCTTGGATATGTTCTGTCTTTGAATCTAATGTAGTACATAGACGTATAAATTATAAATTGTACATGTGTAAATAATTATACTAAAGATGATCTAATTAATATTCACATTCTTTTTAAAGCACTAAATGTATAATTTAACATTTAGTAACTTTTTTCAAATAACTTTTTTCAATGCACAGATTGAGAAGAGAGCGTTTATCAAATTCCAGTAAAAAGTTGTCATTACCGAGTTGAATTTTTTACACTGAGAAAGGTATGAATTATATCGATAGATTTAACACTTGTAAAGACAAAATATGCACTAAATTGGAACACTAAATTTCGAGCCGATTAACCCGCTCGATTTAGGTAGGGAAACTGCAAGCCCCATGACATATATAATTGTCCGTTTTTCGGATTCAATTCATGAACGATTTACGTAAAAATGAAAAAGCTCCGGAAATCTAGTCAGAATCGTACTGAAACCTATAGTTCAAGTAGGGAAATTTCTGCACAGGATGTTTGGGAAAATTCGCTTACCTCGCGAAGATCAAAATTTGCAGCGTATGTGGTTGCCTGCTCCGAGAAAACAAATCATAGCCTACCGTTTGACCACAGTTACATATGGTACTGCGTGTACTCCTTACCTAGCCATCCGCACGCTTTTACAACTAGTAGGAGTGGCTTGTCACGAGATAGACACCTAGGCGGACAATACGTTTACAGGCGCAAACAAACTAACGGTAGCTATACGCAAACGTAATGAGCTAGTTGGTATATTGAAGACAACTGGTATCGAATTGGATAAGTGGGCAGCAAATAATATTGAATTATTGCCTTCACGTGATCAATCGACCGACAGTAGAAAAATTAAATACAGTGACGGCAATAATGCCGTGATTACTCTAGGTGTGCATTGGAACCCATTGCGTGACAATTGTAATTTTAGCGCGTCAATCGTTAGCACGCGAGTAAAACCCCTTACAAAGAGATTGATCTATTCCAACATCGCGTGATTATTTGACACTCTTGTAGCCAAAATAATAATGCAAGACCTATAGATCGAACGGTGCGAATGGGACGAGCTTCTATCATTGGAAGTTCAGGAGCGTTGGCGGAGTTATTGCCAGTCGTTCACAGCCCTGCACACTCTTCATCGACCACTAACTCGGATTAATGCATCAACAAACTTTCAAGATACACGGATTTTTAGACGCTTCATCGCGCGCCTAGGTTGTGGTAATTTATCTTCGTATTGATAACCGTAACGGCACTCACCACGCGTTCTTGCTAACCACCAAAATAAAGGTAGCACCGGTCAAAACTGTCAGCATTCCGAACCTTGACCTGCGTGGCACGACTCTCCTCGTCAAACTCATAGTACACCTGCAGAAATTGAAGTTTCTGCAAAATGCACTAATCCGTTTATGGTCCGATAACCACATTGTGCTCACTTGGCTCAAAAAACATCTGTATCACTGGAAGACGTTTGTCGCCTCCCGCGTCTTCCTCGTACAGACTAAGTTGCCCTCAGCCTCTTGAGTACATGTGCTCACAAAGTAGAACCCGGCTGATTTCGCCATATGCGGTGCCACACTTAATGAGTTATCGCCGAACAAGTTATGGTGGACAGGCCCTGGGTGACTGAAATTACCATTAACTGAGTGACCTCAACCACCAAAATCGTTGCAGACTTTGCATACCTGAAAAACCACTGACGAACCAGCGCGTTTGACGAGATAGTCGAGTCTCACGCGACTCGCACGTGTATCGGCATAGTGCTTGTACCCATTTCTGCAAAAGAATCGAAAAAAGACCGTGTAAGGCTCTTATTCCGAGTCCCTCACCATCGAAAAACTTGATAACGCACGAACCGCGATCGTAAAATTAGCGCGATTTAAAGCATTCGCGACAGAAATCCTACTGTAATATCGGAAATCCCTGTTCAAGCGTAATCATCTGCGACAATTAAAACCATTTATTGATACTGACGGTGTTCTGTGTGTTGTAAGCCGCCTGAGTAACGCGAATCTGCTTCATCATATACGCTATCCGCCGAAATTATCCCGCGTTTCGTTAGAAAATTATAATTAATACTATGAAGATTCATAAGTTTCCATTGTTTTTAGTTAATTTTTATAAAAATTTCATTATAATCTAATCAAAATTATTCCACCAGGGATTCCATTGAGAGACTAGAAATCATACCAGCGAAACGTTTTTGCACAAAAACGTTGTGAAGTTTTTTTAACCTCTTCCTGATAAGTTGTTAATTTAAAATTCTCCTTCATCTGAACAACTATAATTTAAACAATATGTTGAACTCCTTCATACATATTAAGAGGAAAATGATATATTCATGAGAAATTAAGTAAACATAATGAAAATATGATTGAATGCACAGCTGATTTATTCGCCTGTAAGGACACGAGGCTCATAATTAACACCTATTTCTAGCCGATAATTCGCGGACTCTCATCCGAACGATGTAGGTGATTAATGAATTAGCGAGGGGCGTAATAGGATTCCTCTCATGTGAGCGTCGACAAGGGTGTATGCAGGCGCCACAATCGCGTGCCTCTCTTGTCCGAATAGACGTCCTTTAATCAGCCATTACTCGCATGCTCGCTCGCCAACGTTTTGCCCAAGTGAGAGCAGCTCTCACTGAAATTTTCATCATTTCCATCGTAAAGAAACCGTGCCAGCTGAAATGCCAAAGTGGTTCACATTGATTGCTTTTGTATATAGTTAAGACTGATAGGTATTTATGTTCGACTGGGAGGGGGATGGAAGGTGGGAGAAATAAGTTAAACAGTTGCGTTTAAATTTAATGAAAATTTTAATGCTAATTATACGAAGATTTTCAGTTACAACTAGAGCAAACTTCATGTTAGTAAGCGATGCTTCATACGTTAACCATGACCGAAGGCGAGTAACGTAAGTTGCGACCTGCTACTCTTGAAGCTCTACCAAAGAATTACGCATAAAGTAACTCATTGTAGACTACTTTATTGAATTCAGAATTATAACCATAGCAACCATTTGTTCTATTATTGTTGCAGCGCATCAAATTCATTAATTCGAACTTTTCATAACCGTTGTTGTTACAATCTACACCAGTATTTCATATAATTCTGTTAATTGATACTAATAGCAACGCAGATGTTCGAATTTCAAGCGTATTTCTAAAATTGAAATGGTCGAATAAATCAATAACATATTAAATAGATAGCGTGAAAACGATATATTGGATATCAATTAAACTAAACTATTCTTGGCTACCCACATGAAGTAGTTGAAAATACGAAATCGTCTTATACATTAAGCTTAAGTACTGCAGTTCTTACATATAAATCAGGATCACACTAACGAGCGTTTAATTTGAAAACGTAGAGAGGATAAATAAAATCCTTGAGTTTACAAGATGGCATCATAACAATAAGCGAGCGCATAAATGATTTTTTGAACATTAGTGCATTAGTTGAAAAATTACGAGCCGGCTGTAAGACTATAAAAATCAAATCAAATATTGCTCAACCAGCCAAAAAAAGGCGCAAACACCGTAAGTTAGAGAGCTTGCACGTAGGTTTCTGTGTCTAGTTCTAGACACAGCTAAATGAGTCGTAACACAAAATAAAAGTAGGAAGAGTCTTAAAAAGAGAATCGTAAATTCGCGGGACAGAAGGATAAAGAGAGAAAACTGAGCTTCAGCGGTCACTACGATGCTTTCACGCTCTTTTCAGCTTTCGACTAACTCTAAATTATTCAATACTTTTATTATCTATTGATCTCTTCATTGACAGCAGCTTTTTCAATTTTACATGCAAATATTTCCATATATGAACTATTTATCAATCTCATCGCCATAACGAAAGAACGCATTCTTCAATGTCGAAAATACTTTCGTTAGCAACATCCTAAAATCTGAATTACAATCAACCGATGCTCACGAAGGCTTGGCTATATTGAAAATCCAAAATAAAAAAATTAGTAGAATATAAAAGTAGAATATATCTTTCATTCAACTAACGCAGCGCCGCCGCGAGTCCTCGGGGAAATTTCATGGATTGGCTTCATTAATTTTTAATTACACAGCCAGCGGAAGCATATTTTCTCTATGTGCGAATGTAAATTGGTACAATGTATTTTTTCTAAGGGAAATTTTATCTCGGACTATCATTCTTATTTTCGAGACATTAAAGGTCTATATCAATATTTTTATTTTGATATTCTAATTTTTCAACGTATCTCGTAACTTTTTGAAGCGGCATGATTAAAATAATTCGAAGTTCATCCTTTTTATATTTCTTTTTATAAAATAAAAGAAGATTTTTATAAAGATAGGTCTGAAAGTGAAACCAGTTTATTCGTGATCGATTGACTGAGCGGTGATTACGTGATATACTGTAACAGTATTCTGATATATGTAGTGACATGTATACATTCTATCTGTATCGTCGTATAGGTCACAGGACGCATATTCTAGTACGCCCTGATATCTATAAACATTGATCTCATTTAATTTCAATTATTTAATATTTATGGCCACGAGATACATAATTATGTGATAGCAAATAATCATGTACATATGGTTTCAAGTTGAGATTTTAATACTAGTCACTCTAAAGCTAATGAAAGTAAAAAACTAGGCTGCAATAGTATTTTTTTAACACTCATTATATGAAACTATCGAGTAACTATCGTGAGTGAATTGTTTCGTAAAAACAAGAAAATCTGATTGTCAGGGGTGAGCAGTTGTGCGGAAAGGATGATCAAGACAAGTAGAATGAATTGTAATATATTTTCTTTTAATAAAAATCGATGTACAAATTAAAGTTAAAACTAAATAGCCGGCATAAAAAACCTCACCGTGTGAGGAAAAAGGCGCTATTTTACAAAAGGACCTAATTCAAAATCAAGGTAGCGCGCACAAATGGAAAGGGAGGCACGACTCGCCACGTCGGAGTCTGAACGCAAAGTGGATTTCTTCTCTGCCTCACGTCACATGCTACCGAATTTTCGGTAGCATGCGACGTACACATGTTTTTAGGCCTTGCGGGCACGTTGGCACGCTTATCGCATTCCCGCTCTCTCGCCCTCCGACTCTCTCGCTCGCTCTCGCTCGCCAGCCTATCGGTCCTTAGAAGAAGTCTTATTCCCTATCCAGAACTCATCAAGTGAGATAAGGTGACCCACACGTCCAAGAGCGAACTCCATGCGGGGTCTGCAGCCTTCGGGGAGCAAGCTGCGTGAACCTGAAATACTTGGCTTCACGGCCACGTAACGCATGCCGCGCTCGTACACGTTCATGGGTCGAGTTTGAGCTCCGAGAGTAGCACTGCTGACTCAATCACGGATCCGCGACAAGCCACCCTGGTGTGCATCATCGCAACATTTATTTCTCATTCATCCTCTCACACGCTACATCGAAGATCACATCTGCACGTCCACTCTTCTCACAATCGACTACAATAAATTTGTCTTAGACCGCTCGATTCTAGATTCGCTACAAAATTATCGTCTAACCGTAAGCTAAATTAATCAGTTACTCAGCTGTGGATTCATTTTCATAATTTTGTCGTACCGCGTGATGATGCCACGACCCGAGAGCAGCAGTTGATTTTTTATTACGCGTCTTCGAATTTTCGAAGTTTTTAATTACACAGGTTAATTAAAGTAATTTTCGAAGTTTTTAATTACCGAAGGTTCGAAGTCGAGCAGTATGTACGGTAACCATGAGTCACGCCTCTCGTGAACGCGCATATCTTTTCTTACGCGACGCATTTCCTCTATTCTCTCTTACTTTTAATGTCTAGCGCTATTTTTGAGTACTTATCAGCCATTTGAATTTTCATTATTTCCTATCTCGCGTCTTTAATTATTTTAACGAGCTCATTTTACTAAACCGATACTTCTCGATCGCGTCTCTTGCACTGTCTCACCCTCGTCGCTCTGGGCTGTATCCGAAAATAAGACCTTTTACTTGACGTTTTTTACACTGATTATATAAAATTAGAATCGTATTTTAAATTGCTCTAATTATATCTTATGTTACTAATCGATAATCTGGTGTTTGAATAAACGTTTAATTATAATTTGACCCATATAGTTAAAAAAAAAGTAAAAGATAATAATAATAATAAAGATAATAATTAATACCATTAATTTGGAAACATAATACTATTGTACAAATGCAATTTTTTCCGCTGCGTATTGTTTTGTAAAAAAATTGAAAAATCCACTTTTGAAAAAAGTAATTTATGTCAAATATATAAATTAATGTAACGATAACAAATGGAAAAGAATTATTAATATTCATTAATAAAAATAAGAATAATAATTTGTAGGCATTGAAAAGACAATGACTTCAACATTCTTTCAACGGTCTAATCTTAGAATAATGTGATAAAGTAATCTTAATGTACTTCAGTTAAATTGATTTATAAGACATATAAATTTATTGAATATCTTTATTGTAAAGTTTAGCTTTGAATAAATATCATCGACAATGAAGATAATTACAAATGAATATTTTATATGAAACATTGTAAATTAATTTCGGCGTGTTCGGAACCGTTAATTTTTTTGAAATTGAATTTAAACGCAAACAAACTTTTTAAATGAGGGCAGATGAACAATTGAAAGTAGTTGAAAAACAGTTGAATGATATATCTGTTGAATGAAGATACACTACGAAAAACTTGAAATTATAAACCAATATGTAAAAAAATAAAGACAATTAAATTGTCAGACGCAGCTGACGAATCTATTTATTTTGTTCGCGCTTCAGGCGTTTCTATTGTGCTGCGAATTTAGGGAGAGGGAGAGAGCGTGCAAGCAAACGGCGGTGTATTGGTCCGCTCAGCTCCGAACGCATGGAGTTGAATGTTCGCTTATCTGAGGCGCCTATCTGCTCGAAGCGTCTGTTCCAGGGAAACCCCAACATGTGGTTTTTATCGCGCCCCTGTCCTAGGGAAAACCCGACACGTGTTTTTCATCGCGAGCGTACAACGGTGCATTTGTGCCACCCTGCATCCGTTTCCACGTCCCTGATTGATCCCTCAAACTCAAGGCTAAAGGCCTCAGGGGGTGGTTCCTCGCTTTCCTCCGAGAAAACGAGTGAAGGATCTGGCAGCTGATCTCATGACACTGTCACATACGTTTTCCCTGAGCAAGCACGCGTTGAGTTTGTGCCAAATTCGCAGTACTGTTTGTAATAGCCTAGTTGAGAAAAAACTACTACGATACGTTCCGATGAACATCATCTACGTGCGCGCACCAATAAAATCATTAGCTTTGAACGACCTCATATGAAAAGAGAAATTCCACAGTGCATGCGATGCCAAGAATATGGTCACACCAAAAATTACTGCCACAGAGCATCAGTCTGTGTAAAATGCGCACTAAATCATTTATCAGCTAACTGTCCAATTCAAAACAAAATAAAAGAGGTTGAATGCACAAACTGAGGTGGAAATCACGTAGCAAGTTATAAAGAATGTAGCGCAAGAAAACTACTCCAACAAAAACTATTTTCTGCACTAAGGCCAAAACAGGTAGGAAATGTAGTAAACATAGTTATACTAAACATCTCATATGTGCAGGCCGCTAGCTGCAATACGTTCATAACAGAACTTAAATAATCATAGACACCTCAATCAACAGTAAATAACAACAACAAAAAATATCGATCTAATGTTAATATCCGAAACGCACTTCACAAATCAAAATTTTCTAAAAATACCACAATACACGTTATATAATGCAAACCATCCTGATGGCAAAACTCACGGAGGAACAGCTATACTAATAAAAAATACAATTAAACATCATGTAACTAAAGCATACAAAGAAGTCTACCTATAAGCAACAAAAGTCGTAATCACGGACAACATCGGACAAATAACAATTTCAGCACTATATTGCCCTCTGAAACACAAAGTAACCAAAGAACAATATGAAAAATACTTTGATAAGTTAGGAAATCGCTTACTAGCAGGAGACAACTACAATGCTAAAAACTTAATGTGGGGATCAAGATCTATAACACTAAATCGAAAAGGAGTAACTCTATATACAGTAATGAAGATTGAAAACTTAACACCAATATCAACAGGAGAACCTACATACTGGCCTTCTGATATAAATAAACTACCGGACTTAATAGATTTTACAATCATCAAAGACTTAAACGCTAAACAGCTAAATTGTGTCTCGATTTAACATGAGATCATTCCCCAATTATTATTGATTTCGATATAACAATTAAAACAAACTCAAAAACTATACTCCTATATAATAAAAAAAAATTAGGATTCTTATAGAACAATACTAAACGAAAAATGTTCATATAACATTCCATTAAAAATAAAACAAGACATTGATACTACGATCGAAAATCTAAATAGCATTATTTACAATACCATTAAAAAAGCAACTCCAGAACTTCTTATAAATAAAGAAGCAAATTCAACAATAAGATCGCTACGTATGCTGACACAGCAATACTAATATTACACGCTAATGAAATAACAGCCACTCACTCAGAATTATCTGAAAACAATTGAGAACTGGTTCCATAAATGGAGGATAATGATTAATGAAGACAAATCTGTATAAATAACTTACATCCAAAAAAGAGCATCCTGTCCACCAGTACACTTAAATAATCACCCAATTCCACAAGTAGACAAAGCCAAATATCTTGGAAAGCACTTGGACCGATGACTGACGTGGATAGAACATATTTGAACTAAAAGAAAACAACTAAATTTGCAGATAAAGAAATATTACTGGCTATTAGGGAGAAAATCCAAACTATCAATTAAAAACAAACTTCTTGATAATTGAACCAGTTTGAACCTATGGCATACAACTTTAACCGTTGTATGTAACTAATGAATACATAAGGAAGGATGTCAACATAAAGACAGTAAAAGAAGAAATAGAAGCAGTTTGTAGAAAATACGTATACCAGCAGGATAAAAGAGCATCTCAATCGCCTAGCTAAGTAGTTAATACACACAACACCAACAATTTCAAGATATAAGTAATATAAAACACCAATTACATATAATTAATATAGCATAGTATTAACGTACTGGTACAGATCAATGATTAAGGACCTACATGTAATATTATATATAATATTGTAACTAATTGTTGAATTATTATAAAACCATTTTCTCATTGTCGAAAAGACAGACTGTTAATAAAATTGGAAATAAAAAAAAATTAGATTAAAAATTATTACTAAATTGGCGAATATCAACATAAATGACTTTTATATACCACTTAATATCAACGTATGGCAAGTGTTTCAAAAAATACAATTGTTCTATGTGTTTGTAATGTATTTTAAAATTGTTTTATCTTGGCTATAATAATTTTGATTCGATTCAAACATGAAACTGTATATTACTGAATACAAACAAGAGATGAGCGTGCGAGGCGCGCTTGACGACAATTTAGTAATAATTAATCGAGATCATTTCTTCGCAAGTATATATTCGCTCTTACTCATAATATAACGAATAACTACAGATTTATAATAACTTTTTATACAAACTGCTTCAACACAAGTCGGAAAAAATGTTAAAAATAATTATTTAGAAAAGTAAAGTAATAAAAAAGTTTCCCAGCGTAATAAGATCTTTTCTTTTGCCGAGGTTCTTTGTGAGTCGAATTAAAACACGAACACACCAACGCAAGCTAACTTCGTATACTAGATAAAGAAAAAGATGATCCGTCTGCAGTTTCTCAGTAAATTTGAATATCAGCGTAACTGTCTGTAAGCAGTTTTATATTCCATTTCTAGACTAATCGAAGAAGCAACTAAGAAAAATTCACTTCAAATGCACGTAATTGCGTATTAACTGAAAGAGGTAATTGGAATCAAGCTGGGCGTAGCAAGCAACTAGCGCTTGCCGACAAGAATTCAGAACATACAAAACGTAATTACTATGACGGCTTTCTCTCTTTCTCTATTTCCCTTTCATATTGCAACCCCGGAGGGTAGCTCGCGAGCAATTTCTTCCATTTTCCACGACAGTGGCCTCTTCAATTCAAAGAAAAGGCCATATACGTACATACTGTCGAAATCCCCGCGAGGGCGTTTTTTCTATCTGCCTTATGTGTGTTTTATCACTTTATTTTTCTAGCTCCTTGCATCTTGTGCATGTATGTCTGATAATGCTCTTAATTTTGATTTTATCGTCTCTATGGTTCACTTTCTATAAACGCGAATCGCATTTAATGAAAAAAATAGCTCCTTTTTTCGTCTTTTTTTCAAGGATGCTCGAGCGCACTATTCCTTGTTTTCTAAACAAAATTTGAATCATTGTACGGAGTTTATCTGTATTTATCTTATGATAAAATAGGTTGAGAATATATTTTACTGCATCGTGAAATAATTGTCTTAAATTGATTGAGAAATGAGGACGTTTATAAATTATCGATTTTCTGGTAGTTGAGTGAAACCATGTAATTTAATTTCTTTCAATTATACATATTTAGAGAAATACTTCGTAATCAGTTTGATTGAAAGCTGTAATCAAGTTAGTTAGCATTCACTTCAAATATTTTGATTTTGATAGAACCATAATGGCTGATTGCGAGTTTGCTTTTATGCATTCTCCAATTGTGGTTGAAGCTTATCGAGATTCATATGAAATGTTAATTACATAGTACGCAATCGTGGAAATTATATTAATAATCGTCACATACACACCCACAACACTCAGAATTTTAATCATATCGCACGGTTTGGTACACCGCTATTAGACTGATATAGATCTTTGAACCAAGCCTGTTCCAATTCCCGTCGTGCAATTTCGAACGAGAATCCTATAAATTCATATTAGGTCAAACACTACATTAATCAGTAATAAGACATTTTATTGCAGCGGGTGTCAATTATGTATCAATTGTGTGATTAAATCTTCGTGAAAAAGTAAACATAAGATGATTATTTATAAAATGCAAAATCGCCGCAAGAATGATTATCAGTCGCATTTCGATGTAGCAAAAAGCTGCAGAAGTATTGAATTTTTATTAATCCAGAGTGACTGTCAAGTAGCATGAGCAGATTCACTCTTTCTCGCATGCAAATACAAACATGCTAGACGCTGTAGCAGCTGCAAGCAAAGCCTCCTATTGTGCCTCGAGAATCGAACCCGAGAAGAGTCATAAGCCGGTATCAGCCAAACAACCATATAACTCCAAACCAACAGCACTACTAGCTCCAGCCCCCCCCCCCCCCCCCTATATATATATATTTCTCGCATCTTTTTTTTAATAGAGACTGTCTGTGGTTGTAACTGTACGTATGTAACTACTCCCCTCTCCGAATTATTTTATCAATGAAGATTAATTTTTTCATTGCTTCTATTTTAATCTGCAGATACTGCGAACGTTGTTTTATTGGTTTTATGAATTTATTTCCAACGCTTCGAACGATTATTTTCACATCGATCGAATGTTTTGAAACTCGAAACTTGCAGAAAATTTCCATATCAGACGGCATGTAACACAATATTTAATTTTGAAATTATAAGTCGAATGACAAAGCTTGATTATGCTCTCTATGCATGTTGACATTCATACGAAATAGTAATGCAGCTGCTCTCTTTTCATTCGCCGACTTTCATTTATTTTTAATTTAAGCTATCTCAATATCTATTTGTTAAAAAATAATTTGCATAATGTGTTTATGTTTCTGTAAAATATATTTAAAATTTAATTATATTGTGGTAAGCGGAATAAATGGAGTACAAAGGCGATTGAACAAGATAAAAATTGTAGTGTGGAAAAAGTAAAGACGGTATGTAGCGATTGTGTTGGAAGCATGTATGAGTATCGAAAGTAATGTAAAAGTAACGGTTGTAATTGAAAACGCGGTATAGATCACTGTTCCTGGTTCTTTCACTATAGGATGAGCTCGACCCATTGACGTGGATAACCGCGCGTTGTTGCCGTAATAACCGCCCTACAGCTTCGTGAGGCACATGGCGCACAAAGGCTGTTAGACCTCACGAGGAAGCACGTGGCTTCCAAGCATTGCTCCGGGTCACTCATCGATTCTTACCGGTAGAGGGATGGGGCTATTGACAAGGTAACCCTGGACCGGAAGTTTGGCGAGCGAACGAAGTTGGCGGGAGAGCATAGGGTAGAGATCGAAGAGTATGGCTAAACTACTCTCGCGACTAAAAGTAAACACCACTACGGCAATAAGTGTAAGGGAGGTTCGGAGGCTATCTGAAAATGTGTTTAATGTACATTCGTACTCCAAAAAGAGAAGTTGCTTTAGTTCTGAGTCTTTTCGTACTGTACGTGTAACGCAGAACATTTTGTAGTGTAAAATTTTTTGTTTAGTTTCTATAGATTTAAGCGCAATTAATTCGAATAGTTTTATATTCGACCTGTTCACTGCTTCATCAATTTGTTTCAATAATATTAATAATTGAAAAAGTTAGAAGTATTATTATAAAATAGTAAGCTTATTCGTCACGAGTCGGAATTTTTTATCTCGACTATTTAGTTTTGTTTTAGTTTATTTCGTCTTTTATCTAACAAATTTGTATTATTAATCTACGAAATATTAAATAATGATAAGATCTCAATATGGTGTTATTCGCTATTACCATTCAATTTCATGCCTTGAACAATTATTAATAATTAAATAAATTTACGATGATGATGACAATCAATATTAATGAACGCCAAATAACATTGGTTAAAGTTTACTAAACGTTTCTACATACATATCAAAATTACATTTGATAACATGTTTTATCCAGTTCAGCAATTAACGTCAAGATCTGATTGAAGGTGTTAATATCTGTTTAGCTGAAGTCTACTAATCGATTAGTATATGTCATCGCAAGCCAAAGTGAGTTACTGTCGTAGCTACCTTTCATGTGCTTTATTATGATAAATGACAGGCCGAGTAAGAGCTGCGTTGTGGTCGGGGAGTATGACGGCTACTGAATATTTCGATATATATTTATATTCTTTCTTTTAAATATACATATATGTACATACAGTAAATTAGTTATTTTTTAACAATGTTGTACTGTAAATTTTATTTGCGTACATATAAAATTTCAAAAAATTAGTTCTATCATGTATTAAATTTATTTCGAATCTAACACAAATTGTTTTCAGGGTCTTCTAACAAACTTTCAACTTTTTCTATCTAATTAACCTATTCGATCTGAACCTAAAACTGTCATATTGTTATACCTAAAACCAACAAACTAAATAGATCAATCTTTCTAATATAGTCTTTCTCTCTGTAAATCCACTTATAAGTATTTAAACGGAACTTGTATTTAAAATACAAGTTCCGTTGCGTTTTTTACTTTATTTTGATACTGCTTTCCCCAACGTCCGTAGTCTTTCCTAAAATCTCCAAAGCTTTTTACATTTATTATGAATTGTAATCATCAACCCCCAATGTATTAGAAATATTACATATATGAAAAAGTTCTGTCAGTTGTGGAACCGTAGTAAGAGTAATTACGATTAAACTGATTTTGGAATTATTTTGGGGTTTTCCTACTTTTAGAGAATAACGTGCGTACGCGTGTGTATATTGTAGTCTATCACCCTATGAGATCTAATGCTACAAGAACGAAAGCATTGTTAGGGGGTTTATTTTTTTTGTTGGTTTTGTTTTTAGGTTATTGTTGACGTAAGCATCTAAGATTACGGGCATATGTTTTTTTCTCAATTCATTATTCTGTATTTATACTTCAATAAATACAAAAACATGAGCGGATTTGAAAGATTAGAAAAATCGCCTCACACACTGTTATGTGTACCCTTGAAGACAACCAAAGCACAGATCGTTGCCGAAGCTGTTGCAAAAGTTACTAATGCTACCGTTACTGATATCATTCCTACTGTTACAAAGAATTCTAATCAACATTAAATAGAAACTACTAAAAATACAGGTATTAGTGATTCTTCACACATTAATTCGACCCTCATGTTACGTTTTGAAATGCAATAATTTTTCTCTTCTTCAATGACTTTACGATGTTGCAGTTAATCGAACTCAGCGTAAATTCAGTTTTGCCGAAAAACCAAGACGATTGACGACAACTCGATTTTTCGACAGCTGATTTACGACGTACGACATCTGAACAGCCAATTTTTTATTTCATATATTGTCTTAATATTTTAATTTATTGATTATTATTCTTTTTATACATATAGTTTCATACAATTCTTTATGTTTTAATGTAAAATTCTACATAATAAATCTTTTATTATGAAAGAATTGATAGGTGTGAGATTATTTTTTCCACTGCTTTCTTTACAGTCTTCACTAAAATATTTTTTATATTTCTCTTGTATAGATTTTTGTTTCTAAATTTTCGATGACCTAACAACTGGCAAATTAGCACGTATTTAAACGGCACCATCACGGATGAAACTTGCAAGAGTTAATTTCTCATTTTTAATATTTGCCCTTTCTGCTACCTATAAATGTAAGAGCTAGTCTGTAAATTACCCGATACATACCTTGTTTTATTGCTCATCGACAGATGGCAAGGTGCGGGGAAACAGCTACGTGATGTCGCGGTGAGAGTAAATGTGCTAACAGTTATAGCTCATTAGACTAACCGTGGTACAATATTATTTTGTTTATTGAATATATTAAGACAATTCAATCCTTATTTCAAAATATATGATATGCTTTTCCGATGTATATTTCACCTATAACATGAAGGTGTTACTGAGTTTATAATATAAGACTTATCTAAAAGCCCTAAATACCAAAAACTGAATTTTCCACTGATTTTTAGTAATTTGTGAGGGGTTTTTCCGTTTTCACGTTTTTGAAATAAGTATAATGAATCAAACATTACCATAGTATTCTTTATGTAATAAAATGATATACGTCGGTCAGCCCAAGCAGTTAACACTGTAGGCTTTTATTTGTTTCAAATTCTAGAACAATCCAAGATTATTTTTAAAACATGCAATATATGTTTTACATATATCTTAAATAAGAAGAAAAAGGTAGCTACAGTATTTAAAAAGAAGTACATTATACGTATATTTTTGGGAGGTTGTTCCTTCCTTGTTCCAGCACTGTGTTACTATCTAATATAAATGCCAATATTGCGAAATCTATTTGTAACTTCCTAACTAATTGTAACCTATCAATTTAATTTCAAACCTCATGCTTTTTATAAGAAATCTATTGTCATATTATGTATGTAACTGTAGCAAAATAATCCTTATATAGGATTGAAATTGCTTAAATAAAAAAAATATATTTTTGGGAGGTAAGGTATAGCGATGTTTACGATTGTAGATAAGTTTAATTCAAGAACAAGCAAGTAATTTTCATCAACTGTACTTCGAGTGAGAGTATGCTTTCAAGCATCTGCTGAATGTCGAACTGCGTTTCGAATGAATGTCATAAAAAAAGTCTAGAAAAGCGTTAAAGCAAAGGTATAGAAAATGCGAAAAAGTGTGAGGTCCAGGATAGCGAAGTACATTGTGTACATGGAACTAAACTCGCCCTTATCACGAACCAAGTTTTAATAAAGAGTAGCTTTAAATCATTTCTTTAATTTGTAATTAACACATACCATTTTTCTGCTTCTCCACTTACATGTAAATGATTGTTATATATTTCCTAAGGCGGGACTGAAAAAATAGCTAAAAACGCTGGAATCAATAAAAGCTTATGTTCGAATAAAATAAATCAACTTATATATTTATTCAAAATAAGTAAAACAAATTCCGTTACAAAAATAAACTTATAGCGTGCTTCACGCGCAGATTTTAGATTGTACTGGTAAGTATTTTTTTAAGATGAATTCAATTAAAAATTTTATAATTAATTTTTTAATTTCAATATGAGTGAATTCATATTTACGAAATTTGATACTCACTGTCTTTAGCTTATCGATTCATGTTATATGGAATACGTATGTAATAAAAGAAATATAGTTGTTCGAAATTACAATTCGATACTTACTAACTTTAGCTTATCGATTTTTATTACAGTGGATCACCTTCGTGTAGAAAAATGGTTATTTTTATTATTTGAAATGATTCATGGAGCACTGATGTATCACAAATTAGGTTGGAATAAAAGGCAACCTACAATCAAACAAAATAGAAGATGTAAAGATAATAAAGCAGAATTTATTGTCCGCAAGAGAAATGAAAAAATTATAGGGAAAAGTTGCGTAATCTGGATTGAAAGTGGAAAGTTGAGCCGCGAGTTTGGCGAGTGTAAAAGGCTGCAACAGTGCAGCGCGATGATCGCGATTGCAGCAGAACCCTGGCAAACCGCCATATTGTTTAGCCGGAAGTAACCAGCCGATTTAATCTCGCTACTCGCCCAGCGCGCCGATGCTTTCGGCACGAACGAGTAAACCATCGTATCGCATTGCGCTCTTGGTGCATATAGTGCAACGCTGCGTTTAACGATAATGGTCACGCTAACTCGCCCAGGATTGCGTTGCTTGTATACGCTACATATCCTCACCTCTATTTTTTATTTTTATTTTTTTTTTGCGATCTATTACTACAGTCATTTTCACACTTTTTACGACGATGAGTTTCATTGCGCATTCGAAACCTTTTCGCTTTATTCATTCGTCATGCTGCATCCTATTGATACCGTTCTAGATTGCCAAATGTAAATATCGCATCGATGCACGTGAGTTATTGTGTCATTCTAGTGCTAGCCCAATACGCAGTTTAGGAGGATTATACCGAGCTTATAGTCTCATCTCTAATAACTAACATTTACTTCGTTTTATTAAAAACGCAAATTCTATATAACTATCATCGCTTATTTATCGTTGTATTGTTCTACAATTTTTGTCAGTATACAACTAGTTTTATAATGCTAATTATTGAATTACCTGAAGTATCAATAAGATGAGTTATACTGATCACGTCAAGTTTAATCCGGAAGAGAAAAATTTACTCAAATAAGAGAGGATACACTTTACGGGAATATAGATTTAGATGAAGCGGTAAATTGGTATGACATCGTAAGTATGAAAAAGCAATAGAGTGAAGGGGCAATGGGAAAGTGCGTTGCTCCATTGGTTGCAGGCCACTTGCTGTAATACACATAAATGCAAGCCTTTGTGGCACATTTCCGTAACTCTTAACTTGTTTTCCGACGGCTCCGCTACTTTGCTCCGCGTGCCGCATCGCGTTTGAGCTTTTCACCTCTTCTGTAACAACCTGCTCGATAAATTGGACGATTAAACTTTAAGCGAAGCTCGGCACGATACACCAATCTTGTCAATTTCTTTCTTTTAATCGTGCTTGGTCGTAGGTTCATTGGACCAGGTTATTTGTAGATAAATTTTTATTCTATGGTTATACTCGTCAGGGACAAGCATAAAATTCAAGGTTGCACAAAAGGTTTGTAGAACCTTAATTTTCTTAGAATAGGATACGTTATTTGTAAATAAGAAGTCTAGAAAACGTGCAGTTGGTATTGATGATCGAGGTTATAAAAATTGAAAATGAATATTGAAACAGGGAGAGATTGTCTAAAGTAGCTACAGGAATAATTATTGTTGTTGATCAGGGCACATCTGACGAATAGGAAAAATCCACGTGCATATCAATTCTACAGCTGGCGGAGAGATAGCTTTTCCCTAGACGTTTATCTCAGGAGTTGGTGAACGCCATCAAAACTTCTCTTTTCATCAAGTGGAGACATACTTTGCTTAATACGTTCAGTAAGATGATTTTTTTTCGTTCTTAACACTCTGTTGCCGTTACGGACTGAGAAAAAGAAGTTTTTCCAGTTTTATTATTGAACAAACGAATAAGTCAACTTGAAACTTTTTCAGCACATCCATTATACATAAAAAAAGAGCGATAAAGAGCCGTTGTTGTGAAAATGTTCCTGATAATCGAAAAAAAATTACGACTTTAGTCGCAGTTTTTTTTTTCGATTTTCAAGACAATTAAAAAATGGTTCTTTTTGTTCTTTTTTATAAAAAATTGATGTTCGGAAAACATTTCAAGTTGAATAATTCCTTTGTTTAAAAAAAAACCTGGGAAAACGTCTTTTGTTCAATCGTTAATGGCAAGAGAGCCTTAACCATCTCTTTTCACGATCATGTTCCTTTGACTTGTTTTGCGCTTATTTTCGTATTGGTTGGAAACCTTTCTTCAAACCATTACTTTCGCACTGATAGTCACTTTTTATTGCTGTGCACTCCATTTGAGCACATTCTTCTCAGATACATTTTGTTTTATCACATTAAAATACATTGCCGGAATACATTGTTCAATGTATAACAAGCACTATATAGATTTTACTTCATTCCTCAAAAAAATCGTCTCTATTTATATCATTATTTTTACCTAATGAGCTTATAATCAATGAGTATCGCGTACTCGTCATTAATAATTTTCATCATTTTATAATTATATTTAGGTTGTTAAAAAACTGTACTATAAATCAACAAGAAAAGAAACGGTCGGATAAATATAACATAGTATTAGATTGAAACAAAGGTCCAAAAAAATACTCAATACTAAATCTGATAGTTGTTCCTTAAAGTAATTCAATATAAACATAAATTATTCTACTTCTATTAATCACAGCGTATTGAGTTTTGAATAACATGATGCAACTGTCTTTAAATCTTTGCTCTGACAGGAAACTCGACTAATTCAATTTATTTTCTCAAGTTAAGTGAATGTCTGAAGGGTGAATCTGAAAATGTTGAATCTATGAATTCTGAAGCAAAAAGTGAAGAGAGAAAAATATGCTCAGACTCTTTGAAGTACAATGGTAACAACTCGTGCCTAGACACAAATAGAATGATAGATATAAGAACACGACGACGAAAGGTCCATGAGGGGCAAAGTGGAAAACTAACAAGGGAAGCATAGTGTAAGAATAGAAGGGCATGTTGAGAGTGTAAAAAAAAGGTGACGTTGACACGACGCTGGTAAGAGAAGTAATCCCAAAGGGGGCCTACACGTTTTCAAGTTTGAAAAAGTTTTGATCTAAAAAAACAAACTTGGAAGTGAATAGCAAACGATCGCAGAGAGTGAGAGAGCAGTGACAAATTTTATTTTGATCAATTGACTTTTTCACATCTGGCATCAGAAAAGGATTGACGACTCGAGCTCTTTGCTATTGAAAAATAATAACCCTGTATTTCAGTATAAAGCGCAGCGATGTCAGTGTTCCTCGGGCAAAGTTTGTGACTGATCGGTTTGCTAGTCTCATGTTTTGCCGACTGCGAAAAAATTCGCAACGCTGCACTTTCTCGCTCGGAGAAATGATTTAAAACTGCTTGTCCAACTGTCAAGTCATTAGTCTCTCGTGTTGAATACGACAGTAGTCATTCTGTATTTTTCTTTGTGTACGAGTTTGCAACTTTACAAGATCGCTGTTCCAGGGATAACTAATTAACTTTGAATCTTTGACGTGCTGAAGAATTTCTGCGAAAGTAAATTCCATCTGAACTATTAATAATTATAAATTAATGACGTAAAAGTAAGCGATTCGAGTTACTGAGAAAGAGAGAGTGAGAGGGGGGGGGGGGGGCTAAATAATAAGAGAAGCGACGCGTATAACGCCAAGTATGCAAGTCGATAATCGGAAAAAATGAGAACGCAAGGGAAACAGAAATATATATATATTATACAGCTATGAACAAAGAAAATCATGAGAAAATAAAATAAAGTGAAACTTTGAGGAGGAAGGTTACAAAAGCCGGCGCGTACAGAGGCAAAGCCAATGTGCAGATCAAATAAAAGCGAAACAAACCTATAGAGGAAAAAGAAATAACGAGACAGAGAAGAGCAGCTTCGATCCTTCATAAACCGATAAAGGAAAAACGGATGGTCCACCTATACTAAGAAAAAAATTGAGTATTGAGCAATAGAAGCTTGGAATTCAGAAAGCAAACTGCGCGCGAAAAATAAGCGAAGAAAAAATGACAACCGATTTGATACGCCCCTCCCGGCTCCGGGGAGCACATATGAGTAATCGATGACGCTACAATATTCTCGAGATTTCTTTGACACTCGCACCCACTCCTCTTGGTGAAGTCAAGGATTCCTGATTATTAATTTGTACAGTTAGTGAGTTACAAAAATTCATTACAATAAATTTACGGAGCTCGTCTCTCTATTTCCCTTTCTGTAATGTTTGAAAGTTTGAAAAAACTTAAGGTTGATCGATCATTCAAAGACTTTAGATGTTAACCTCTAAGAATAGTTTTTACATGTTTAATTAGCTTGTTATAATAATTTATTTTATTTATGTAATTGTTATTCTTTTGCCATAAGACTGGAAGAACAGCCATGGCTTTAATCAATCTTTCGCTACTTCCCTAGATGACTCTGTTGCGCAACTTTCCTTTTTAAAACTAAATCAAAACTTTAATTGTTTCCTATTGAAATTATTTTCCATTTGAAATGAGCTTCTATTTAGCTGGTGCCGCGAAATCTATGGATTTGGTTCTTTTATTTGATTTTATCAGTCTGCAAATTAATGCGATATTTTTTTTTCTGGATAACTGTCTTTCAATTCAGCTTGACGGGTCAAATATTTCGTCTATAGCTTATTTTAACTAGTTCGTTTGAAGTCGAAGATATTCGATGCGACAAAGTCGAAATTATTCCTATCCTATCTTTTATTTTTTTTTATTTAATTATTTCTTATCTCAAAAAAATGATGAATCGTCCACATCCAGCATTGGAATTGGTTGATGCTAAACAAAGAGTGCGAAATTTTGAATGCTTTTATACTTTAAAATATTTCAAAGTATGAGATTTACATTTTAGCAGTAAATTTAATTTATGAATAATTAATATACATAATAATTGCAGGAATTGAAATATACCATTAATAAATAATTTGAAAAATATGAGAGATTCTATTTTGAAATTATTGGTACAAATTAATAATTTTATAATTAACTGAAATACGAAAATTTATATTGTCTTAAAAGTTCGTTGGAAAAGAGAAAAAGTGAAGAGAATAAAATAAAGGAAAAGGATATTAGTTCTTCTATGTTGAAAATTTATGTAACTGTATTAAAAGCAAAGGAAATAATATATTTTTTTAATAAAACGTCTTATAGAGTAGTAAGTTTATTTTAATAAACTTTCAGACGTAAGTCCTGATTGAACATCAGAAAAATGTTTTGCTATCAAATTGAAAGAATTTACTTGTTTTCATTATTAAATTATTAACTTTAATTAGCTTCAATTAAATTATTCTAATATTCGATGCAATATAAGTTGTTTTAGTAATATTAAGTTCCCAATGTAGTTTAGAGTAATACCATATATAGTTCCAAATCAAGTCCTCTACAGCGGCGCCTATAATACTTCCCTAACGCTACCCTAACCTTTATATCAGTACTTCTCTAGATTTTCTGTTTCTAATTGCTTAAGCATTACTTCATTTCTGCCATAGCGACGCCTTACACTTTTCGCACTCCAAAACTTTATAAATTTTAATGCATGTGCAGGTATAGACACTCCAGTATTTCCATCGTCAATATGTGACATACATACCATGCGCTAGTCAAGATTGGACATCTATATTTTAGCAGGTCATTTAAACGAATAATATCACGTATGTTTGAGTTAGATTTAAAAATGAACAGTTCTCTTGTTGAGTTTAAAGCATATCATTTATCAAATAAAAGTATCTCTATCGATGGTTTTATCAAAATCCTTTTCGCTATAAAGCTTATTTGAAAATAAAAAATCTCATTTGGAACCATGCTTTCTATGAAGTTACATGCAGGACTGTAGGTGTTATGTAAGATAAAATATTACGCAGAAGGAGATTTTTCCAACATATATATTTAAAAACCGACGTTACACATCTCTCTCTCTCTCTTTCTTTTCTCTCTCTCTCATACTCTCTCTCTCTCTCGCTCCTCTCTCTCTCTTTCTATATACATACATATTGAAAAGTTAGCAAAAACCGCCAACGTTCTTCTACTCATGTCTTGAGAAAAAAGCCAATGTCGCGAGTGCTAGGAGCTTGGCTTGATGTACTATCATATCAAGATATCCGCATCAGCAATTTCTCATTTAAAAAATCGGAGAAAAACTTGGAAACTTATAGCGCTCAGTTAATTTTTCATTCGTTCCTGATACCCGTTATTGCATTGCCGAGTAGGGAAGGAAAAAAGGTGATTATTCCGTCGAATGGTCCGATCGTAGCGAGACTTTGACTACTTGAGAAGTGATCCTCGAGAGCCTGACACTCGCACGAGCTCAACGCTCCATAATAATTTACCACCCGAGACGACTACTCTCCCTATCCAGTCGCGATCTTCTTTTATCGATCCTCTCTCCCTCTCTCTCTTTCTCTCTTTCTCTCTTTTCGATATCTCCGTGGAGTTTTATTTTTTATTTCCCTCAAGCTTTCTCGCGCCTAACGGAGTTCAAAATATCATTACCTCTCCCCTTTCTCCTTTGATCTGCGCGTATTTTCAAGTAGTACTCGCTTTCTTATTTACTTTTTTTCGATAAGGAGAAAGAAAGCGCGCGCTATGTTTTCTCCTTCGAATTCAATGGATTTTCGAACTTTATAATTATAACTTCATTCGAGTTTTCAAATCTAATAGCTTAAATTGATCAAAATTAAACTGTTTAGGTAAAGATTAAATTGAAATTGCATTAACTGTACCGAAATGAAGCGTGTACAGTCCATTCAAATGATCATTAATTGCTGACTAACTTTGTTTCCAGATGACTGAAGACTTCGATATTAAGTTAAACTTTTTTGAAAAAAGTCGTTGAATAATTTATTGCGTCACCTTACAAACAATACAAAGCAGCGCTGTCACCGTAGAAGAGAAAGTTAAAGTTAACTTTAAAATGTAAGCACACACTTTCGGAGAAATAGGTAGCAAAAACAGAGCACATAAAAGTTTCAATCGTAGTAGTAGTTTCGCATGCAATGCTCAAGAACTCGCGAGCTTTAACACCTTATGCTTGGCTGAGCACTCTTATTTTCCAATAGAATTCGGCCATTCTTCTGAGGCTATATAATCGAGAGAGAGAGAGAGAGAGAGAGAGAGAGAGAGAGAGAGAGAGAGAGAGAGAGAGAGAGAGAGAGAGAGTTGACCTGCCGATATATCGACTCTTCTTTGTAATGCTACATTGCATAAAGTCGGATAATTTATCCTCCACGTGATTCGCTCAGGCAATTTATTCTTGAGTTAGTACGACGGCCAAGTTTGCGACGAGTTGAGACAACTAAAGCGATTTGTTGGAGAAGCCAGAAGACAAAAGGGGTTAAATATAACGCGATGAGTGTCGTTGCAAGTTTCGCACGTCTATTACTCACGTTCGCAACTTTATCATCATGGGAAAACTTCGCTCTTTTTTAAAAGATGCACACATCTTTGTAAAGCCCCGGCAAATTGATTATGTAATCACAAGTTGCCTTACTACTGCGAATGTGCCGTAGCTTTTCACACGACAGCATTCACATTGTCATTATTTTTTACTGCCCAACTTGTTATATACCGAATACGCTTTTCACGTTTATTCTTTGAACACCGGATTTATCGCTTCACGTTAGTCTAAGTAGTTCTTGTATTAATATAACATCATTCATGCAATTTAATGAAGTTTCTTACTCTTAGTATTTCCATTAAAGCAAAAATGAAAGCGACTTATGTGCGTTACTTCGTTATTGAATTATTTAGTATCCAAATGCGACACTTTTTATGGATTATTGGATACGATCCAAGTATATAATACAAAATACAATTTACTTCTACTTTTCTCTCATTTTGCGCTTCTCCATTTGTTTCTCAAGTAGTTGGATTCTTCCGGAGTGTTTCGCGTCGCTGTACTCGTGTACTTTGTTGCCAAGTGTTTCGTAGCTTCCGAAATAATGTTATTTTTATGCTTTATCTTAATTTATAATAATAATAAGAATCTTTTTTAATATAATAAAAATATACAAGAAATAGAGAAAATTAGTTCGTTAGTAACGCGTCGCGGGTTTAACGCAAACCCGCGATAAACGTTTCGGTAACCAAGCTGTATATTCTTAAAAAACAATTGAAAGATATTAAAACTGGAATAATTAAAGAAGATTACTTTTAAATAAATTACCATGGAAATATTTCGTTCATTACCAAAAAATTAAACTAGATTGAAATAAAAATAAATGAAAATACAATATTTTGAATTAATAAACGCAATTTAATTGGATAATGAATACAAAAAAAGTTACGTAAATACGAGGACTAACATGTCGGTAGCATATTAAAACATATAGTGCCTCCTCCATTGACGCAAGCTCTTTTAACAGCTTTCAGCTTTCCTACCGGAAAACTCGGAGGTCAAATCAGCATTTGTACTACAACTTTCGAGGGGTTGCGCCCTCTCGACACGGCACGGAATGTGCAATTGTAAAGTCGGTATCTTCGAATCTTTCCCTCAGAAAATCCGGCATTTCGCCGTTACAGCATGGTTGGATCCGGGTTGAAAGCTGGTTTCAACACGCGGAGTGAAGGCAAAACTTGCGGCTAAATTTGTTCTTAACAATAAATGAAAAAGCTACTACATCGTTCGCTAATAATTTTAAATTAAATTATAACCGAATATTCCCGTAACACGTTTTTATAATATAAAATAACGAGAAAAAATCTTTTCACGTCCATATTTTTACGATTTCGTCTCTAAAATGCGATAATTTATCATATTTTTCTTCAATATCTTTTTTGTTAGTCAATGATCAGTTCTGTTTTTTCAAATATCATTTTATTAGTTGTATTAGACAATATTGTGGTTTCTAGAAAGAATTTATGGTCTATTAATAAAGTTATTAGAGGAAATGTGAACACGCAATCTTACCCTCCAATGTCACCGATGTATAACGACTCAACTTTGACAATTTATTTCTCTTTATTTAGGTCGATTACCCATTTATTTTTACGAAATCTCAAAGCTCGTGCAATATACTATCTATATAAAAATTTTGGCTCAATCTGTCAGAAAACAAAATTTAATGTAGCCATCTTAAAGTCGGTGACTTACATTTTTGGTTTATCGTACTCGCATTGCGCCGTCGCCAGAGAAATTCAATAGAAGTAGGTTTAGGTTTACGTAAAGCATGCTCGATCTGATTTAAAGCAAGAAATAAAGAAATTTTGACATTATTTTTACTGAAGAAAACGCTCGCTTTATTGCAAACCGATAATACTTATTACAAACTAATAAGCTATAATCTTATAAACTAAAAAGTAATAAAAACTTACACATCTCATTTATAACAACAATTGTCATTGCATGGGTACTACATTTTTTCTAAATAATTGAAATCGAGATCGGAACGTTCCGAAAGAAAAATAAAATGAGAAGATGAATCATTGTATAACGTGTGTGCGTACATGCATGCGTGCGCGTATGTTGAATGAGTCAAGTAACAAAGAGCGTAATCATCATTGGTCAATTTATCATTTTTATTATTAAAGTTTTATATGATATTATATAATTGTTTACTAAAAAGCCAATTTTTCTTTTGGTCATAGATAAGTAAAAATCTGAAATCCGTCGAAAAGGTTTGGTAAGAGAGTTATTGATTCGATATTTTTAAGGCCTCTATTTTTAAGGCGGTAATAATAATTGACATAGGAAACTTTATAATAATACAATGGTTGAGATCTACGATATTAAAAATAAATGAAATCATATTAGAATTAACTGATGATCTTATGACATTTTTATTAATTAATAATCCGGACATAAATTCGCTGTCGGGAATGTTCATGAAGAACGATGACGCCCAGCTCGATAAAGAAGTTTGCTCTCACACGTGAAAGAGCTATCAATAATTATTTCCTGGAGCAAAAGTAATTATAAAAACAACAACAGTCCAACGAGGTCGAGCTTTAGCCGCGTAGAGCGCGATAGCGGATGCAATACATATAACACGTAACATCGAGACAGTGAAAGCAGAAAGCTGGAAATTACAAAATACCTGCTTCCTTTTCAATGTTTCCAAAAATTTATTAATATATAGGTAATGTTTTCATAAGTGATTATAATTTTAAATATTTATATCAAATAACCAATGATTTTGAACACTATACATAATGAATAAATATATATATTAATTCTGATATGTTTTTTGTCAATTTTCTATAAAATTTCAACCATCGATTGTTTCTTGTGAAAAAATCGCATGATATCGAAGCAGACAAGGTGAAGTGACAACACTAGAAAATAATGTAACCTTGTATTTTCGTTGACAAGGTATGTTTTATAAAAAATAGAATTATTATAAATTATACTGAATTTAAGAGATAATTGAATATCTCTCATTCCATGCACCATGAGCTCACTATATTCAATTGCCGTGAACATTCTACAAAAGGATCCTACATAACAAGTAACGTAACGTCATATAATAAGTGATGCGCGCCCTATACTTTCGGAAGGATGATGCTAAAAGCTCACCCACCCACACACACATACACACACACACCAACCAGACTATAAAATACTGCCACTCATGCGTCACATTTGGTATAAATAAAAATGAAAGCCCAAGATAGAAATAACTGTTATACTATTTTCGAAAAATGATGCGTGATATTTACATTCTCGTATAAAGCTGTGCATTTTTATTTTGAATGAAAACAGAGCCAGGCGAATGGTGAGAGCAGAAGAGCGTGGATCCGGATACATGTACGCGCTTGGCCATCGATATTGCACATCGCAACCGATAGAAGTGTGGATCCAGTAGCAACTATCTGCCGTCTGCGCGACCCTATACACGAGCATGAAATTTAACTGCGGGGCACGTACGGGCATACATCGACGGATGCTAACAAATTCATCAAAAAGCTCTCGTGAAACTTGGACGATTTTTATGAGCAGACTTGTAATAACTAAAAGAGAGTAAGAAAGAAGTTTTCACTGCCGAAGTTGTTATACTCGAGAGCTCGAAATTGCTAAGGCGTGAATCGAAATAAGACTTTACAAAGCTGCGCGCGCGGAAACGTCCAACTTGAAGCTTATGTGTATCTTTCAGTGACAAGTTGTTGCATTAAACGAAATTTAACTATTCTTGATTCATCTTAGACCTTTTATTAGATTCTGCGCGTGGTCCCCCTGCCAGTATATCTGCTTCGGATTAAATGCTCAATTGAACAAAATGTACAATTTACAGTTTAAATACAGTTTAAATTTAAGTCAAATTAATCCTTTGCATTCGGATGAAGAAAGTTAAAAAAACTTATTTAATGTTATAAATGTATCCGTATAGTATCGGTATCACTAAAAAGGGGTATAGTGTCACGTTTGAGCCGTTCAAAAATAGGAACCAGAGGCTTATTAGTTGTAAAAACGAGAAGACGGTATTACATCGAAAGGCAACGGCTAACCTATTTCATAATCTGAAGGGTTCGAGTGACCGGCCAGCGATGCTGACACGCTGAACCCTACTCAGGAAAACCTCGTAAATGTCATTTGGGAAACACAATGCGACACATGGATTTACGATCTATAACTTGCGATCACGTCTATTATGGCAAGGAAAAGTTCTCAAATAAACGTTCGAGTTTGAACACGTCCACTTTGTAAACAAAATGCAGCTGTTGTCCAGATTGGCCGGCTAGCGATCTGTGTCTTTGAAAATATGTTAGGTAAAATGTAAAATTAGAAATAAACGGTCAAAGCGACTGTTCAGGCAAGCTGCTTTGACCCATTTAAATTTATCTCGTACACGCGTACTTTTGTCTTTTTCCACTCTTCAGTAGAATTCGTTTTTTATGGCTTAAGTTTATTTTGTAAAATAACGACTTCCTTCCTAACGGGGGATTTTATGCCAGGTATTTAGTATTATTTATAATTTTGATACTGCTTAATTAATTATTTAAATTTGTCCAATACAAGTTACTCTGTGATTTCGGGCCTTATGTTGGTCCTTATACGCTCGTTTGCTTCTCATTAAAATTTTAACTTATATGCGCTAATTATCTTTATTTAACTTCGTTCCTCCTAACAACGAGGTCGAGTGCAAACGGAAGAGAAGCGACAGAATGAAGCAGTAGAACAGGATATCAAGTAGTCTAGCAAACTGTAACGAGTTATTCGAAGCTTACAACTATAAAATGCCGAAATATAAAGACGTTAACGGAGCGTACACGTTTTGAAACCTACTTATAATAGCTTATTTAAGTAAAAATAGTATAAATTTCGTGACTTTAAATAATAAGTCCTAATTGATACTATCTTTAAAAAGTTTAATTTATTGATATATCTGATTCGTAGAGTTAAATTATAAAGGAATAAAAGATAACCGTACGCAGCAGATTATAAGCTAGCCATTAAAACAAATGTAGTAAAAGATCAAGAAAAACAAAAAAGCAGTTGTTCTTCAAGCACATAATGCATTATATTGAATCTGCGGCGCTACAATCGCCAAAAAGAGAGCTAGAAGAAGAAGAAGAAGAAAAGTAAGAGAGAATAAAACCACACTTGCAGCTGCGGCTGTTCTCTCATCCTCCCTCTCTCCAACCCTATAGTCTACCGATAATTCGAAATTACAGAATTACCGTGGTGGCGTCGTAACCGCATTTCCATTATGCAGCAGCAGCACAGTATAGCGTGCGGAGTCCAACCGCATATAGAGGTACGCAAAGGAGAAAGGACTTCGACAATGTACTACTCTAGCTCTGTCGGCGTGTTCCGCGGAATGAACAAGAGTTAGCACGATATTGTCTCGCACTCGCAATCGATGCAAACTTGCAAGTGGTTATGTTCGAGTGTCGTAACCAATTTATTGAAACCGCTAATATCGATCGCTACACATAATTAGGTATACATTATAATAATAACAATTGCATACTCTTGTCTGTTGTGTGCTTTTCCTTATATCCTGTCGCGTTCTTAAAATATGGCTTATCAATCGTACCGACTTCGCATATACTGGACGTGTTTATCGGAAAACGCGTCCTACGTATATCTTCGCACTCAATTGCTTTCACGAAATTATGACATGTGATAGACGGTCGCTATCGAAGGAAACACCCATTTCTCTGATTGATTATAGGATTTCGTCGGTTTTGTGGCTGTGGTATACTGCTATTATCGCAGCACATTAATTATTATTCGTATAGCTATTCATACACGCGCAATCTCAATAAAGCGGAGTTTTTCATTAAGTAAAAATTGGCTTTGGCCCTTGGCTGGACTGGCAATCGTTGGATTTTTTATGAAATTACGCGCAAGAACACGCGCGCGTGCTCCGATACTAACCGAGCATTTTTTATAAGTTATTTTATTCACAACCTGCGTCGAAGATGCTGATTATTTTAATAAAGCTCGACGAAAGAAGATTTGGAATTTATAAACAATTACCTAATTGGAATTTCGCATTCAAATGATGCACGCGCGATTTCAAATTAACGTAAGCTTTCTTACAAACTTCAATGTCAAATAAAATTATGTGAAAGGTGGCAAGAACGAAATAAAAGAAGCAGCTGGTTACGAGTGAGCTAAAAAAAATGGCGGCGAAAAATAAAGACATCTCGACCAAGATATAGAACGAAAAAGGGAGGGAATCTGATTAGCCTTCACCTCTCTCGTCAGTAACATTGCTACAATGCACCATGTTGTCACTTACCATTCACACTATCAGAAATACACGATTCATTCCACAGATCAGCTATTCATTCAACTGGAGTTTTAATTTCATTGACTGTTCTGTTGAATTGACTAACCTTGTCCTGAGAAAATGAGTCAACAATAGAATCTGCTATTTTTATGTAATGTCTGTCGGAATTTCAGTGGCTCAGTCAAATTAAAAAATATGGACATTTTAATAAAAGAATCTATTTAGGTAAGTTGAATTCATCATTAAAATTAATCTAATCTTAAATACATTTACGATTCATTTTAAGACTCCATTACAAATACATTAGAGCATGAAAGCAAACTAGTATCCGAGGGTGTGCGGATGTAATTGAGTTATATGTTAGGAAATAGTGAGTGTTATATAGACTGAAAATATTAAACCATCTTCGATTTTTTAGCAAAATATCCGATATATGAGTTAATAATGTGATGCAAAAAACTATCGACAGGTTTAACAACGAATGAAAGAGACAAATAAGGATCCTCAAGCGTCGGCAAAAATTTTTATGAAACTTTTCATCTTTAAGGTTAATTCAATTCGAATACGCATATAGTTAATTCGACAGACAAACTTGTTGGCTGAACAGTAAAGATTTTATGGAATCTACCGGATGTCTTCATTGAACATATGAGCGTCAGTTAGTCCAGTTCAATATAGTTTCTATTATTGAATCAACCATAGTTTTTTCAGTGCACCCTTTTTTTAAAAGCGCGAGTGTATAATAATACAGCTCACCTCTTGCTAGCACCAAAGCTTATAAATTTCAAACGATCCAAGTAAAATTCGTTCTCATTCTTACGTCTCAGCGTGCAAGGTAAACTAGCCGAAAAACTAAGTGCTACAACGACATTGCTACCGCTTTTCTGTGAATAGTTCCTACTATAAGGACGGACCAAAAATCTCGATATAATTCCATATCCGGCGGTGCTGAAAACGATATTAAGAAACAGTTTTTATATGTTTTTAAATACTATTGTATATCAGAAAAAGTCATTTCAAATTCATATTCTCCCGAAGTCATTATTTTTGCTAATTTGAATTTCTTGATATATATATATCATTATGAGTATTATATATATATAAATAATAATCGTCGGATTATTTTATAAATTTTCAATAAAATGAATAAAATTGTACAATGAATGTAATGCAAACGTAAAATAACAAATAGTTAATGGAATTTAGTGGGGTTTATAGGAGAGAAACTCGTTGATAATTTAAAGTAATTATAAATCGAAGGGCTATAGATAAAATAGGTGGCAGAGAGGGTAAATACTCATCAATGAAAAGCTTATAAGAGGATAAAGAGGTATATATAGAATTGCGGGAGAATTAGGTGGGCTAAGAGGAGTGATAGAAACCATAAATCCAGGTAAACAGGAGGCTTCGCTATACAAATACCTGAGAATAGTAAAAGACCAAGCTACACTTTACACCTGGTCCTGAATCATCACGTTATATTTACGAACGAGCTCTCTTGACGTTACCAGTAATAACGGATTTCTCTCTTCTCTCTCTCTCTCTCACTTTCTCTCTCTCTCTCTCTCTCTCTCTCTCTCTCTCTCTCTCTCTTTCACTCTTTTTCTCTGTCTCTCTCTCTCTTTCTCACTCTCTCTGTCTCTCTCTCTCCCTCTGTTCTTGTGCGCGTACCGGGCAACCATCCGAGTGTGCAGGAATGCGGGTAGTTGTGTCACCGACATGCAATAGCGGGCTTGTAATGTGTGTGTGTGTGTTCTGAGTAGTACGGATTATTGCAGTGGAGCAGCATTACCCGCTGCCCGAGTTGCAAGGCGGTTGCGCACCGGCGCGCCGCCATTTTGTACGCGTACGGCGAACTTGCAATTTAACGTAATAAATAGTGTGCTGTTGTGTAAGTGCGTTATTTGTAATTAATGCACCTTATCCTCGCGATATCCAAGATGTAATACAGAAGCCCGCGGTATTGTCGTTAGCTAGGGTATGGTGTACTCGTGCGCCCAGAGTGTTCTTTTAAACAATTTTATAAACGTTTCGCACCGAGCAAACAAGCCAACAATAACTTTATTCCATCTAAACTCGTTACAACAGTAAGCTGTTACATTTTCTCGGTATAATACGTTTCAGAGTTCTTTCTTCGTCAATGTCTTGTAATGAATTTCTTTTTTTATCCAGAAGAAATAAATACGTCTTCATACACTCGACTTAGAGACTTGATAATTGTTATTTAATTGTTCTCACTGTTTCGCGTTCATATTTACAAAATTCAACTATACGATGTTTGTGCGGGGACACCTAGCATACAAATTTCATTCGTTTATAACAGTTCTATTCAAAATCTTGGAGTTTCGATATAAAAGCCTCCCAATAAATAAAACGAGCTATAAATTGCACTTATATTATAGTTTCTAACGGCGCGCGCTAACTACAGGTCATACGAGATATCTTATTCTTGTAACAACGTGGAAGCGAAGATACGAAGATAGTCCCTGTACCTGACTTTCTTCTAATCTGCTCCCCTTAAAACCGTACGTAAGGTTTGAATTGTTGCCGTCATTGGTCTGGCAGTAGCTGCACGAGGTTGATGAAGGCGGACCCCAAACGACGACGAAGAACGGGCAGAGCGCTGAAGATATTAACCATCCAACGTCCCGGGATATTCTGCCTACGAATTTCCATGCCTCGAGCTAAGGCGTTTGATCGACGTCCGATACATATTTGTGCCTACTCGATTTACAATTCATCATTGATCAATGATGGGGATCAGAAACGCGCACGTGCGAAATCGACGCAAGGCGTTGAATTAAAATCCGGCAATTTACATCGTTACAGCCTCATCACTTTGACACATATTTTTCAACCTATAGAGTTTATGTGTCACAGCATAGTTTTAAATAACCTTTCCAGCCCCCCCCCCCCTCTAATATCCAGCCTCTCGCATTAATATACTATTATATAACTCTACTTTATTTATAACACACGACACGGGACTCCACCATATAGTGAAATAAAACTAACTCAACTTAACTTAATTCTCTCTATGACTAGAATTGTTGCATGTCAATTGTTTATCGCAAGAGAGATAGACTTTAAGTTCCTTGACAATATTTTCACTTTTTTCCTTAAATTTTTCCAAGTTGAGAAGTCTTTAGGGCGACCATGCACGTTTATATAAATACCAGGATTTATTTTCTAACTAGTTTTAAGATGATTAAGTTTGATATTGTTTAAAAAATATGCAGGTTTTTTAGTGCAAACAGTTTAAAAACTGCATGTTTATTGTAGAGAGAGAAAGGGAGAGAGAGAGTTAAATAAAGAGAATAGCTAGAAGCAACAAACAATCGACCACGCGGTAATGATTGTTCTGCCATAGTTCTCACCGACTCTATACCATACCATACTAGCTTACGTTTTTTTATTCTCTCATATATGCGAACGTATACGTGCTTAAAGGGTATTGCGTGTACAGTGCTGTTCGTGTGCTTGGATTCACCGAATATGCAAGTGATCGCCACGATACGCATAATACGAGTAGACCTTTTTCCGACCCGCTTGAGAGCAATGGTGAGAGTATGTGCGCGCGCTAGTGTAAGAGCTATGATACACGCAGCTACGCCTTGAATTTGTATATTAATGCGGAGCTGATTTGTTACTGAACTTGCTGAACAGCTAACGAAATGCAAACGCACCGGTCGTCGCGTAATCTTATTGGTAGCACGCAGCGATCGACTATGTTGATGTTTACACTGTTAACGTATTGTGTAATCAACTTGGCTAGATAGAAATCTAGAATTCTGCTATGCGGTCAATGTGTTGTATCAACGTGGCCGCGTATTTTGCTTAAACGGTGGACTTCTTTTAGCTGTTGTTTTTGTCATTTTTTGTTTTTTCTTCCTTTCGCGCACATTGGATTTGTTTTGGTGATGTACTCTTTTTTGTTTTGTGATTCAATCCGTTGATCGATGTTACTTGCTGCAAGATATTCTGCAGAATCACGCTTTCCAATAATACGTTTCGCGTATATGATCTGCGTGCAATTCACCCCTTTACCTCGCTAATTTCATTACGGATCAAGTGCCCACGTCATTTGGAAATGCGGAAAAAACTTTTTAGTAGACGAAAAGTTTTACAAGGGACTCACGACGGGAGAATGTATTGGCAAGGCTCTTGCGCATCTTTCGACCAGTCACGGGTGTCAGCGAATTCCTTTGCGCGATACTCCCAGATCGATACAGACGACATTAAGTTGGAGCACCACGCCGCTGATGAGGCTAACATGCAATTTTCTGCTGCCAATTCACCGATGGCCTCAAGTTCGCGCGCATCGAATGCGACAGTCACGAAACACGATATGACGATAGAGGCACAGGTGCTCATGGAGGGAGAGAACAAGCGGACTGGAAGGAGAACGACAGTCACCGATGAACAAATTAGTCATAAAATTTCAATGTACGACTGTTATCGCTGTCTGTAGCTAAAACCTTTTTTATTAGTATTTTTGAAAAATAATGTTATACGAATGATTTTCAAAACTAAAGCAGGACTTGTACCAGTGATTTTTTCGAAGTTGAAGACTGTCAAAACTGTATTTATTCTTTAGAATCACAGTACTCTACACATGATAATTCATGCATCGCTCGCATCTGTCTTTAAACGACAAACTACATTAATTACTTCCTATGAACTGAAAGTCATAATTGCGCTGATAGATTGATTGTCATAATTTATTATCATATTTATGCTACACATACAAAGTTTGAATCAATTCTTAAAATGAAAGCCATTTTAACAAAATCTGAAATGATTACTTAGATTCTTAAGTTTCATTGATCTCAGTTGTACTACTAATACCAGTATCATTAACAAAATAAAAATTCAACATAATTTAGTAATAAACATTTTAAATAGAATTCCAGAAAACGATCAAATATCTCCAAAACTTACTTTAATATACATCAAATATCAGAGTTTGTACATTTACACAGTTCGATCGATGTCATTTCTTGCGAATCACCACTTAGTAATTTATTTGATAATTTAAATCTGGTCCCGAGCCAATTCATCCTTATAACAGAACATTGATTTTTCATTTTCATTATGATAACATTTGTTGAAAATGTCAAATAAAGGCAACTGCTGTAGCTGTTGCCGGGGAAAATCCAACGCGTGATAAAAGCATTTAAACAGGTAAGGATGATTAGGAAAAGCATCCTCTCTAAGGACTACTTGTTTTCGGCTTTATGGCGCGTAAGATAAGTTGCAATCGAGCGAATAAAAGAAATCCTGTAAAATGAATTGTTGAATCAGTGTGGAATTGTTAGGATAAGCTTACGTTAGTTTAAATCGTTAATTGATTCTACTTGCGCAAGGCAAATTGCCCATTGAAACCACGGTCATTTATTAAAGTTTTTAAATTACGCGAAACCTCTCAATCAACTCCGTTCGCCCTGAATGTGAACGAGCGGAAAGGTATTTCGTGGCCTGCAAGCCAATTCCTAGCTCCAAGAGTCAGACTCTTGGAGGCCATTAAACCTCGCGGGAAGTTCGGATTCCGAGTGTTGTAGGTCACTTAGGGACGGTAAGGAGAAGCTGCAAAGCTGACCTGAGGCCGGTATAGGCTGGCTTGGGTGAGGGCGAGTGAGAGAGCGTGATGTTTGAGCGAGCGGGGGTGTGGCCAAACTCTGCGCCGCATAAGGCCCAATGAGGGAGTTTACCCTCGCAAGGCTGCCGCGGTGGCTCGAGTGAGACGGGTAGTAACTTTGACTTTGTTCTTAACAGAGTTGTTTTTGCTTAGTCTTTCAGTTTCTCCCTGTTTCTGGTGTGCGATGGTAAGTTTCCAAAATTTCGTGCGGAAGTTTGTTGTTTGTAATCGTTTTTAATTTAGTTTTTTTTTTATTGTAATTATTTGTTTACCTCGGAAGGTATTGTAAATAAATTTCATTTTGTTTGCAACGGATAAAATTTACATTTCTGCTCACCCCGTCCCTTTCAACATTGTCAATATTACGTCAATAGTCATCTGTCAAAAAAATCCAAAGAATTTAATCTGCTATCAGTCCCCATGGTAAATGGCTGTGGCTCTGGTAGCGAAAGCAGTGCGCAACGAAAAATACATACAGTCTGCGTGTATAGTGGAGTGGATGGAGGCGCATAACCATTATTATCATCCTGAACAACATTATTTCTTATGTGAGTCAAGTGTAATCAAAATTTGTGAAAACACATAATACGACTTGGACATTAGAAAGAGAAATACAGTAGAGAGAAAATGGCCAAAACTCATTGGCTCGTGTATGTGTGGTAAAACCCCGTAACTCGACGAGACATAACCGCCTTGTAAAAAATATCATATTTCAGGTAAATCAGGTTTTATTATTATCTATAAACATGTGTGCAGGGAAAACTTAAGTACTTGGGGCTGTGCTGCTACTACTATGTAAAAAAGAAAGGATACGTTGCGCTATCTCCCAGTTTTCGTACACGCATTAATTGCTCCACCATTCCAATACGTAGACTGGACATTGATCAAGGAGCCAACGGAGTGGAAGCAGTAGTTCGGGAGTTATCCAGTTGTGAAAAGTTGTCAGACAGGACCATCTATTTTGAAGAATCGTCGTGAGCAGATACTCTGTCCCTTATCCTATATCGTTATTGTTTAAGCCGCTCTACTGACTAGTAATCGCAGAAAAAGTTAACATGTTCAAGATTAAAAATATTAAAAAATAAAAAGGTTTTAGCTGTGATTGTGTTGCATGAGCAACTTTTAAATCATGCAAAAGCCACGGCGGCTTTTACGCCTGTGAAAGAAATGAATTGAAAGATGTTACTATCAACAGAATAGAAGTTTATCCCCAATTAGACTGCACTCTTTGATCTAAGAAATCTTTTTTAAATCAAACTCAAAAAGAACATCATAAAAAATAAATAAGTTTCGCTCTTGATTAAACTCATAGAATGCGACTCAGTGAAACAAATGCTTTTAGAAGCAATGTACTTGTTTGATCAAGGAATTAATAAAAGTATCTTAGAACAATATAGAGACAAAAGTAGTTCAAACAAATATAAAACAAAGAGTCAAATTAAATAAGTTTTTACAAGGCATGAGCAAAGGCATGCCACTGGAATTCCAAGGCAAACTTTTTAATTCGAATGAATTTAGTCATTGGAAAGCGACACAGCAACGTTTCATTTTACTTTACGCACTTCTTTTTTTATTTAAATTTGTGTTAATTAGAAAATATAAGCATTTACTACTGCTATTTGTAGAAACCGCAATCTTATCAGCACAGAGTTAGCAGTGTAATATTTAGAATATGCTAAGCAATTATTCGGAAATTCTTTTTCTTTACTACTTACTACGTACGAGGAAGGACATGCAAGTGATAAATTTTCACAATATTACACACAATATTACAGATGACGTAGAGTACATGACGATTTTACAAACTTTTTAGTGTATCCCTTCGCAAATTGTTTAGAACAAATAAAAAGATTAATAGGAAATTCTAAACATCCTCTAGTTCAAATATCAAGAAGATTACATGAAATATAACAAGGAACGACTGACTGCATTGGAAAAAAAAGTACTTATAAAGATTTCTTAAAGATAAATATCTCTATTTACACTACCAGTTCGTTAAAAAAGGCAAACGCTAACTTGTTAAAAATTAAATTCAAAGAATCAACTAAATAAATAGTTACACCTAACGATATAAAGCAATATATAAAAAAAATTGATAAAGAAAATAAAATTTTTATTGAAGAGGAACAGCTTAAAATGTAAAGTTAACAAGTATTTTACATCGGCGCTTTCACTTATCTTTGCAGTTCAGATTTTGTTAATTTTGTTCAAGTCATTCGTGCTTCTAAAAATGTAATAAGTGTTCAATTGTGACAAACTCCTTTACAAATGTTTCAGCTGAAAATTGGATCTACTTAAATAAGTAAATTATTACATTAATAATTGAAAAACATTTGAAAGACTAAATAGAAATTTGTATATTTATTAGTCTACTTATAAAGTACCCTATTCGCTTATTGATTTAATTAAGGACATCGATGTTATCAAATCATCAAATGTTGAATCGAATATTGAATGCTCGAGAAAAAGATGAGCCGACGTTTTTTTTTTTCAGTGGTTTATTTGTTTTTCATTTTATTTTTTTTCAATCATCTTAACCAATTTATTCCAGTTATTGCATTTGATGTGTGAAAAATATTGATCGCCTTTGCAAGATGCCTTTCAAAGAAAAAGTTCATCGTCGTGCAATTTCAAGAATACAGCTTACTGAACGGGCAAAAGGCAGTAGAATTAGTTCCGCAATCGTGGATTGACAAGTCAAAGAGTTTAATATTTTGTAAATATCCAAGTGAAAAGGAGTATAGATTGATTGCTCCCTGGACCGAAGAAAAGAAGGAGCCTAAGGATGAATGGTCTGGTTTTGTGGTCGAGATTATAAAAGAAGTAAGATAATATGATTTGCTTACAAATAATTAATAAATTTTACAAATAACTACGGTGAAATTGAAAAAAATCACGATATTGAATAATTTTCACAATGTTTCATTTATATTTATTTGTTTTATTATGAACTATGAACAAGGCATGAGAAAGCTAAAAAACCCTTCAGGGAAGCAATTATTCCAAGTTTGACTGAAGAAGAAAGTTTCAAAGTAATCTGAACAATGACTCTGCATATAGCATATTGGTTGTTTCAAACAAAGCTGATATTCAATATGAATTGGAAAATATTCCACAACCTCCAATAAGTTAGATTAATCAAATATTTATTAAATATTCATTGTTTTTAAATCGATTAATGTAGTAATTATTAATAATTTTTTGTTAGTTTAGCATAAAAAAGCCTAACAGTAAGAAACAAAAAACAATCAAAGAACAATGCATTAGATAGAATACATTAGATGGAAAGTAATGTCATGGAATATCGTGGAGCTGAAAATCTGATGGCTGAAGATGACATCGATAATCCAAGCTACAAATACATATTTTATCGATTCGAATAAAAAATGAATAGATTTCAAGTTTCAAAAAGTAAATTATTTTTTGAATTTAAAATTACGTAATAGCTGTTACGCGGTATATATACTTCTGAATAGTATTGCAGAGGCTACGAAAAAGGTTAATCAGTTTTATGCAGCACTGCGTAAAAGTATAAAATCAACTGGATCGTTTGACTGCATCAAATTGTTTTATAACATAGCAAAAGCTTCTTATACAGGAAAGTGGAACAAAAAATCTGTACATTTGGTATCATTTGACACTATAAATTGTTTGTGTACGATATCGAGTGGTTTTAATGTTATTATATCGGACAATTTCATAGACTCTAAATTTAATTTACTTGAACTCACGTTATTTGCATATAATTATATTTCATTTATATTATTTACCGACATTCATTTATGATTCACTCATTGTATTCAATTTAAGTAATTCTACGAAAGGCGGCGCCTCGCTAAGTCGTTGAGATGGTGTCGATTTCTCTCTTTGTAACCTACAGTCCACTCTACTAGTTTACGCGTTTCTCGTGGTTTCCTCATGGTTAACATGTATTACCCCGACGGTGCATAAGCGACATAACTGAGCCACGACCAGGTTATCGTGACTATCGCTTATGTTTTGATTCGACACTCGCCTCATTTTTCCGCTTTTCTTTTTTTTTTAATTATTTTTAAGATTAAGAGTGACGACTATGGCAGGAGTCGGCAGTCAGTTAGCTGAGAGCTTTCGACGAGCTTGTACGCTCTCAGTTGTATCCTCCGTCAATTCATGAAATAAAACTTGATCATTCTGTCTTTAAATTCATCAAATTTTCCTATCAAATCACTTTTCGTACTGAATTAATTTTCATACGAAAAGCACAGACATTGTGCCAAAGAAACAGTTTGCATGAAAAATTAGATGAACGAATAGAATTGAAAGACGAAGAAAAATTGCTAAAGCTTATATTAGAATACATGAAAACTAAATTTAATAATATCAAGCCATTTTTTATCCCCAAAAATGCTAGACCTTTTTTCGTACACTAGTAAAAATATAGTTAGTCGAACAATAACAAAGAATCTGTAAAACGTTATGTCTAAAAATTAAGTCTACTCTGAATACAAAAGGTTGGCTAGGATTCCATGAAGCATATTCTGAAGTTCATGAATTTCATTTATCAAAAATTGTACCATTACGATTTGTAAATGCTCCTGCCAGCAACTAAAATACTAGATTATCTGTTCTAAAAGAATCAATGATGAAAGTTCGCTCAAACGATTAAAATTATGCTTTTATAACGTTTGATCAACCATTATATTTAAAAGCTCGTAGAATTGTCGCCTCTATGGATCCCGCTAATGACATTTATGAAATTTGTAATGTTATTTCTAGATTAGGCGGATTCCACACTCTTATATCTTATTAAGTTCTTTTGGTTATTTTATAGAAGATTCTGGACTGAATGTGTTCCGGATGACTAAGCATTTACGCGTTCGGATGACTAAGTATTTACGCGTTCGTATGCTAAGTGAGGAAATAGTCAGAATCAAAATCACGCGCTAGCTACAGAATGTCCGTTCGCGATATATTTCTTTCTTAGACCAAGGCGCAACTGCATCTCGAACCGCTAACCACCCGATATCCAAACGTGCGGGAAACATTTTAAAAACAGGCAGAGTGCGCCTAAGAATGATTTACGGCCACACTTAAAAGCAGTGCCTGCAAGAAAACCCGACCCGACGATGGCCGCTGATCGCGCACATGTTTTCGCTCAGGTTTCCGCGGGCCTTCTCGACGCGCAAAGACCTTTTCCGACTAGTTTCTTTTACTAATAATATGTTAAGAATCATAAGAAATATTGTAAGCCAGCGACGCTAAATGTACTAGTGTTAAGATTAAATATAAGCACCGTAGAATTTCAAATTTGTAAGAGGGCGAGTGGCGAGTTGGACGGGTCATGAGCGATTCTGCGTGATGCGCGCTGACACGAGTCAATTTCAATTATAATAAAGAATCAAACGAGACGTTGAGATCCTCAAATTTTAAATTGTTCAGTTAGGAAAACTGCACCCGTGTGCGAAAGCCGCTGTCCGTCAAGCTCGAATAAGCATGCGCATCGCCAGAATTGATGTTAGCTTGCGAATCAAACCAGCAGATCGGAAACGTGTATTTCCGAATCTCACATCGAGATAAAGACTCGAAGGTTGAAAAGGTTGAGAGCGGGGGCCGTGGGCCCCCCTCGAAAACCAATCGTGAAACGTGACGCGAGCAGGACAGCAGGCTGAAAAACACCAACATTGGCGGCAAAGCGAAAATAAGCAATGCCCCACGGCCCTTGAGCCACGAGAGAAGAAAAAATTAACGGGAAAGCGGGAGAGGGAAAATCACATGCCTCTTTTTTGACTCGCTCAGCGGATTCGGGCAGAACCGTTCGACCTTTCGCCTAGGCAAGTTAGCGCCGTTTTTCTTCGTGCGATAGTTGTTCGCAGCTACTTGCGGTTTTCCTCACCTTATAAGAAACCTGTGAACCACCTCTGTACCTAGCGCTAATTTTATCTTTGTGTTATTGATTGTGTTTGACTTGTGTTTTTCTGTAATAAATCTTAATTCACCTTTTACCGATTTGTCGTTTCACTCCTCAACCCGAACAGAATGAAACTTTTTGTTTCTTTTATAGTGGGTTTTCAGCTGAAAAAGCGCTTTCTGGGCATGCTTTTTCACAATATATTAAGGGTCATCTTTTATATATTGTTGCATTAAAATAAGAAATACTTAATAAATGTTGTTCCACTGATGATTAATTGCTATATCTGGAGAACTTGAGCAAGAATAATGAAATTACCGAAACAGAATTTAACGAACATCCAATTTGTAACGGAATATTATTAAAATTCAAAAAAGGCAAATAATTGAAAGAAAATGGTTCAACAGACTTACTTTTTCTACAATATTTTGATGGTATTTTTTATACGAGAATTTCAGATCAGACATTTCAAATTCCATTTACAATGTATTAAACATATTATACCATTCTTTTACGCAACTAGCCATCGTAACTATACTAAATCAGCTCTTCTCCGTTATCAATACATGATATTATTACGGTCCACTATTGGTTTTACAGCTTTTCAGCAATTTGTAAATGAAAGTTATTTTACTATTCGTTGTTCAAAAACATTTTGATGTGGTGTATAGACCGACATGCCAATGGAGCAAGATCTTATGCGTGCTATGATATGTCTTGGAGGAATGACTCACGGGCGCAGTTTGACCGAGAGTACGGTTGCTAAATGATTGGCGTGTGCAATGATTTTAATTGAAATATGCAGAGATGGAAAACTTTTGTTTTTACAGGTATGGCAGTAGCGAACAACACATATACACTGCCGTGTAAATAAGATTAAAAGAAATTCGTTAGATTTGCAAGTATTGTTTGATATTTATTATAAACATAATCCTATTCATGTTACGAATAATCTTCAATCTATTGTATTTGGTTTTGTTGGCGATGGTCGAATAAATTGCCATAAAACTTATGATCTCGACTTATCCATATTATAAAAAAATATTGGAAAAAATTTTGCTGAAATTAGTTATAAATGAGAAAACAAGATGTTACATTTGTGTGCTATGCATAATAAAGTAAAAATAAATTATAAAATAGTTACTGTTTTACCATTACTAATATTCCAACGTATCTCTTTCAACCTCACAAAAAATGATATGAAATATTATTTACGTCACGAACTAGCTCCATATCCTCTTTCCTTATTTGATGGAGCTGATCTAAGGAAAACAGACAAAAGCGTATTTGCCGACAATTTCAATTACGTCGAAGAATACCTCTTCACTTCATCTATAATTTATGTCGTCGACGGCGGATTTTTATTACATCAAATCGCATGGTCTGCGAATGAAAATATTGATGATATATTAAAAAATATATGAATTATGTTTAAAAACGCTTTTCACAAAATAGCTTTATAATGTTTTATGACTATGAAGAACTAGGTATGAAATCTATAAAACGTGTTAGTCATAAAAAGATTGTTAAAGGAGGAGAAATAAAAATTTCTGAAAAAAAAGATTGCAATTTCAGCTAAAGAATCTTTAAGTAACGATAAAAATAAGAGCTATTAATCAATTTACTTATTAAACGACTCGAAGAGAATGGATATATCACTAAACAAGCCAGCGAAGACGCGGATATTGTAATTGTGAAAATTGCTATTGAACTTTCGGAATATAAATATAATGTAATTATAGTTGGTAATGACACTAATTTATTATTAATATTGTATCAATTAGCAGATGAATCTTTGAGAATAATTTGTCAGAAATTATCACCAGGAAAAGAGCAAAGTAAATTTTATACAATCAATAGTTTATAATTTCCTGATTTAAAAAAAATTTATTTCTTTTTTTTGTATATTTTAATAGGATGTGACGCAAGATCTGTATTTTTTGATATCGGAAAACAGTATTTTTGAAAAAGTACAACTTTAATTGATAGAATTAACGTTTTATGATTCACGTGCTAATAATACAGCAATTATTAATGATGGGCCAAAAAATATTCAAGTACATTATTTAAATAGCGCTTACAAGCTGATAAAAAAGAAAAAACGAACATGAGTTAAATTTAAGCGAGCTACGTTATTTACATTTTCAAAGGCGTATAAATAAATCTTCCGTTACAGTTGAAAATTTATTCCCGACTGAATGGGCAGCTGCCGAACATTTTAGAGAACGTATTTGCAAGTACAAGTATGTATCGCTTTCTTTCTCTCCGAAATTCTAGTGGCCCTAAAAAATCGTGAGTGGATTTAAACTATTTCTCAACATATCTACTTTACGATGAAATAAAAATTTTTAAAATCTAATATGTCAGTTTCAAAATGGCGGCTCAATCATAAGTTGATCCTGAAAAATTTTTGAAATTCGACTTTGGAATTTGGAATTTGGAATTAATAGATTCCATCGTATAAGGTACCATTTTTTTAAGAACCGCAAGAGCTTTTTTTATACAAATAAAAATTGAAAAAGTAATTTTTGCAATAAATATTCAATTTTTTTTAAATAACCATGTTTTTGCACTTTTTGCAAAAACTAATGAACAAAAATAATCGCGCCACGGATCAAGTTTTTTTAATTATCTACAACTAGCGTTTTTAATTATCTACAACTTTTATAGTCAACTTTTTCATATAAGATAGATGCGGTGGCTTAAAGAATGAAAAAAATCGATTTAGTCAACTTTGAAACCTCGTTAATTAATAGTGATGCCCTTTCTCAAATTACATTTTGTATAACATCCTGTCCTGAAGAGGCCTACATAGGTTTCATCCATATCAGAATTTTCGCATAAAAAAGCAATTTTTTGTTTCTATTGATTAGACTATGTGCCAACCCTGCGTGAGTAAAGATCACGAATATATTGTTATATTTTTCTATAAAAATCAATTCATTCTTTGTGATACAATAACAACATAATAAAAAGTTTAAGTAATCGTAACACAATACTATTTGCTTAAAGGTTGACATTGAAAATCAGCGAAATAAAAGATGGATTATTTCGTACATGTTATAACATAGTATATTATACAGTTTTTATTGCAGCGATCTATTGCATACACAAACATTGTTAATATTAAAAGCGTGACTATTTTTATAATATTTAAAATATATTTTTTCGACTTTGTTATGATTAGTAGACTTTAGATATAATAAAGAAAGATACTGAAGTAAAACCCTGTTCTGAGTCCTTCACTAGTCACCGTGTATCACTGATGGAAAAGTGCATGCCTGGATACTCGCACGCACGAGTTAAGTGACAGGTAGAATTAGGTTCTATATCTTAATTTAAAGATGTAA